>NC_089845.1:37320145-37620145 GCF_035609145.1 Eleutherodactylus coqui
ATCTCAGCGAACGGTGCAGGTCTCTCTGGCGGAGGCTCCAGCGACGGGCGGTCTCTCTGGCGGAGGCCCTCCAGCGGCACGGGGCGGTCTCTCTGGCGGAGGCTCCAGCGTCGGGCGGTCTCTCTGGCGGAGGCCCTCCCAGCGACGGGCGGTCTCTCTGGCGGAGGCTCCAGCGAAGGGCGGTCTCTCTGGCGGAGGCTCCAGCGACGGGCGGTCTCTCTGGCGGAGGCTCCAGCGACGGGCGGTCTCTCTGGCGGAGGCTCCAGCGACGGTGCGGTCTCTCTGGCGGAGGCTCCAGCGACGGGCGGTCTCTCTGGCGGAGGCTCCAGCGACGGGCGGTCTCTCTGGCGGAGGCTCCAGCGAGCGGTGCGGTCTCTCTGGCGGAGGCTCCAGCGACGGGCGGTCCTCTCTGGCGGAGGCTCCAGCGACGGGCGGGTCTCTCTGGCGGAGGCTCCAGCGACGGGCGGTCTCTCTGGCGGAGGCTCCAGCGACGGGCGGTCTCTCTGGCGGAGGCTCCCAGCGACGGGCGGGTCTCTCTGGCGGAGGCTCCAGCGACGGGCGGTCTCTCTGGCGGAGGCTCCAGCGACGGGCGGTCTCTCTGGCGGAGGCTCCAGCGACGGGCGGTCTCTCTGGCGGAGGCTCCAGCGACGGGCGGTCTCTCTGGCGGAGGCTCCAGCGACGGTGCGGTCTCTCTGGCGGAGGCTCCAGCGACGGGCGGTCTCTCTGGCGGAGGCTCCAGCGAACGGGCGGTCTCTCTGGCGGAGGCTCCAGCGACGGGCGGTCTCTCTGGCGGAGGCTCCAGCGACGGGCGGTCTCTCTGGCGGAGGCTCCAGCGACGGGCGGGTCTCTCTGGCGGAGGCTCCAGCGACGGAGCGGTCTCTCTGGCGGAGGCTCCAGCGACGGGCGGTCTCTCTGGCGGAAGGCTCCAGCGACGGGCGGTCTCTCTGGCGGAGGCTCCAGCGACGGGCGGTCTCTCTGGCGGAGGCTCAGCCGGCGCTCCTGCGAGGCTCCAGCGACGGGCGGTCTCTCTGGCGGAGGCTCCAGCGACGGGCGTGTCTCTCTGGCGGAGGCTCCAGCGACGGGCGGTCTCTCTGGCGGAGGCTCCAGCGACGGGCGGTCTCTCTGGCGGAGGCTCCAGCGACGGGGCGGTCTCCTCTGGCGGAGGCTCCAGCGACGGGCGGTCTCTCTGGCGGAGGCTCCAGCGACGGGCGGTCTCTCTGGCGGAGGCTCCAGCGACGGGCGGTCTCTCTGGCGGAGGCTCCAGCGACGGGCGGTCTCTCTGGCGGAGGCTCCAGCGACGGGCGGTCTCTCTGGCGGAGGCTCCAGCGACGGGCGCGTTCTCTGGCGGAGGCTCCAGCGACGGGCGGTCTCTCTGGCGGAGGCTCCAGCGACGGGCGGTCTCTCTGGCGGAGGCTCCCAGCGACGGGCGGTCTCTCTGGCGGAGGCTCCAGCGACGGGCGGTCTCTCTGGCGGAGGCTCCAGCGACGGGCGGTCTCTCTGGCGGAGGCTCCAGCGACGGGCGGTCTCTCTGGCGGAGGCTCCAGCGACGGGCGGTCTCTCTGGCGGAGGCTCCAGCGACGGGCGGGTCTCTCTGGCGGAGGCTCCAGCGACGGGCGGTCTCTCTGGCGGAGGCTCCAGCGACGGGCGGTCTCTCTGGCGGAGGCTCCAGCGACGGGCGGGTCTCTCTGGCGGAGGCTCCAGCGACGGGCGGTCTCTCTGGCGGAGGCTCCAGCGACGGGCGGTCTCTCTGGCGGAGGCTCCAGCGACGGGCGGTCTCTCTGGCGGAGGCTCCAGCGACGGGCGGTCTCTCTGGCGGAGGCTCCAGCGACGGGCGGTCTCTCTGGCGGAGGCTCCAGCGACGGGGCGGTCTCTCTGGCGGAGGCTCCAGCGACGGGCGGTCTCTCTGGCGGAGGCTCCAGCGACGGGCGGTCTCTCTGGCGGAGGCTCCAGCGACGGGCGGTCTCTCTGGCGGAGGCTCCAGCGACGGGCGGTCGACGGGCGGTCTCTCTGGCGGAGGCTCCAGCGACGGGCGGTCTCTCTGGCGGAGGCTCCAGCGACGGGCGGTCTCTCTGGCGGAGGCTCCAGCGACGGGCGGTCTCTCTGGCGGAGGCTCCAGCGACGGGCGGTCTCTCTGGCGGAGGCTCCAGCGACGGGCGGTCTCTCTGGCGGAGGCTCCAGCGACGGGCGGTCTCTCTGGCGGAGGCTCCAGCGACGGGCGGTCTCTCTGGCGGAGGCTCCAGCGACGGGCGGTCTCTCTGGCGGAGGCTCCAGCGACGGGCGGTCTCTCTGGCGGAGGCTCCAGCGACGGGCGGTCTCTCTGGCGGAGGCTCCAGCGACGGGCGGTCTCTCTGGCGGAGGCTCCAGCGACGGGCGGTCTCTCTTACTGATTTTTGTGCACTTCAACTCCTCGGCGGTCTCTCTTACTGATTTTTGTGCACTTCAACTCCTCGGCGGTGTGACTTTTGTAGAGGTGGGTTATATTGTCTTTGTGTACTAATTAAGAACCCAATCAGCTGTTTGCTGCTGCCCCTCGTATAGCAGCCTTACTATATAAGATTTGCGCGGTTTGGCTGCTGCAGTAACAATTGACTATGATAAACGGGAGAGAACAGAAGAGGCTGATTGTCTTGTGGGCTGGAGCGCCTTCAATGTCATTCTTTTGGGTTATGGTTCCTGATATACAGTTGTGCTGACAGCTTTCTGGGTCTGTATACAACCTGAGGATCGCCTGTCTGTTAGTCCATGAGGAAAACGGTAAAACTTGTTCTGATATTTCTATTGCACGTTCGTATAGCATATCTCCTTGGTCTCAGTGCCCGCTGAGTGCCATCACAAGTGACCCACTACATTATGACCCTATGTTTAGGGCTGATAAGTCGATTACCCAACATCTCCTTTTAGAACGTGTTTGATTGGATTAATTGCCCGTGGGATCTTGGTTCTTTATTTAATGGGGTTTTTCCAGGCAGCACCCACTGTCAGTGCCAGGATACACTATGGTTGTAGCCGTGATCCCTGGGTGATGGTTGGTGGCAGTTTTTGCAGGCATAGCTCTCATTAAAATTAGTGGGAGTTGCACCTGCAATTACAAGCACCAACCACTACAACGGGGTCGGAGCAGCGGCTTCTGTTCCGACCCCGGTGTATCCCGACGTTGATAGTGGGCGCTGCCTGGAAAACTACCTTATGGTCAAGGAGATGTATGTTAAATGTGCTGTCAGCAGCGATGTGCGTGGATGTTTCTCCCTAGCTGCTTTATACAATGGCTTTATTTGGGCTGATTTTCCCCTAATGGTTGTGTAAGGGAGGTTTCACATCTGTGTTGAGGATTCCGTTCTAGGAGCAGGAAAGTGAAATCCCTGTGGTCAAGCGGCCCGGACTCTGTCCAGAGGCGGGGCCAACAGCGCCGGACCAACCCCATTGAGTATATTGGTTTCTACCTGCTTTACGCCCAGCTTTTGGATGGTATGTATTAGTGGTCAGGGGTATAGTATGGTAAAATACATTTCTGGTGCCCAGTATGTATTAGTGGTCAGGCGTATAGTATGGTATAATACATTTCTGGGACCTGGTGTGTAGTATTGATCTGGGGTATAGTGTGGTATAATACATTTCTGGTGCCCAGTGTGTAGTATTGATCTGGGGTATAGTGTATAGTATAATACATTTCTGGTGCCCAGTGTGTAGTATTGATCTGGGGTATAGTATGGTATAATACATTTCTGGGGCTCGGTGTGTATTAGTGGTCAGGGGTATAGTATGGTATAATACATTTCTGGTGCCCGGTGTGTAGTATTGATCAGGGGTATAGTATGGTATAATATATTTCTGGGGCCTGGTGTGTAGTATTGATCAGGCGTATAGTATGGTATAATACATTTCTGGTGCCCGGTGTGTATTAGTGGTCAGGGGTATAGTATGATGTAATACATTTCTGGTGCCCAGTGTGTATTAGTGATCAGGGGTATAGTATGGTATAATACATTTCTGGTGCCCGGTGTGTATTAGTGGTCAGGGGTATAGTATGATGTAATACATTTCTGGTGCCCAGTGTGTATTAGTGATCAGGGGTATAGTATGGTATAATACATTTCTGGTGCCCGGTGTGTATTAGTGGTCAGGGGTATAGTCGTACAATATATTTATGGGGCTAGGTGTGTATTATTGGTCAGGCATATAGTATGGTATAATACATATCTGGGGCCCGATGTGTAGTATTGATCAGGCGTATAGTATGGTATAATACATTTCTTGGGCCCGGTGTGTAGTATTGATCAGACGTATAGTATGGTATAATACATTTCTGGGGCCCGGTGTGTAGTATTGATCTGGGGTATAGTATGGTACAATATATTTCTGGTGCCCAGTGTGTAGTATTGATCTGGGGTATAGTATGGTATAATACATTTCTGGTGCCCGGTGTGTAGTATTGATCAGGGGTATAGTATGGTACAATATATTTCTGGGGCCCGGTGTGTAGTATTGATCTGGGGTATAGTATAGTATAATATATTTCTGGTGCCCAGTGTGTAGTAGTGATCAGGGGTATAGTATGGTATAATACATTTCTGGGGCCTGGTGTGTAGTATTGATCTGGGGTATAGTATGGTACAATATATTTCTGGTGCCCAGTGTGTAGTATTGATAAGGGGTATAGTATGGTACAATATATTTCTGGGGCCCGGTGTGTAGTATTGATCAGGGGTATAGTATGGTATAATACATTTCTGGGGCCCGGTGTGTAGTATTGATCAGGGGTAAGGGTATAGTATGGTATATAATATATTTCTGGTGCCCAGTGTGTAGTATTGATCAGGGGTATAGTATGGTATAATATATTTCTGGTGCCCGGTGTGTAGTATTGATCTGGGGTATAGTATGGTATAATACATCTCTGGTGCCCGGTGTGTAGTATTGATCAGGGGTATAGTATGGTATAATACATTTCTGGTGCCCAGTGTGTAGTATTGATCAGGGGTATAGTATGGTATAATATATTTCTGGTGCCCAGTGTGTAGTATTGATCAGGGGTATAGTATGGTATAATATATTTCTGGTGCCCAGTGTGTAGTATTGATCAGGGGTATAGTATGGTATAATACATTTCTGGTGCCCGGTGTGTAGTATTGATCAGGGGTATAGTATGGTATAATATATTTCTGGTGCCCGGTGTGTAGTATTGATCAGGCGTATAGTATGGTATAATACATTTCTGGTGCCCGGTGTGTATTAGTGGTCAGGGGTATAGTATGGTATAATACATTTCTGGTGCCCGGTGTGTAGTATTGATGAGGGGTATAGTATGGTATAATATATTTCTGGGGCCCAGTGTGTAGTATTGATCTGGGGTATAGTATGGTATAATATATTTCTGGGGCCCGGTGTGTAGTATTGATCAGGCGTATAGTATGGTACAATATATTTCTGGTGCCCAGTGTGTAGTATTGATCAGGGGTATAGTATGGTATAATATATTTCTGGTGCCCGGTGTTTATTGGTCAGGGGTATAGTATGGTATAATATATTTTCAGGGCTCGGTGTTTTGAGTTGCCACCCTCCCATAAATTTACAGACCGTCAGTAGTGCCCGGTAGAGAAAAACACTGTCTGTGATTTTGTGACTTTTTTTTCTTTATGCAGTGCACATAAGCCGTCTCTGGGCAGAAAAGGAAGGGGGTTGGAAAGAGGGCGAGCGTTTTGGGAGTGGAATCCCCTGTGCCGCCTGCAGGGTCAGCGGGCAGATCAGAAGGGGCACTAGTGGTGGGTATTCTGGCCTCTCTTCACTCCCAGGCGGCTCTTTATTGCCACTTCTGGGAGTTACAATAAAGACACATTTTGGAATATTTTGACCCATGAGTGACACAGCTGTGTCTCCGTGCCCCTTACATGCATGAACACGTCACTATATATGTATAATGCAGTGTGGATATATCCTACATGTAGTAGAGGGGAGTGTGTCATATGTATATCTGACACGTCTGCTACATGCAGGCTCTATACACACATGGCTCTGCTGCATATGTACACATCATGAAGAACATTGTATTATCTGCTCAGACACTGGAGACCGGCACATCAGACATGGCTGCCAGATCCTGATTCCTCCCCATCACATGGCCATCACACAAGGTCCTGAGACTTGGGAGAAGAGTGAGGGGTCCTGCAGCTGCAGTGGAGGAGGGTCCCTGTGTATCAGGGCTGATTACTGCATTCAGTGTCTCAGGAGCTGCGCTCTTCTCTTGGTCTCAGTTTTAGAAGTTGGTTTGTTATGTTCGACGTTTCCAAACCCGACAAAAACGTACTTATGTGGGCGATGTACAGCTTTTTCACATGAAGCAGCATTAAATTGTGGGTGTGGCCTCTAAAAAGTGGTGTGGTGTATGTCCTCAAAGATTTTGGACCATTCCTGACTCTTTTTTTATACAGCTGTCAAGAAAAAATTGAAAGGTAAGTTGGCAGCTCTGCTGTGTATATTATAATATATTTTGGAGGCGTAGTGTACATTTATTTTTGGGGCACGATGCATGTTAGAATTTATTTCAGAGGAACCGTGTGCATTATATTATACTGCGCCCCTCAAATATATTATAATACACCCTGAGCCCCAGAAATGTACTCTGTGCCCCTAAAATATACTATACTGTTCCCCTGGAATATATTAATAGAGCTTCTGGGACAGTTTACATAACTTCATTATTTCAGAAGTGCAGTGTGCAATGCAATATATTTTGGGGGTACGGCGTTTTGGTTCTGGGGCACAGTGTAGTGGAATATATTTTGGGGGTATGGCGTTTTGGTTCTGGAGCACAGTGTAGTGGAATATATTTTGGGGGTACGGCGTTTTGGTTCTGGGACACACTGAAATGCAATATTTTGGGGGTATGGCGTTTTGGTTCTGGGGCACAGTGTAATGAAATATAGTTTGGGGGTACGGCGTTTTTGGTTCTGGGGCACAGTGTAATGGAATATAGTTTAAGGGTACGGCGTTTTGGTTCTGGGGCAGTGTAGTGGCATATATTTTGGGGGTACGGCGTTTTCGTTCTGGGGCACAGTGCAATGGAATATATTTTGGGGGTACTGTGTTTTGGTTCTGGGGCACAGTGCAGTGAAATATATTTTGGGGGTACTGTGTTTTGCTTCTGGGGCACAGTGTAGTGGAATATATTTTGGGGGTACGGCGTTTTGGTTCTGGGGCGCAGTGTAGTGGAATATATTTTGGTGGTACGGCATTTTGGTTCTGGGGCGCAGTGTAGTGGAATATATTTTGGGGGCACAGCGTTTTGGTTCTGGGGCACAGTGTAGTGGAATATAGCCTGACGACACAGTTTATAATAATTTCGAGGTGACGGTGTAGTACGTCTCCCGGGAGTCGCTCAGTGTCATTGTGTATTCTGTGTCTGACTGCATCACATCAGTTTGTGGAACTACAACTCTCAGCATGCCCTCACTGTTCTATAGGTCCTACTGGGATCTGTAGTTCCACAGGTAAAGGCTTTGTGCTGCTGGGAGTATTTGGGGCCTCTTGGTATTGGTGGCACTACTAGGGAGGTATTTTCACTGCACTGTGGGGTCTGGTGCTGCAGGGGGCGTTGTGCGATGCGGGGTATCTAGGGTAATTTGGACACCGCAGGGTGGTATTTGGCCCTGTGTGATACTACTTGTTAGCTGGTGAAGCCAGAGTGGAAACCTCTTGAGGAGCCCTGATGTATTGCATCTACCCAGCAGATAACAGTAATATTATCTCACAGCGACCCGCTGCTCTTCTGCAATGCGGCTGGGGGCGATATTGTATGCGGGCTGGGAGTGATGTGCCCCCGGGGTCCCCCAGTCCGCCCCTCATTGGGGTACATTTCACACGGGGTGTAAATACTCCAAATGTTTTGTGCAGCATTTACTATACAAGCCCGATGGATGATATTGTAATAAATCTACATCGGGGGATTCATGAGTATATCTAAAGGAAAAACTATCTCCGTTGCCCCCGGCAACCAATCACAGCGCAGCTTTCATCTTGTATTCTGTGCTAGTAAAGTGATTGGTTGCCGGGGGCAACGGAGACAGTGTTTCTTCTAGGCAGTTTCATAAATCTGCCCCATAGTGTTGAAGAAATCCCTGGAGGATATGTAATATCCGTCATCTGATAACTGTTTGCTGCAGATCTCACGCTTTACAACAGAAGGGTGAAATCAGCGGCAAACGCCAAAGTTCAAGACAAAATCCACAACATGAAAGTCCGACTTAAATGACGGATTCTGTAAACTCTTTTTACATGAATTGATCGCTTACTATTTCAGGTGATCCTCTGGCTGGTGATCCCTGGGGCTCGGGTGTTGTGGCCAGCAATGGCGCTCCCTCTGGCTGGCGGTCTTTCTGACAGATCTTTGCTGTTGGATCTATTTCCTTGTATCCTTGAAGGACTTGCTGGCGCCTCTTGTTTCTTCATCTGCCGGTGGCACCATATCTAGTCCTCTTCTAGCTTCTCTGGCCGTTACCGCCAAAATCCAACCCAGTTAGGTTCACTTCTTGTCAATGTCCCCAGCAGTTGTCATCTAGCTTCAAGATGGCGTCTGAGTCACCAAGTGTCATTATGTGCTAAAAGCATTATGATGTCAGACTCTGCCCACTGTAGGCTCCGCCCACTTCAGCCCCCTTCACTCTAGGCTCCGCCTATTTCAGCACTGCGCTGTTCAGAGGCCTATCACTATTATGTCTTCCCCCACAAGCACTGAATAAAAGGGCCCACAACAGCCCCTTCCAATAGTAATAGAAGGGCCCATATCAGCCCCTTCCAATAGTAATAAAAGGGCCCATATCAGCCCCTTCCAATAGTAATAAAAGGGCCCATATCAGCCCCTTCCAATAGTAATAAAAGGGCCCATATCAGCCCCTTCCAATAGTAATAAAAGGGCCCATATCAGCCCCTTCCGATAGTAATAAAAGGGCCCATATCAGCCCCTTCCGATAGTAATAAAAGGGCCCATATCAGCCCCTTCCGATAGTAATGAAAGGGCCCATATCAGCCCCTTCCGATAGTAATAAAAGGGCCCATATCAGCCCCTTCCGATAGTAATGAAAGGGCCCGCATCAGCCACTTCCGATGGTAATGAAAGGGCCCGCGTCGCCCCCTTCCGATGGTAATGAAAGGGGCCACCGTCGCCCCCTTCCGATGGTAATGAAAGGGGCCCGCGTCGCCCCCTTCCGATGGTAATGAAAGGGCCCGCGTCGCCCCCTTCCGATGGTAATGAAAGGGCCCGCGTCGCCCCCTTCCGATGGTAATGAAAGGGGCCCGCGTCGCCCCCTTCCGATGGTAATGAAAGGGGCCACCGTCGCCCCCTTCCGATGGTAATGAAAGGGGCCACCGTCGCCCCCTTCCGATGGTAATGAAAGGGGCCACCGTCGCCCCCTTCCGATGGTAATGAAAGGGGCCACCGTCGCCCCCTTCCGATGGTAATGAAAGGGGCCACCGTCGCCCCCTTCCGATGGTAATGAAAGGGGCCACCGTCGCCCCCTTCCGATGGTAATGAAAGGGGCCACCGTCGCCCCCTTCCGATGGTAATGAAAGGGGCCACCGTCGCCCCCTTCCGATGGTAATGAAAGGGGCCACCGTCGCCCCCTTCCGATGGTAGTGAAGGGGCCACCGTCGCCCCCTTCCGATGGTAGTGAAGGGGCCACCGTCGCCCCCTTCCGATGGTAGTGAAGGGGCCACCGTCGCCCCCTTCCGATGGTAGTGAAGGGGCCACCGTCGCCCCCTTCCGATGGTAGTGAAGGGGCCACCGTCGCCCCCTTCCGATGGTAGTGAAGGGGCCACGGTCGCCCCCTTCCGATGGTAGTGAAGGGGCCACCGTCGCCCCCTTCCGATGGTAGTGAAGGGGCCACCGTCGCCCCCTTCCGATGGTAGTGAAGGGGCCACCGTCGCCCCCTTCCGATGGTAGTGAAGGGGCCACCGTCGCCCCCTTCCGATGGTAGTGAAGGGGCCACCGTCGCCCCCTTCCGATGGTAGTGAAGGGGCCACCGTCGCCCCCTTCCGATGGTAGTGAAGGGGCCACCGTCGCCCCCTTCCGATGGTAGTGAAGGGGCCACCGTCGCCCCCTTCCGATGGTAGTGAAGGGGCCACCGTCGCCCCCTTCCGATGGCAGTGAAGGGGCCACCGTCGCCCCCTTCCGATGGCAGTGAAGGGGCCACCGTCGCCCCCTTCCGATGGCAGTGAAGGGGCCACCGTCGCCCCCTTCCGATGGCAGTGAAGGGGCCACCGTCGCCCCCTTCCGATGGCAGTGAAGGGGCCACCGTCGCCCCCTTCCGATGGCAGTGAAGGGGCCACCGTCGCCCCCTTCCGATGGCAGTGAAGGGGCCCGCGGCGCCCCCTTCCGATGGTAGTAATCCGCAGACTCTCGGCAGTCCGGCCCTCACAGGGTCTTACCGTAGTTTCTGTATATGATCAGTGACCATCATTGGCTGAAGTCGTATAACACATGTTTATTTCCAAAAACTCAGATGTTTTACATGGGATTTTATTTTATTTTTTCTATTTCTTTTATTTTTTCTTGCTTTTCAGAACACAAAAATCCCCAGTTTGATTTCGGCCTCTGGGCTCCTTCAGACTGGTGATCACTACTTTGCCACAGTAAAATCGCCTTTTTTTATTTTTTTCACTTTTGAGCGTCGGCGCTGCTCTTTCTGGCTAAAACATTGCTGCCTTTTGCGCGTTTTTCTCAATAGTACTTTTTAATGTTAAAAATGCATCGCACAAATCGCAAGTCTGTGCTATGTGATGCGATAAAAAGGAGGCTCCAGGGGAAAACATGGGAGATTTTAAAAAAAACGTAGAAAGATAGGGCACACTGCAATTTTTTATAAATTTTTTTTTTTTTTCTTCACGCAAAATCATATGAGTTAAAACATCACAAATGTGAAAAAAAAACATTTAAAAGCTTGGGTTTTATAATTCTGTGCTTTTATGCGCTCGCACATTGCGCGAGAGTTGCACAATTTTCTCAGAAGTGTGAAGGCACCCTTAGGCCAAGTTCACATTTGTGGCCAAAAATCCTCCCCGACATGCGGTCCTGTGTGGTTATCAGCTGATAGTTGATGGCCGCAGGATTTAGCAGGGAAACTACCATATTGTGCCGCCATTGAGGCTGTTTTTCAGGTAAACAGCAGTTTGGCCACAAAACCCCGCGGTTAATAATAATTTGGATTCCGCACTGAACAGCCGGTCCTGCAGGTTTTGGCTACGATGTGAATTTTTTTGGCTATGTGGCAAAATCCGACTTTCCAGCGTAAATGTCATTGAGATGCGACAACCAGCATGCAGCTGCAGTTATCTGTGTAATATCCACAGATAGTGGACAGTGGAAAGTTAACCTCTGGCAGTTTTCCCTCCTCATTTAAACACTCCATCATATCCCCTCTGCTTAAAAAACCAACCCTGGACCCGACTGATGCTGCCAACTACCGACCCATCTCAAACCTCCCCTTCATCTCCAAATTACTAGAACGCCTGGTTTACTCCCGCCTTACATGCTTTCTCTCTGACAACTCGCTCCTCGACCCCCTCCAGTCTGGTTTCCGCTCTCTACACTCGACCGAAACTGCCCTTCCAAAAGTAACAAATGACCTGATGACTGCAAAGTCGAGAGGTGATTACTCCCTACTAATCCTCCTTGACCTGTCTGCTGCATTTGACACGGTCGACCATAATCTCCTTCTCACTATGTTCCACTCTATTGGTCTTAAAGGGGTTGTCTCACGAAATCAAGTTGGGTTATACACTTCTGTATGGCCATATTAATGCACTTTGTAATATACGTCGTGCATTAAATATGAGCCATACAGAAGTTATCCACTTACCTGCTCCGTTGCTAGCGTCCCCGTCGCCACGGTTCCGTCTAATTTCGATGTCTTCTTGCTTTTTGAGACGCGCTTGCACAGATGGGTCTTCTCCCTTCGGCTCGGCTCGGCAGCATCGGCGTTTTGGCTCCGCCCCCTTGTACGCGTCATCGCGTAGCCCCACCCCATGACGTGTGTCGGTTCCAGCCTCCTGATCGGCTGGAATCGGCATGTGACGGGGGCGGAGCTACGCGATGACGCGTACAAGGGGGCGGAGCCAAATCGCTGATGCTGCTGAGACGAAGGGAGAAGACCCATCTGCGCAAGCGCGTCTAAAAAAGCAAGAAGACACCGAAATTAGATGGCACCATGGCGACGGGGACGCTAGCAACGGAGCAGGTAAGTGAATAACTTCTGTATGGCTCATATTTAATGCACGATGCATATTACAAAGTGCATTAATATGGCCATACAGAAGTGTATAACCCAACTTGATTTCGCGAGACAACCCGTTTAAGGATACTGCTCTCTCCTGTTTCTCTTCTTACCTCTCTGACCGCTCTTTCAGTGTTTCCTTTGCTGGTTCTATCTCTGCTCCACTTCCTCTCGCTGTTGGGGTACCCCAGGGCTCGGTCTTTGGTCCCCTTTTCTCTATCTATACTGCCCCAATTGTATAAGCCATCCATAAATTTGGCCTCCAATACCATCTCTACGCTGATGACACCCAACTATACACCTCCTCTCGTGAGATCTCTGGACCATTCCTCCAAAATATCACGACTGTCTGTCCGCTGTCTCTAACACTATGTCCTCCCTTTTTCTCAAACTAAACCTCTCTAAAACTGACCTCCTTGTCTTTCCACCTTCTAACCGACCTCCCCTCAACATCTCCATTCCAGTGTCTGGCACCATCATATCCCCCAGACGGCATGCCCGATGCCTTGGGGTCACACTGGACAGTGAACTCTCCTTTGCCCCCCATATCCAATCTCTGGCCCAAACATGCCACATGCACCTCAGAAATATTGCTAAAATACGTCCGTTCCTAACCACGGACACGCTAAAGACGCTCGTGGTTGCCCTCATCCACTCCCGGCTTGACTACTGCAACTCGCTACTTATCAGCCTCCCCTGTACTAGACTCGCTCCACTCCAATCCATACTAAATGCAGCAGCTAGACTCCTTTTTCTATCCAGTCGTTATTCAGACGCCTCTGCATTATGCCAGTCGCTGCATTGGCTGCCCATCCACTGCAGAACTAAATTTAAACTCCTCTACCTCACTCCCAAAGCTCTGCATGGCGGTGCACCACCATACATCGCCTCCCTACTGTCAGTATACCACCCAGCGCGCTCACTCCGATCGGCTAACACACTCAGACTAAACACCCCTGTAATACGAACCTCACATGCTCGCCTCCAGGACTTCACCAGAGCAGCACCAATCCTCTGGAATGCTCTACCCCAAGGCATCCGGACAATTCCCATGCACGAAATTTCAGACGTGCCTTAAAAACGCACCTTTTCAGGGACGCATACCAAATCTCCTGACCTAGTCCCTCGCCCCTCCCTATGGTGCTCCACCCTGTTTACCTTCTGATAAATGATCTGTACATGAAATTTCCTATTGCCTGTGTTCCCCACCCCCTGCACCTCCTGTACCACCCTCAACCCATTTGTGTCTAACCCAATGTATCTCACATTGTAATTGTTGCAATTGTTGTATTGTTTTGCATTTATCCATGCCTGAAAGCGCTGCGGAATAAGTTGGCGCTATACAAATAAAGATTATTATCCAGAAGGGCGAGATGGCGCTCCTGCTGTTCCTGCTACAGCCAAGTATGCAGAATGTATTTGTTTTCTGTGTTGATACACAATATGGTGTTATTGTACTCGCTGGTATATGTATATTTGTATTACTTCTAGACAAACACCACAAAATAGTTTAATAAGTAACATTTACCATAGGTGTGTTTTTATTTATTTTTTTGGGACCCCACACAGTAAATACATTTAGAGGTCATTTTTTACACTTTTACTAGCAAATTTCAAAAGCTGTTTTTTTTTTTTTTAATTTTAATGACAAATTCAGTTCTGAGACGTATTTTAACCCCTTCCCGTCCCATGACGTAAGGGTACATCCTGGAGGCGGGGTATTTTCCGCAAAATGATGTACCCTTATGTCATAGGGATAGGGCGAGATCATAGCAGATCTCGCGCTATCCCGCAGCGGGAGCCAGCTGTCACTAGTAGCCGGCGTCCCGCTACGACAGGGAAAGGGTTCACAAAGGGAGCGCGCTCCCTCTGTGACTCCAGCCGACTCTCGCGGTAACATCGCGAGAGACCGGCAGGTTGCTATGGCAACAGGACGCCAGTTACCGGCGTCCTGTATTGTCATAGCCTGTGATCGCTATAGTAAGCGATAAGGCATGGCAGGAGAGAAGTTCTGCCATGCCTTTTTGTAGCAATCTGCAGTCCTGCTGTGTAAGTCCCTCAGAGGGACACAGATTGTGTAAAAAGAGGAAAATCAAGTACAAAAAATAAAAATGTAAAAAAAATGTTAAACCCTTTTTTTTATGCTTTTTCTCATATTAGCATAAAAAAAATCCCACATATTTGGTATTGACTGTCCGTAACGACATGTACAATAAATTAAACATGCTTTTCATCCTGTGCGGCAAAAAGCGTTAAAAAAAATGCTAAACTGAGGGAAAAATGCAAATTTTTAGCATTTTGTCTCCCAAAAACCACAAAAGTGATGAACGTGTACCCTAAAATGGTACCAATAAAAACTACAGATCGTCTTGCAAAAAATAAGCCCTCACAGAGCTCCGTCCATGGAAAAATAAGTTAATAAGTTATAGGACTTTGAATGCAGTGAGTTTAGAAAAAAAATTATTTCCAAAAAAGGGTTTTTATTGTGGAAAAGTAGACAAATCTAAAAAAATATAACAATTTTGGTATCGTTGTAACCGTACCGACCCGCAGAAAAAATGTAGTGTCATTTATGCTGCATAATTAACGCTTAAAAAAAAAAAAAACTATGCCAGAATTGATGCGTTTTCTCTCCCTACAATCATAAAAAAAAATACTAAAAGTTTTACGATCTAGTCTGTGCACCCAAAAATGGTACCAATAAAAACTACAGTTTGCCACGCAAAAAACAAGTTCCTGCTCCTGGCTCTTCCATCCTCCCCCCCCCCCCCCCTGGAGATGAGGACGACTTATATCGGCTCAGTGTGAAAACCGAGCCGATATACGTTCGTGTGAATGCAGCCCACGGGGTTAAGGGCCTATATATCAGAAACCCACATGACGCACCCAAGCTTCAAAACTGCACCCGTCAAAGGATTCAAAATGGTATTTTGGAAGGTTATTGACCCTTTAGATCAGTGGTTGTTACCCTTGTTGCAGGTGCTGTACTCAGAAAGTTTCAGATATGTTTTCACTGAACCTTTGAAAAAAAAATCATTTTATTTTTCCAATTACAAATTCCAAACCCCGGTATATTAGGGTAACCAGATTTTTCCAGGGTCAAAGTGGGACAGAGGGGTGTGGTCAGGGGGTGGGGCTTATCAATGTATGATTTTATTTCTGTCATAAAGACTGGGAGCAAATTCTGCAGACTTTCTGCTTCCAAAAAAACTGTCCCATTAACCCTTTCCAATCCAATTTTAGATTCAGGGTTTCCTAAAAGGCTTTCTCTTTCTGCAGTTATACAACAGTGCCATCTGCTGCCTAAAGCCAGTGTGTGCATGCCAGAGAGGCTCCAGCAGGAGTGGCTGGCCATAGACAGTAAGCATATCCTGATGGCTGTCTTCTGACATTGGAGCTGTTCATGCTTCAATCAGAATGTAGGAAGACATCAGACCGTGGATTGGAAAGGGTTACAATCCGTATCATTGGTGCAAACTGGCTAACTTCCCAGCAGTCTGTAGTGGTTCCACCTGACGAGTATCACCTCACCAGCGGCACCGCACCTGACCAGGCCGGACGGTCACTATGATAATTACTGATTGTAGTGGTTTTTGTGCTCCTCGGCAGTGTGACTCTTGTAGAGGTGGGTTATATTGTCTTTGTGTACTAATTAAGAACCCAATTAGCGGTTTGCTGCTGCCCCTCGTATAGCAGCTTTACTATATAAGATTTGAGCGGTTTGGCTGCTGCAGTAACAGTTGACTATGATAAACGGGAGAGAACAGAAGATGCTGATTGTCTTGTGGGCTGGAGCACCTTCAATGCCATTATTTTGGGTTATGGTTCCTGATATACAGTTGTGCTGACAGCTTTCTGGGTCTGTATACAACCTGAGGATCGCCTGTCTGTTAGTCCATGAGGAAAACGGTAAAACTTGTTCTGATGTTTCTATTGCACGTTCGTATAGCATATCTCCTTGGTCTCAGTGCCCGCTGAGTGCCATCACAAGTGACCCACTACATTATGCCCCTATGTTTAGGGCTGATAAGTCGATTACCCAACATCTTCATTTAAAACGTGTTTGATTGGATTAATTGCCCGTGGGATCTTGGTTCTTTATTTAATGGGGTTTTCCCCATGACTTCATGACAGCATACGCTGGAGGTTGCTCACCTGCTGACCTGAAGGGACAGGAAGAGGCAGAGTATAAAAAGAACCTCCCCTCCACCAACACCAGTGTTTTTCCTGTCCCTTCAGGACAGCAACGGCAGAGCTCCAGCGACGCTGTCCCATGCCGGAGGAGGACTTACCGGCGAAGTGGCGGCGTTTTTCTTCGGGCAGCCCCGGCAACCCCAGTGGGAAGGACCCCATCTGGGCGCTTTCCGGGGACTGCGTGGGCCGGGGTCCAAGTACGGGCTGCCGGCACCACTGCGGCCGTCATTTCAGGCGGCGGCCGCCATCTCCGGGTCCAGGGCCGAGAGGAGCGCTCCAGGGGGCGTGGTCTCGGCGGAATACAGCGCGGTGACATCAGACGCTCCGCTATGGGGGCGTGGCCTGCGAAGGGGGCGTGGCCTGGCGCGGCCGGCGCCGAATCTAAAAATCTGCTGCCCCTGCATCAGCTGGTGGTGTTTCTTCACGCTAAGGAACGATCCTAAGTACAGGAAGCGTTCCTGCAAGATGCAAGATGTCGGCCAGAGAGGACCCAGAGACCCTCCAAACTGTAAGTGGTCCGGTGGACCAACCTACACCTGCACTACATACACTCCCCGACTAACAGAGTTTCCCTTGTCTTACAGGACAGGGATACTCAAAAACCGAGGGAGGCTAGACGAAGGAGGAAAAATGTCCAGTATGTCTAACCAAACTCGACGACTCCTGCAAAAACGTTATGTGCTTCCTGTTCCGCAAAAGTTATGCAGGAGGAAAAAACTTCCCTTATGGCCGAAATTCGGTCAGTCGTCCGGGAAGAAGTGCAGTCCTCCCTCTTGGACCTCCAACCTAGGCTTTCCGGGGTTACACGCAGGTCGGTTCCGGTGGTGTCTGAGTCCGACTCCGACATAGCGGAAAATATGGATTTTGACGGGGAAGTGACGCAGGAGGACAAAAAATATCTTTTCTCTACCTCAGACATGGATCAACTGCTAAAAGCTGTACGCAGAACCATGCAGGTGGAGGAAGACGTGCAGCAACCCCGCACAGTCCAGGAGGATATGTTCGCGGGGTTACTCCCGCAACGGAAATCTTCATTCCCCGTAAACGCCACGCTCAAGCAGCTGATTCTAAATGAGTGGGAGAGCGTGGATCAGGCTCCGCTAATCCCTAGGGAATTCAAAGAACGCCTTTTATTTCCGGGAGATGAGGTGTCCTTTTTGGACGAGATACCAAAAGTCGATGCAGCAATTGCCATGGTATCCAGAAAGTCCGGATTACTCTTTGAGGATACGTCCCACTTAAAGGACCCGTTGGACCATAAGGTGGACACAACCATGCGTAAAGCCTGGTCTACCTCCGGTCTGATCATGAAATCCAACATCGTGGCCACTTCCGTGGCTCGTTCCATGGCAATCTGGTTGGACCAATTCGCAGCCCTAGTCGACCAAAAAGCCCCTAGGGAGGAGTTCGCAAGTGGCATCCCTCTGCTACGGATGGCAACAGGGTTTCTGGCGGATGCTTCAATGGAAACAGTCCGCTTCGGAGCCCGCATGGCAGCACTATCGAACACCGCCAGAAGGGCAGTGTGGGTAAAAGAGTGGTCGGGGGACTCAGCTTCCAAAAATAGGCTATGTACCCTACCGTTCCGGGGCGGGCGCATATTTGGACCAGACCTGGATCGTCTGCTGGAGAAAGCAGCTGACAAGAGTCACGGACTGACTGCCACCAGGCCACCCAAGAGACCCTTCACTCCTCATCCCTCGTCCACGTACGCCGGGAAGGGGAAGACCGGAAGATGGTCTTATCCGAAGGGCGGAAGGGGTAAGACTTTAACTTTTGTCCCTCAGCCCATACTTTCGGGCCCGGTAGGGGGTAGACTGGCTCGCTGTTCCAATAGCTGGCGTAGTATTACAACTAACGAGTGGGTACTGCACTTAGTGGCGGAGGGGTACAGGATCGAGCTACTATCCCGCCCCCCGGACAGATTTATGATAACCCCAACCCAGTCTCCAGGCCTAGAACAGGCTCTGTTGGAGGGCGTACGGAACCTGCAGGGTCTCGGTGCGGTTATCCCGGTCCCCAAGAAGGAATAGGGAAAAGGTTTCTATTCCCCCCCCCCCTCTTTCTGGTTCCCAAACCAGATGGCTCCCACCTCACCATTATCAATCTAAAACAACTGAATAAATTCATTGAATATAGGAGATTCAAAATGGAAACCATTAGAACTGCAACTCCTCTAATTGCCAGGGATAACGTAATGGCTACAATAGACCTTAAGGAGGCCTATTTTCACATCCCTATTTACGCCAACTCACAAAAGTTCCTGAGGTTTGCGCTGAGGGTGGAGGGGGAAATCTGCCACTTTCAGTTCGTCTGCCTCCCATTTGGAATCTCCTCGGCTCCGCAAATTTTTTCCAAGGTCGTGATAGAAATGGTGGCCTTCTTACGAAATCAGGGTGTCATGATCATCCCCCTACTTGGACGACTTCCTATTGGTGGCAGATTCCCCGTCTACTCTGAGATCACACTTGGAGTCCACATTGCAATTATTTAAGG
This sequence comes from Eleutherodactylus coqui, assembly GCF_035609145.1. NCBI lineage: Eukaryota > Metazoa > Chordata > Amphibia > Anura > Eleutherodactylidae > Eleutherodactylus > Eleutherodactylus coqui. The sequence continues at coordinate 37,339,096 of NC_089845.1, forward strand.
AGCTTGGCTGGATTGTTAACGAGTCAAAATCCAACATGGAGCCAGAAACCAGGAAGAAATTCCTGTGTGTCATCCTGGATTCCAGTCTACAAAATTCGTCCCTTCCTCCCCTAAGAAAACATCTTATCATAGAGGAATGTTCCAACCTCTATAAAAAACATAGGGTGACGATAAGAGACGCAATGCGGATTCTGGGACTAATGACTTCGTGCATCGGCGTGGTCCCCTGGGCCCAGTTCCATAGTCGCGGACTCCAGTCACTAATTCTCCAGAATTGGGACAAGTTGCAGGCTTCGCTTGATCAGACAATCCCTATTTCTGCGGAAGCCAGAGCTTCACTCCGTTGGTGGGTGTCGTCTGACAACCTGTCTCAGGCATCCGATTGGAATTTGGACCCGGCAGTAATAATCACGACCGATGCCAGCGCCAAAGGGTGGGGGGCCCACTTTGAAGGCGGTTATGTACAGGGGGCCTGGGACGTTCACGAGAAAGCTAGCTCATCGAACTTTAGGGAGCTTAAAGCGGTATGGAAATCCCTGCGTATCCTGCAAACACGGTTAGTGGCGAAGCATGTGAGGATCTTCTCAGACAATGTGACAACAGTATCACTCATTCGCCACCAGGGTACCACCAGGAATCCTCCACTACAACGACTGGCGGGGCGGATCCTTCAATGGGCGGAAGGCACAACAAAGTCCCTATCGGCCTTTCATATAAAATGAGCCGAGAACTCAGCCACGGACTTTTTAAGCAGAAGGAAAGTGGACCCAGGAGAGTGGGAACTCCATCCAGAGGTGTTCAGCCTTCTTGTGGAGAAGTGGGGGTACCAGAAGTAGACCTCTTTGCGTCAAGCGCAAACACCAAATGCCGGCTTTTCTTTTCTAGAGGCGCAGAGAAACAGGCCTTGGGCACGGACGCGCTCTCTCACCCCTGGGATTGGGACCTAGCGTATGCCTTTCCCCCTCTACCACTAATCCCGCTCCTGCTAAGGAAATTACTGCAGTCAACCCTAACAGTAATTTTTGTAGCACCATATTGGCCCAAAAGACCGTGGTTCCCCCTCCTGAGATCCCTGTCAGTGGGAGAGCCCTTCTACCTTCCAACAAGACCGGACCTACTGTCGCAGGGCCCTCTTCTTTACCCGGAAGTTCACAAGTTCAGGCTTACGGCCTGGAGCTTGAGCGGGTAAAGTTCCTAGGGAAGGGTCTTTCCCCTAATGTTATTTCCACCATTAGCGAGAGCCTTAAACCCTCGACACACAAAATCTACTCCAAAGTCTGGAAAAAATTTTCGGAGTGGTTAGGCCAGGACATCCAGCAGCTGGACCAGCCAGACGTCCGTAAAATCTTAGATTTTCTCCAGGCGGGCCTGGATAAAGGTTTGAGTCCGAATACCCTCAAAGTCCAAATTGCGGCCTTGGGGGCATTCTTCGATCTCGCGCTGGCGGAGCACAGGTGGATTAGGAGATTTCTTAGAGGGGCGAGCAGATTACATCCATTCACACGGCCCACGGCACCACCCTGGGATCTGACCATAGTCCTTCAGGCCTTCTGCAACACCCCCCCCCCCCCATTCGAACCGATTACGGATCTATCCATCGCCTGGCTGACGTACAAGGTAGCCCTGCTTGTGGCAGTTACGTCGGCCAGACGCGTGGGGGAAATCCAGGCCCTCTCACGAAGGGCCCCATATATGACTATCCACCCAGACAAAATAGTTTTTTCTTTAGACCCGTCCTTCCAGCCTAAAGTATTGTCAGATTTCCACAAGGGCCAACCAATAGTTATTCCAGCCTTTTGCCAAAATTTCAAAAATGGAAAAGAACAAAAGCTCCATAATATAGACGTCAAAAGAGCGGTACTAGCGTACCTTGAGGCAACGGAAAGTTTCAGAAAGTCTGACAAACTTTTCGTTCAATTTCAGGGGCAGGCCAAAGGAAAGGCCGCTTCTAAAGATGCGATCGCCAGGTGGCTCAGGAGAGCCATCCAGGAGGCTTACAAAGCCAAGGGCATCCCCCCTCCAGAAGGATTGAAGGCCCATTCAACGAGAGCGGTGGCATTCTCTTGGGCAGAGAGAGCGCACGCGTCGATTGAGCAAATCTGTAACGCAGCCACATGGACTTCAGGCCATACTTTCATTAAACATTATAGGCTGGACTTTAAATATAGTCAGGACGCATCCTTCGGTAGGAAGGTGCTCCAAGCCGTAATCCCTCCCTAAAAAGCCCATGCCACTTATTTGGTATTCCTCCAGCGTATGCTGTCATGATGTCATGGGGAAAACGGGAATTTTTTCTTACCGATAATTCCCTTTCTGGAAGACATCATGACAGCATACGGGCTTTTTTCCCCCCCTTACCAACATGGTTACCCTAGTTTGTCCAACACATGAGGTAATGTGTATGCTTTGACTTGGTTTTCTGAGGTGTGTGATGTCAATAAAAACACACCTTCTGGTTAAATAGCTGGTCACTGTGGTCATTTGGAACGCACTGGTGTTGGTGGAGGGGAGGTTCTTTTTATACTCTGCCTCTTCCTGTCCCTTCAGGTCAGCAGGTGAGCAACTTCCAGCGTATGCTGTCATGTCTTCCAGAAAGGGAATTATCGCTAAGAAAAAATTCCCGTTTTCTGTGATTTTGTGACTTTTTTTTCTTTTATGCAGGGCAAATAAGCCGTCTCTGGGCAGAAAAGGAAGGGGGTTGGAAAGAGGGTGAGCGTTTTAGAAGTGGAATCCCCTGTGCCGCCTGCAGTGTCAGCGGGCAGATCAGAAGGGGCACTAGTGGTGGGTATTCTGGCCTCTCTTCGCTCCCAGGCGGCTCTTTATTGCCACTTCTGGGAGTTACAATAAAGACACATTTTGGAATATTTTGACCCATGAGTGACACAGCTGTGTCTCCGTGCCCCTTACATGCATGAACACGTCACTATATATGTATAATGCAGTGTGGATATATCCTACATGTAGTAGAGCGGAGTGTGTCATATGTATATCTGACACGACTCTGCTACATGCAGGCTCTATACACACATGGCTCTACTGCATATGTACACATCATGAAGAACATTGTATTATCTGCTCAGACACTGGAGACCGGCACATCAGACATGGCTGCCAGATCCTGATTCCTCCCCATCACATGGCCATCACACAAGGTCCTGAGACTTGGGAGAAGAGTGAGGGGTCCTGCAGCTGCAGTGGAGGAGGGTCCCTGTGTATCAGGGCTGATTACTGCATTCAGTGTCTCAGGAGCTGCGCTCTTCTCTTGGTCTCCGTTTTAGAAGTTGGTTTGTTATGTTCGACGTTTCCAAACCCGACAAAAACGTACTTATGTGGGCGATGTAGAGCTTTTTCACATGAAGCAGCATTAAATTGTGGGTGTGGCCTCTAAAAAGTGGTGTGGTGGATGTCCTCAAAGATTTTGGACCATTCCTGACTCTTTTTTTTATACAGTTGTCAAGAAAAAATTGAAAGGTAAGTTGGCAGCTCTGCTGTGTATATTATAATATATTTTGGAGGCGTAGTGTACATTTATTTTTGGGGCACGATGCATGTTAGAATTTATTTCAGAGGAAGCGTGTGCATTATATTATACCGTGCCCCTCAAATATATTATAATACACCCTGAGCCCCAGAAATGTACTCTGTGCCCCTAAAATATACTATACTGTTCCCCTGGAATATATTAATAGAGCTTCTGGGACAGTTTACATAACTTCATTATTTCAGAAGTGCAGTGTGCAATGGAATATAGTTTGGGGGTACGGCGTTTTGGTTCTGGGGCACAGTGTAATGGAATATATTTTGGGGGTATGGCGTTTTGGTTCTGGGGCACAGTGCAATGCAATATATTTTGGGGGTATGGCGTTTTGGTTCTGGGGCACAGTGTAATGGAATATAGTTTAGGGGTACGGCGTTTTGGTTCTGGGACACATTGAAATGCAATATATTTTAGGGGTACAGCGTTTTGGTTCTGGGACACACTGAAATGCAATATATTTTGGGGGTATGGCGTTTTGGTTCTGGGGCACAGTGTAGTGGAATATAGTTTCGGGGTACGGCGTTTTGGTTCTGGGGCACAGTGCAATGCAATATATTTTGGGGGTACGGCGTTTTGGTTCTGGGGCACAGTGCAATGGAATATATTTTGGGGACACAGCGTTTTGGTTCTGGGGCAGTGTAGTGGCATATATTTTGGGGGTACAGCGTTTTCGTTCTGGGGCACAGTGCAGTGGAATATATTTTTGGGGTAGGGAGTTTTGGTTCTGGGGCACAGTGCAGTGGCATATATTTCGGGGGTAGGGCGTTTTGGTTCTGGGGCGCAGTGTAGTGGCATATATTTTGGGGGTACTGCGTTTTGGTTCTGGGGCACAGTGCAGTGGAATATATTTTGGGGGTACGCCGTTTTGGTTCTGGGGCACAGTGCAGTGGAATATATTTTGGGGGTACGCCGTTTTGGTTCTGGGGCACAGTGCAGTGGCATATATTTCGGGGGTAGGGCGTTTTGGTTCTGGGGCGCAGTGTAGTGGCATATATTTTGGGGGTACTGCGTTTTGGTTCTGGGGCACAGTGCAGTGGCATATATTTTGGGCGTACTGCGTTTTGGTTCTGGGGCACAGTGTAGTGGAATATAGCCTGGCGACCGTTTATAATAATTTCGAGGTGACGGTGTAGTACGTCTCCCGGGAGTCGCTCAGTGTCATTGTGTATTCTGTGTCTGACTGCATCACATCAGTTTGTAGAACTACAACTCTCAGCATGCCCTCTCTGTTCTATAGGTCCTACTGGGATCTGTAGTTCCACAGGTAAAGGCTTTGTGCTGCTGGGAGTATTTGGGGCCTCTTGGTATTGGTGGCACTACTAGGGAGGTATTTTCACTGCACTGTGGGGTCTGGTGCTACAGGGGGCATTGTGCGATGCGGGGTATCTAGGGTAATTTGGACACCGCAGGGTGGTATTTGGCCCTGTGTGATACTACGTGTTAGCTGGTGAAGCCAGAGTGGAAACCTCTTGAGGAGCCCTGATGTATTGTATCTACCCAGCAGATAACAGTAATATTATCTCACAGCGACCCGCTGCTCTTCTGCAATGTGGCTGGGGGTGAGGGAGCGATATTGTATGCGGGCTGGGAGTGATGTGCCCCGGGGTCTCCCAGTCCGCCCCTCATTAGGGTACATTTCACACGGGGTGTCAGTACTCCAAATGTTTTGTGCAGCATTTACTATACAAGCCCGGTGGATGATATTGTAATAAATCTACATCGGGGGATTCATGAGTATATCTAAAGGAAAAACTATCTCCGTTGCCCCCGGCAACCAATCACAGCGCAGCTTTCATCTTGTATTCTGTGCTAGTAAAGTGATTGGTTGCCGGGGGCAACGGAGACAGTGTTTCTTCTAGGCAGTTTCATAAATCTGCCCCATAGTGTTGAAGAAATCCCTGCAGGATATGTAATATCCGTCATCTGATAACTGTTTGCTGCAGATCTCACGCTTTACAACAGAAGGGTGAAATCAGCGGCAAACGCCAAAGTTCAAGACAAAATCCACAACATGAAAGTCCGACTTAAATGACGGATTCTGTAAACTCTTTTTACATGAATTGATCTCTTACTATTTCAGGTGATCCTCTGGCTGGTGATCCCTGCGGCTCGGGCGTTGTGGCCAGCAATGGCGCTCCCTCTGGCTGGTGGTCCCTGGGGCTTTGGCGTTGTGGCCAGCAATGTCGCTCCCTCTGGCTGGTGGTCCCTGCGGCTTAGACTTTGTGGCCAGCAATGGCGCTCCCTCTGGCTGGCGGTCTTTCTGACAGATCTTTGCTGTTGGATCTATTTCCTTGTATGCTTGAAGGACTTGCTGGCGCCTCTTGTTTCTTCATCTGCCGGTGGCGCCATATCTAGTCCTCTTCTAGCTTCTCTGGCCGTTACCGCCAAAATCCAACCCAGTTAGGTTCACTTCTTGTCAATGTCCCCAGCAGTTGTCATCTAGCTTCAAGATGGCGTCTGAGTCACGAACTGTCATTATGTGCTAAAAGCATTATGATGTCAGACTCTGCCCACTGTAGGCTCCGCCCACTTCAGCCCCCTTCACTCTAGGCTCCGCCTACTTCAGCACTGCGCTGTTCAGAGGCCTATCACTATTATGTCTTCCCCCACAAGCACTGAATAAAAGGGCCCGTATCAGCCCCTTCCAATAGTAATAAAAGGGCCCATATCAGCCCCTTCCAATAGTAATAAAAGGGCCCATATCAGCCCCTTCCGATAGTAATGAAAGGGCCACCGTCGCCCCCTTCCGATAGTAATGAAAGGGCCCGCGTCGCCCCCTTCCGATGGTAATGAAAGGGCCCGCGTCGCCCCCTTCCGATGGTAATGAAAGGGCCCGCGTCGCCCCCTTCCGATGGTAATGAAAGGGCCCGCGTCGCCCCCTTCCGATGGTAATGAAAGGGCCCGCGTCGCCCCCTTCCGATGGTAATGAAAGGGCCCGCGTCGCCCCCTTCCGATGGTAATGAAGGGGCCCGCGTCGCCCCCTTCCGATGCTAATGAAGGGGCCCGCGTCGCCCCCTTCCGATGCTAATGAAGGGGCCCGCGTCGCCCCCTTCCGATGCTAATGAAGGGGCCCGCGTCGCCCCCTTCCGATGGTAATGAAGGGGCCCGCGTCGCCCCCTTCCGATGGTAATGAAGGGGCCCGCGTCGCCCCCTTCCGATGGCAATGAAGGGGCCCGCGTCGCCCCCTTCCGATGGCAATGAAGGGGCCCGCGTCGCCCCCTTCCGATGGCAATGAAGGGGCCCGCGTCGCCCCCTTCCGATGGCAATGAAGGGGCCCGCGTCGCCCCCTTCCGATGGCAATGAAGGGGCCCGCGTCGCCCCCTTCCGATGGCAATGAAGGGGCCCGCGTCGCCCCCTTCCGATGGCAATGAAGGGGCCCGCGTCGCCCCCTTCCGATGGCAATGAAGGGGCCCGCGTCGCCCCCTTCCGATGGCAATGAAGGGGCCCGCGTCGCCCCCTTCCGATGGCAATGAAGGGGCCCGCGTCGCCCCCTTCCGATGGCAATGAAGGGGCCCGCGTCGCCCCCTTCCGATGGCAATGAAGGGGCCCGCGTCGCCCCCTTCCGATGGTAGTAATCCGCAGACTCTCGGCAGTCCGGCCCTCACAGGGTCTTACCGTAGTTTCTGTATATGATCAGTGACCATCATTGGCTGAAGTCGTATAACACATGTTTATTTCCAAAAACACAGATGTTTTACATGGGATTTAATTTTATTTTTTCTATTTCTTTTATTTTTTCTTGCTTTTCAGAACACAAAAATCCCCAGTTTGATTTCGGCCTCTGGGCTCCTTCAGACTGGTGATCACTACTTTGCCACAGTAAAATCGCCTTTTTTTATTTTTTTCACTTTTGAGCGTCGGCGCTGCATTTTCTGGCTAAAACATTGCTGGCTTTTGTGCGTTTTTCTCAATAGTACTTTTTAATGTTAAAAATGCATCGCACAAATCGCAAGTTTGTGCTATGCGATGTGATAAAAGGGAGGCTCCAGGGGAAAACATGGGAGATTTTTAAAAAACGTAGATAGATAGGGCACACTGCAATTTTTTATAAATTTTTTATTTTTTTTTTCTTCACGCAAAATCGTATGAGTTAAAACATCACAAATGTGAAAAAAAAAACATTTAAAAGCTTGGGTTTTATAATTCTGTGCTTTTATGCGCTCGCACATTGCGCGAGAGTTGCACAATTTTCTCAGAAGTGTGAAGGCACCCTTAGGCCAAGTTCACATTTGTGGCCAAAAATCCTCCCCGACATGCGGTCCTGTGTGGTTATCAGCTGATAGTTGATGGCCGCAGGATTTAGCAGGGAAAATACTATATTGTGCCGCCATTGAGGCTGTTTTTCAGGTAAAGAGCAGTTTGGCCACAAAACCCCGCGGTTAATAATAATTTGGATTCCGCACTGAACAGCCGGTCCTGCAGGTTTTGGCTACGATGTGAATTTTTTTGGCTATGTGGCAAAATCCGACTTTCCAGCGTAAATGTCATTGAGATGCGACAACCAGCATGCAGCTGCAGTTATCTGTGTAATATCCACAGATAGTGGACAGTGGAAAGTTAACCTCTGGCAGTTTTCCCTCCTCATTTAAACACTCCATCATATCCCCTCTGCTTAAAAAACCAACCCTGGACCCGACTGATGCTGCCAACCACCGACCCGTCTCAAACCTCCCCTTCATCTCCAAATTACTAGAACGCCTGGTCTACTCCCGCCTTACATGCTTTCTCTCTGACAACTTGCTCCTCGACCCCCTCCAGTCTGGTTTCCGCTCTCTACACTCGACCGAAACTGCCCTTCCAAAAGTAACAAATGACCTGATGACTGCAAAGTCGAGAGGTGATTACTCCCTACTAATCCTCCTTGACCTGTCTGCTGCATTTGACACGGTCGACCATAATCTCCTTCTCACTATGTTCCACTCTATTGGTCTTAAAGGGGTTGTCTCACGAAATCAAGTGGGGTATACACTTCTGTATGGTCATATTAATGCACTTTGTAATATACGTCGTGCATTAAATATGAGCAATACAGAAGTTATTCACTTACCTGCTCCGTTGCTAGCGTCCCCGTCGCCATGGTTCTGTCTAATTTCGGTGTCTTCTTGCTTTTTGAGACGCGCTTGCACAGATGGGTCTTCTCCCTTCGGCTCGGCTCGGCTCAGCAGCATCGGCGTTTTGGCTCCGCCCCCTTGTACGCGTCATCGCGAAGCCCCACCCCATGACGTGTGCCGGTTCCAGCCTCCTGATCGGCTGGAATCGGCATGTGACGGGGCGGAGCTACGCGATGACGCGTACAAGGGGGCGGAGCCAAATCGCCGATGCTGCCGAGATGAAGGGAGAAGACCCATCTGCGCAAGCGCGTCTACAAAAGCAAGAAGACACCGAAATTAGATGGCACCATGGCGACGGGGACGCTAGCAACGGAGCAGGTAAGTGAATAACTTCTGTATGGCTCATATTTAATGCACAATGTATATTACAAAGTGCATTAATATGGCCATACAGAAGTGTATAACCCCACTTGATTTCGCGAGACAACCCCTTTAAGGATACTGCTCTCTCCTGGTTCTCTTCCTACCTCTCTGACCGCTCTTTCAGTGTTTCCTTTGCTGGTTCTATCTCTGCTCCACTTCCTCTCGCTGTTGGGGTACCCCAGGGCTCGGTCTTTGGTCCCCTTCTTTTCTCTATCTATACTGCCCCAATTGTATAAACCATCCACAAATTTGGCCTCCAATACCATCTCTACGCTGATGACACCCAACTATACACCTCCTCTCGTGAGATCTCTGAACCATTCCTCCAAAATATCACCGACTGTCTGTCCGCTGTCTCTAACACTATGTCCTCCCTTTTTCTCAAACTAAACCTCTCTAAAATTGACCTCCTTGTCTTTCCACCTTCTAACCGACCTCCCCTCAGCATCTCCATTCCAGTGTCTGGCACCATCATATCCCCCAGACGGCATGCCCGATGCCTTGGGGTCACACTGGACAGTGAACTCTCCTTTGCCCCCCATATCCAATCTCTGGCCCAAACATGCCACATGCACCTCAGAAATATTGCTAAAATATGTCCGTTCCTAACCACGGACACGCTAAAGACGCTCGTGGTTGCCCTCATCCACTCCCGATTTGACTACTGCAACTCGCTACTCATTGGCCTCCCCCGCACTAGACTCGCTCCACTCCAATCCCTACTAAATGCAGCAGCTAGACTCATTTTTCTATCCAGTCGTTATTCAGACGCCTCTGCATTATGCCAGTCGCTGCATTGGCTGCCCATCCACTGCAGAACTAAATTTAAACTCCTCTACCTCACTCACAAAGCTCTGCATGGCGCTGCCCCACCATACATCGCCTCCCTCCTGTCAGTACACCACCCAGCGCGCTCACTCCGATCGGCTAACACACTCAGACTAAACACCCCTGTAATACGAACCTCACATGCTCGCCTACAGGACTTCACCAGAGCAGCACCCATCCTCTGGAATGCTCTACCCCAAGGCATCCGGACAATTCCCGATGCACGAAATTTCAGACGTGCCTTAAAAACGCACCTTTTCAGGGACGCATACCAAATCTCCTGACCTAGTCCCTCGCCCCTCCCTATGGTGCTCCACCCTGTTTGCCTTCTGATAAATGATCTGTACATGAAATTTCGTATTGCCTGTGTTCCCCACCCCCTGCACCTCCTGTACCACCCTCAACCCATTTGTGTCTAACCCAATGTATCTCACATTGTAATTGTTGCAATTGTTGTATTGTTTTGCATTTATCCATGCCTGAAAGCGCTGCGGAATAAGTTGGCGCTATACAAATAAAGATTATTATCCAGAAGGGCGAGATGGCGCTCCTGCTGTTCCTGCTACAGCCAAGTATGCAGAATGTATTTGTTTTCTGTGTTGATACACAATATGGTGTTATTGTACTCGCAGGTATATGTATATTTGTATTACTTCTAGACAAACACCACAACATAGTTTAATAAGTAACATTTACCATAGGTGTGTTTTTATTTATTTTTTTGGGACCCCACACAGTAAATACATTTAGAGGTCATTTTTTTACACTTTTCAAAAGCTGATTTATTTATTTATTTTTTTTTAAATGACCAATTCAGTTTTGAGACGTATTTTAACCCCTTCCCCTCCCATAATGTAAGGGTATGTCATCGGTGCAGGGTACTTCCGCAAAATGACATACCCTTACATCATAGGGATAGTGCGAGATCATAGCAGATCTCGCGCTATCCCGCAGCGGGAGCCAGCTGTCACTAGTAGCCGGCGTCCCGCTGCGACAGGGAAAGGGTTCACAGCGGGAGCGCGCTCCCTCTGTGACTCCTGCCGGCTCTCGCGATAACATCGCGAGAGACCGGCAGGTTGCTATGGCAACAGGACACCAGTTACCGGCGTCCTGTATTGTCATAGCCTGTGATCGCTATAGTAAGCGATAAGGCATGGCAGGAGAGAAGTTCTGCCATACCTTTTTGTAGCAGTCTGCAGTCCTGCTGTGTAAGCCCTTCAGAGGGACACAGATTGTGTAAAAAGAACAGGAAAATAAAGTACAAAAAATAAAAATGTAAGAAAAACGTTAAACCTTTTTTTTATGCTTTTTCTCATATTAGCATAAAAAAAAATCCCACATCTTTGGTATTGACTGTCCGTAACGACATGTACAATAAATTAAACATGCTTTTCATCCTGTGCGGCAAAAAGCGTTAAAAAAAATGCTAAACTGAGGGAAAAATGCTAATTTTTAGCATTTTGTCTCCCAAAAACCACAAAAGTGATAAACGTGTACCCTAAAATGGTACCAATAAAAACTACAGATCGTCTTGCAAAAAATAAGCCCTCACAGAGCTCCGTCCATGGAAAAATAAGTTAATAAGTTATAGGACTTTGAATGCAGTGAGTTTAGAAAAAAAATTATTTCCAAAAAAGGGTTTTTATTGTGGAAAAGTAGAAAAATCTAAAAAAATATAACAATTTTGGTATCGTTGTAACCGTACCGACCCGCAGAAAAAAATGTAGTGTCATTTATGCTGCATAATTAACGCTTAAAAAAAAAAAAATCTATGCCAGAATTGATGCGTTTTCTCTCCCTACAATCATAAAAAAAAATACTAAAAGTTTTACGATCTAGTCTGTGCACCCAAAAATGGTACCAATAAAAACTACAGTTTGCCACGCAAAAAACAAGTTCCTGCTCCTGGCTCTTCCATTCCCCCCCCCCCTGCAGATGAGGACGACGTATATCGGCTCAGCGTGAAAACCGAGCCGATATACGTTCGTGTGAATGCAGCCCACGGGGTTAAGGGCCTATATATCAGAAACCCACATGACGCACCCAAGCTTTAAAACTGCACCCGTCAAAGGATTCAAAATGGTATTTTGGAAGGTTATTGACCCTTTAGATCAGTGGTTGTTAACCTTGTTGCAGGTGCTGTACCCAGAAAGTTTCAGATATGTTTTCACTGAACCTTTGTAATTGGAAAAATAAAATGATTTTTTTTTCAAATTCAAAACCCCGGTATATTGGGGTAACCAGATTTTTCCAGGGTCAAAGCGGGACAGAGGGGTGTGGTCAGGGGGTGGGGCTTATCAATGTATGATTTTTATTTCTGTCATAAAGACTGGGAGCAAATTCTGCAGACTTTCTGCTTCCAAAAAAACTGTCCCATTAACCCTTTCCAATCCAATTTTAGATTCAGGGTTTCCTAAAAGGCTTTCTCTTTCTGCAGTTATACAACAGTGCCATCTGCTGCCTAAAGCCAGTGTGTGCATGCCAGAGAGGCTCCAGCAGGAGTGGCTGGCCATAGACAGTAAGCATATCCTGATGGCTGTCTTCTGACATTGGAGCTGTTCATGCTTCAATCAGAATGTAGGAAGACATCAGACAGTGGATTGGAAAGGGTTACAATCCGTACCATTGGTGCAAACTGGCTAACTTCCCAGCAGTCTGTAGTGGTTCCACCTGACGAGTATCGCCTCACCAGCGGCACCGCACCTGACCAGGCCGGACGGTCACTATGATAATTACTGATTGTAGTGGTTTTTGTGCTCCTCGGCAGTGTGACTCTTGTACAGGTGGGTTATATTGTCTTTGTGTACTAATTAAGAACCCAATTAGCTGTTTGCTGCTGCCCCTCGTATAGCAGCCTTACTATATAAGATTTGCGCGGTTTGGCTGCTGCAGTAACAATTGACTATGATAAGCGGGAGAGATCAGAAGAGGCTGATTGTCTTGTGGGCTGGAGCACCTTCAATGCCATTATTTTGGGTTATGGTTCCTGATATACAGTTGTGCTGACAGCTTTCTGGGTCTGTATACAACCTGAGGATCGCCTGTCTGTTAGTCCATGAGGAAAACGGTAAAACTTGTTCTGATATTTCTATTGTATGTTCGTATAGCATATCTCCTTGGTCTCAGTGCCCGCTGAGTGCCATCACAAGTGACCCACTACATTATGCCCCTATGTTTAGGGCTGATAAATCGATTACCCAACATCTTCATTTAGAACGTTTTTTGATTGGATTAATTGCCCCGTGGGGTTGTGAATCTTTATTTAATGGGGTTTTCCAGGCAGCACCCGCCGTCAGTGCCAGGATACACTATGGTTGCAGCCGTGATCCCTTGGTGGTGGTTGGTGCCAGTATTTGCAGGCATAGCTGTCATTAAAATTAGTGGGAGTTGCGCCTGCAATTACAAGCACCGACCACTACAAAGGGGTCGGAGCAGCGTCTTCTGTTCCGACCCCGGTGTATGCCGACGTTGATAGTGGGCTCTTCCTGGAAAACCACCTTATAGTCAAGCATATAGGAGCTCTTCACTCCTGTGATAAATGTGCTGTCAGCAGCGATGTGCGTGGATGTTTCTCCCTAGCGGCTTTATACAATGGCTTTATTTGGGCTGATTTTCCCCTAATGGTTGTGTAAGGGAGGTTTCACATCTGTGTTGAGGATTCCGTTCTAGGAGCAGGAAAGTGAAAAATCTCTGCCAAGCGGCCCGGGCTCTGTCCAGAGGCAGGGCCAACAGCGCCGGACCGACCCTAATGAGTATATTGGGTTCTACCTGCTTTCCGCCCAGCTTTTGGATGGTATGGTCAGGCGTATAGTATGGTATAATATATTTCTGGGGCCCGGTGTGTAGTATTGATCAGGGGTATAGTATGGTATAATACATTTCTGGTGCCCGGTGTGTAGTATTGATCAGGGGTATAGTATGGTATAATACATTTCTGGGGCCTGGTGTGTAGTATTGGTCAGGGGTATAGTATGGTATAATACATTTCTGGGGCCCGGTGTGTATTAGTAGTCAGGGGTATAGTATGGTATAATACATTTCTGGGGCCCGGTGTATAGTATGGTATAATACATTTCTGGTGCCCGGTGTATATTAGTGGTCAGGGGTATAGTATGGTATAATATATTTTCGGGGCACAGTGTTTTGGGTTGCCACCCTCCATAAATTTACAGACCTTCAGTAGTGCCCGGTAGAGAAAAACACTGTCTGTGATTTTTGTGACCTTTTTTCTTTTATGCAGTGCAAATAAGCCGTCTCTGGGCAGAAAAGGAAGGGAGTTGGAAAGAGGGCGAGCGTTTTAGAAGTGGAATCCCCTGTGCCGCCTGCAGTGTCAGCGGGCAGATCAGAAGGGGCACTAGTGGTGGGTATTCTGGCCTCTCTTCGCTCCCAGGCGGCTCTTTATTGCCACTTCTGGGAGTTACAATAAAGACACATTTTGGAATATTTTGACCCATGAGTGACACAGCTGTGTCTCCGTGCCCCTTACATGCATGAACACGTCACTATATATGTATAATGCAGTGTGGATATATCCTACATGTAGTAGAGCGGAGTGTGTCATATGTATATCTGACACGTCTGCTACATGCAGGTTCTATACACACATGGCTCTACTGCATATATACACATCATGAAGAACATTGTATTATCTGCTCAGACACTGGAGACCGGCACATCAGACATGGCTGCCAGATCCTGATTCCTCCCCATCACATGGCCATCACACAAGGTCCTGAGACTTGGGAGAAGAGTGAGGGGTCCTGCAGCTGCAGTGGAGGAGGGTCCCTGTGTATCAGGGCTGATTACTGCATTCAGTGTCTCAGGAGCTGCGCTCTTCTCTTGGTCTCAGTTTTAGAAGTTGGTTTGTTATGTTCGACGTTTCCAAACCCGACAAACGTACTTATGTGGGCGATGTAGAGCTTTTTCACATGAAGCAGCATTAAATTGTGGGTGTGGCCTCTAAAAAGTGGTGTGGTGTATGTCCTCAAAGATTTTGGACCATTCCTGACTCTCTTTTTATACAGCTGTCAAGAAAAAATTGAAAGGTAAGTTGGCAGCTCTGCTGTGTATATTATATTTTGGAGGCGTAGTGTACATTTAATTTTGGGACACGATGCATGTTAGAATTTATTTCAGAGGAACCGTGTGCATTATATTATACCGCGCCCCTCAAATATATTATAATACACCCTGAGCCCCAGAAATGTACTCTGTGCCCCTAAAATATACTATACTGCTCCCCTGGAATATATTAATAGAGCTTCTGGGACAGTTTACATAACTTCATTATTTCAGAAGTGCAGTGTGCAATGGAATATAGTTTGGGGGTACGGCGTTTTGGTTCTGGGGCACAGTGCAATGGAATATATTTTGGGGGTACGGCGTTTTGGTTCTTGGGCGCACTGTAGTGGCATATAGTTTGGGGGGTACGGCGTTTTGGTTCTTGGGCGCACTGTAGTGGCATATAGTTTGGGGGTACGGCGTTTTGGTTCTGGGGCACAGTGTAGTGGAATATATTTTGGGGGTACGGCGTTTTGGTTCTGGGGCACAGTGCAATGGAATATATTTTGGGGGTACGGCGTTTTGGTTCTTGGGCGCACTGTAGTGGCATATAGTTTGGGGGTACGGCGTTTTGGTTCTGGGGCACAGTGTAGTGGCATATATTTTGGGGGTAGGGCGTTTTGGTTCTCGGGCGCAGTGTAGTGGCATATATTTTGGGGTTACGCCGTTTTCGTTCTGGGGCACAGTATAGTGGCATATATTTTGGGGGTACACCGTTTTGGTTCTAAGGCGCACTGTAGTGGCATATATTCTGGGGTTACGGCGTTTTGGTTCCGGGGTGCAGTGTAGTGGCATATATTCTGGGGTTACGGCGTTTTGGTTCCGGGGCACAGTGCAGTGGAATATATTTTGGGGTCACAGCGTTTTGGTTCTGGGGCGCAGTGTAGTGGAATATAGCCTGGCGACAGTTTATAATCATTTCGAGGTGACGGTGTAGGACGTCTCCCGGGAGTCGCTCAGTGTTATTGTGTATTCTGTGTCTGACTGCATCACATCAGTTTGTGGAACTACAACTCTCAGCATGCCCTCACTGTTCTATAGGTCCTACTGGGATCTGTAGTTCCACAGGTAAAGGCTTTGTGCTGCTGGGAGTATTTGGGGCCTCTTGGTATTGGTGGCACTACTAGGGAGGTATTTTCACTGCACTGTGGGGTCTGGTGCTGCAGGGGGCGTTGTGCGATGCGGGGTATCTAGGGTAATTTGGACACCGCAGGGTGGTATTTGGCCCTGTGTGATACTACTTGTTAGCTGGTGAAGCCAGAGTGGAAACCTCTTGAGGAGCCCTGATGTATTGTATCTACCCAGCAGATAACAGTAATATTTGCCATCCTCGCTGGGGCGACTCTGCATCTCCAACATGAAGCATGTATCTCACAGCGACCCGCTGCTCTTCTGCAATGTGGCTGGGGGTGAGGGAGCGATATTGTATGCGGGCTGGGAGTGATGTGCCCCCGGGGTCCCCCAGTCCGCCCCTCATTAGGGTACATTTCCCACGGGGTGTCAATACTGCAAATGTTTTGTGCAGCATTTACTATACAAGCCCGGTGGATGATAGTGTAATAAATCTACATCGGGGGATTCATGAGTATATCTAAAGGAAAAACTATCTCCGTTGCCCCCGGCAACCAATCACAGCGCAGCTTTCATCTTGTATTCTGTGCTAGTAAAGTGATTGGTTGCCAGGGGCAACGGAGACAGTGTTTCTTCTAGGCAGTTTCATAAATCTGCCCCATAGTGTTGAAGAAATCCCTGCAGGATATGTAATATCCGTCATCTGATAACTGTTTGCTGCAGATCTCACGCTTTACAACAGAAGGGTGAAATCAGCGGCAAACGCCAAAGTTCAAGACAAAATCCACAACATGAAAGTCCGACTTAAATGACGGATTCTGTAAACTCTTTTTACATGAATTGATCTCTTACTATTTCAGGTGATCCTCTGGCTGGTGGTCCCTGGGGCTTTGGCGTTGTGGCCAGCAATGGCACTCCCTCTGGCTGGTGGTCCCTTCGGCTTTGGTGTTGTGGCCAGCAATGGCGCTCCCTCTGGCTGGTCGTCCCTGAGGCTTTGGCGTTGTGGCCGGCAATGGTGCTTCCTCTAGCTGGTCGTCCCTGAGGCTTTGGCGTTGTGGCCGGCAGTGGCGCTTCCTCTGGCTGGCGCCTCTTGTTTCTTCATCTGCCGGTGGCGCCATATCTAGTCCTCTTCTAGCTTCTCTGGCCGTTACCGCCACAATCCAACCCAGTTAGGTTCACTTCTTGTCAATGTCCCCAGCAGTTGTCATCTAGCTTCAAGATGGCGTCTGAGTCACGAACTGTCATTATGTGCTATAAGCATTATGATGTCAGGCTCCTCCCACTGTAGGCTCCGCCCACCCCAGACTCCGCCTACTTCAGCCCTGCGCTGTTCAGAGGCCTATCACTATTATGTCTTGTCCCACAAGCACTGAATAAAAGGGCCCTTATCACCCCCTTCCAATAGTAGTGAAAGGGCCCACGTCGCCCCCTTCCGATAGTAATGAAAGGGCCCACGTCGCCCCCTTCCGATAGTAATGAAGGGGCCCACGTCGCCCCCTTCCGATAGTAATGAAGGGGCCCACGTCGCCCCCTTCCGATAGTAATGAAAGGGCCCACGTCGCCCCCTTCCGATAGTAATGAAAGGGCCCACGTCGCCCCCTTCCGATAGTAATGAAAGGGCCCACGTCGCCCCCTTCCGATAGTAATGAAAGGGCCCACGTCGCCCCCTTCCGATAGTAATGAAAGGGCCCACGTCGCCCCCTTCCGATAGTAATAAGAAAGGGCCCACGTCACCCACTTCCGATAGTAATAAGAAAGGGCCCACGTCGCCCCCTTCCGATAGTAATGAAAGGGCCCACGTCGCCCCCTTCCGATAGTAATGAAGGGGCCCACGTCGCCCCCTTCCGATAGTAATAAAAGGGCCCACGTCGCCCCTTTCCGATAGTAATGAAAGGGCCCACGTCGCCCCCTTCCGATAGTAATGAAAGGGCCCACGTCGCCCCCTTCCGATAGTAATGAAAGGGCCCACGTCGCCCCCTTCCGATAGTAATGAAAGGGCCCACGTCGCCCCCTTCCGATAGTAATGAAGGGGCCCACGTCGCCCCCTTCCGATAGTAATGAAGGGGCCCACGTCGCCCCCTTCCGATGGTAATGAAAGGGCCCACGTCGCCCCCTTCCGATGGTAATGAAAGGGCCCACGTCGCCCCCTTCCGATAGTAATGAAGGGGCCCACGTCGCCCCCTTCCGATAGTAATGAAGGGGCCCACGTCGCCCCCTTCCGATAGTAATGAAGGGGCCCACGTCGCCCCCTTCCGATAGTAATGAAGGGGCCCACGTCGCCCCCTTCCGATAGTAATGAAGGGGCCCACGTCGCCCCCTTCCGATGGTAATGAAAGGGCCCACGTCGCCCCCTTCCGATGGTAATGAAGGGGCCCACGTCGCCCCCTTCCGATGGTAATGAAGGGGCCCACGTCGCCCCCTTCCGATGGTAATGAAAGGGCCCACGTCGCCCCCTTCCGATGGTAATGAAAGGGCCCACGTCGCCCCCTCCGATGGTAATGAAAGGGCCCACGTCGCCCCCTTCCGATGGTAATGAAAGGGCCCACGTCGCCCCCTTCCGATGGTAATGAAAGGGCCCACGTCGCCCCCTTCCGATGGTAATGAAAGGGCCCACGTCGCCCCCTTCCGATGGTAATGAAAGGGCCCACGTCGCCCCCTTCCGATGGTAATGAAAGGGCCCACGTCGCCCCCTTCCGATGGTAATGAAAGGGCCCACGTCGCCCCCTTCCGATGGTAATGAAAGGGCCCACGTCGCCCCCTTCCGATGGTAATGAAAGGGCCCACGTCGCCCCCTTCCGATGGTAATGAAAGGGCCCACGTCGCCCCCTTCCGATGGTAATGAAGGGGCCCACGTCGCCCCCTTCCGATGGTAATGAAGGGGCCCACGTCGCCCCCTTCCGATGGTAATGAAGGGGCCCACGTCGCCCCCTTCCGATGGTAATGAAGGGGCCCACGTCGCCCCCTTCCGATAGTAGTAATCCGCAGACTCTCGGCAGTCCGGCCCTCACAGGGTCTTACCGTACTTTCTGTATATGATCAGTGACCATCATTGGCTGAAGTCGTATAACACATGTTTATTTCCAAAAACACAGATGTTTTACATTGGATTTTATTTTATTTTTTCTTAAATATTTTGCCTTGCTTTTCAAAACACAAAAATCCACAGTTTGATCTCGGCCTCTGGGCTCCTTCAAACTGGTGCCTTAGGCCTCATGTCCACGGGGAAAATCAGGCCCGCTCCGGATTCTCCATGGAGAATCTGCAGCGGGTCCCTCCTGCCCCGCGGACATGAGGGCTGAAAATAACAATAAATAAGAATTAACTCACCTCCCGCCCGCTCCGGATACTTCCTTCGCTGCGGCGGCATCCTCTCTGCGTCGTGGCCAGATCTTCTTTCTTCGGCCCGGCGGATGACGTCGGTGACGTGCCCCGCGCATGCGCCTGCCCGAAGAAAAAAGATCCGACCGCGACGGAGAGAAGATGGCGCCGTGGCGAAGAGAAGAAACGGAGCGGGTGAATAAATTCTGATTTTTGTCTCCCACGGATCCGGACAGCTTCCATAGGCTTCAATAGAAGCCCGCGGGAGCCGTCCCCGCGGGAGACCCGCACGAAAATGGAGCATGGTCCAGATTTTTTCATGCTCCTTTTTTTAAAATCACTTTTATTGACGATCCGCGGGTATTTATCTACCCGCGGATGGTCAATGCATCCCTATGGGGTGCGGATCCGCGGGCAGGAGAAGAGTTAAAATCTGCTGCGGATTTTAATTCTTCTTTTGCCCGTGGACATGAGCCCTTCGGCTGGATTCAGACGAACGTATATCGGCTGGGTTTTCACGCCCAGCCGATATACGTCATCTCTCTCTGCAGGGGGGGAGGCTAGAAGAGCCAGGAGCAGTGCTCTGAGCTCCCGCCCCCTCTCTGCCTCCTATCAGCCCCTCTGCACTATTTGCAATGCGGAGAGGCGGGATGGGGGTGGGGCTAATTCTTGGAACTTAGCCCCACTTCTGTCCCACCTCCTTTCATTGTAGATGAGAACACCGTATATCGAGCGTGAAAACCGAGCCGATATACGGTCGTCTGAATCCACCCTAAAAGTGATAAAAAAAAACATGTGTACGGGCGTGGCTTGGGCATGGAGGAGTGAGGCCGCAGGGGAAAGAGCTCCGCTGACTATAGAAAATCAAGAACCCCGACATAACATCAGCGACTACAGGGCACATGAAAGGAGGAAGACGCAGGGGAGACCCTCTCCCCCCCCCGCCCACGACTACAAGCATGCCGTTGAGCAGGTACCTGCAAGGAGCGGGCGCCGTGGAAACTGGCCACAGATCAGGGAACATGGCGCCGGGCAGACACGTGGAGCAGCACTCCCCGCGCTCTACAGAGAAAGCCCCGCAGCCGGCGTGGACCGCGCTGCAAAACATGAAAGGAGAGAGCAAAAAAAGCAAGGAGCGGGCACCGGAGGTCCTCTCAGACATCCCCACACATGAAAGTGCCCAACGATCGGCGGGAGAAGACGGGGGAGAGCTGGTCGCCATCGCCAGGCAGAGGAAGCTCCACAACCTCACAGGTAGCGGGAGGGTCCCCCAGGGGCAACCCAACACAGAGGCAGGAGGGCATTCAGAGCACCCCCATGAAGGCAGCAGCCCAGCAGGCAGAGGAACCTGCCCAGGAACAGGAGAGACAGTGAACTGGATCATATTTTCCTCCAGCAGGCTTCGGGGTATTATGTAGCTTCCAAATTGTATAGTGTGCACACATCATCGACCAGATCAGACGTAAGGTATCAGTCTAAGCTGGGAGAGTCTCTACAATGTGTAGAGCCTCAGGCTTTTTATTATAACACATGACACCTGCCCTTTAATGGGCGTGCAACAGATTACGTCAGTAACATATAAGATTCTCATTTGTCTGTTAATATAGAATCTCCCGCCTCTCTGCCCACCCTTCCTCAAGTCCGATGTAGCTTGGACTTTGTCTTCTTAGCATGCAGGCAACCTTAAGGAATTCCTGTGTACGTGACAATTCATTGTTTAAGTAACTTCAGCGTGGGGGGTGGAAAAGGACTAGGAAAACACTCAGTATTGAATACAGGTATACATATAACACTATGACCTTTAACTCTTAGAGGCTGCTTGTGCAACTTATGTACCAAGCTAACATTACACCACACATCTTTCACCATGCCATTATCCAGCAAATACCATGATGAGATTGTGTGGCCATTAACCTCCACAAAGTTAAGTCATTGCAGCTATGTAATACATCTAGTTTAGTACAAATCGATAGACATTTTACGCTGACTAATCATCATGTCTATTACAACAGGGGCTCAACTGCAGAGGGCACCCCAGCTAAGAAGTCCCAGAGTGCCCACAACAGTCAGCACTAACAAAGGGCAAGGTAAGGGGAGCAACTACTACCCCCTCCATCCTCAAAGCAGCCCCAAACTCAGTCAGTTCAAGGGGTATGGAGCACAGCATACCTGCAAGTAATGCTCTCCTAATGGCAGCCAGTGTCACCCAAAACCCCCAAGACCCACCGGCAGATGACACGCAGACCCTAAAGGCTCTCTGGAAAAGGATGTGTGAGCTCCCCACTAAAGTTGACCTAGAAACGCACTTGAGGCATATTGAAGAGAAACAAGAATCAGCCATATCAGAGGTGAAGCTCTCAGTACAAGAACTTACGGAACGGGTCAACACCCTAGAACAGACGACAGCCGCCCCGAGTATGGGCTTTCATCATCTTGCTGAAACAGTGGAAAAGCAGCAAAGACAGATCAGAGATCTAACCCTACATCTGGATGATGTAGAAAATAGAGGATGCCGCAACAATTTAAAATTGAGAGGCCTCCCGGAAGACATCCCGCCAGAAGCGCTATACGACTGCGTCACGACAATCTTCAATAAACTCCTACACAGGCCGGAAGACAGGGTAATAGAGCTCGACAGAGTCCACCGCCTGCTTGGGGGGAGAGCACGAAACGCAAATTTTCCCAGAGACATCATCTGCAGGGTACACTTCTACTGACAAAAAGAGGAGATATTACGCATGGCATGGGAACAAGGCTGGGTTAGATTCAGGGGAAATTAGATCACCATATTACCAGATGCATCCAGATTAACTTTAAACAGCCAGAGACGGATTCGTCCCCTACTAGAGGCAGCGCGTAGAGCGGACGCAACCTACAAGTGGGGACATCCCTTCCACCTGATCCTGCGCAAAAGAGGCCGCTTATACACGGTCAAAACACCAGCTGACTTGGAAGGGGCGTTCGCCTTCCTGGAAGAGCCTCCAGTACCTATCCCAGATTGGACACTACCTATAGACCCCCCCTCCCCCCAGCAACACCCAACTAAGGAGGCAGTCCTCACTACGCCCAGGAAACGAAAAACACAACCTGAAAGACGTTATCAGCTACAACACCAAAGAACAAAAGCGGCCCTCAATACGAAAACCCTAGGAAAAGGAACTTTAACATGGTTAACCCGTAATGGTACGCAGGACCCTGCTATACCTCGGAGCGGGCGTAAAGAAAGAAATCTCAGCAAAATCCACCCTCATAGCCTCCACAGGACACAAAACGGCCCTACAGTAGAAGCCCTCATCATCTTGAACTCCTCCGCCCGCGAACTAATGGACATTCTGTTCAAACCGTCGGTGGCCTACAGACATGGTCAGACAAGCTGCGGCAGAGCAGCTAACACCCAAAACAGAACGAACTACTCAACCTCCGTCCGTGCTCGTCTGTGAAGACCACATCCCGGGACATATCACAGAGAGTGGAGCAGCGGCCTTTCTCTCCGCCCAGAGCCTTTCTTCGTACCCCTAAATAGGGCTCCGGAGTCCTCGGCTCAGCCTCTCTTTGGGCAGGGGCCCAGGTCTCCGGATAAACATAAAGTGTTTTTAATATTTCGTTTCCCCCTGTCTGTCAAACCTTTCGTCTACTGCCCACCCCCTCTATCCTTCCCCTTTGCTCCTCCCCCCCCCCACCTACCCAGGTTTCTAACCACAAGCTGCTAATATCCGTAACTAATTCTCAAGGTTTCCACGTAAGTGACCATGTCTACAGATCACACTAACCTCTCGATCATTTCTATTAATGCGCAGGGGCTCAACATCCCTGAAAAGAGGTCCTCCATCTCCTCTGGAAGAAAAGGGCAAAGGTAGCCTTTATACAAGAAACTCGCTTCCGCACAGACGCCGTCCCGAGGTTTGGGAACGCGAGATTCCCAAAAGCGTATCATAGCACAAACGCAGAGGCCAAAACGAGGGGGGTGTCAGTCCTAATCTCCAACACCATCCCGTGGGAGCATGGGGAGACGCGCAGTGATCCGGGAGGAAGATATCTATACATCAAAGGTAAGCTCGCAAACACACAAGTCACACTGGCGTCTTTGTATCTCCCCAACTCCAACCAGGCGACCTTTCTGGAAAGGGCCCTGGAGGACCTGGCCGAATTCAAGGAGGGCACCCTGATACTAGGGGGGGATTTCAACATGCCACTAGACCCACAGGTAGACACGTCAAAAGGAAACCGCTCTCTTCCGACATCCACACACCGCAGGTTCAAAAAGATCTTACACAAGCACCAGTTGATAGACGCCTGGAGGATTCTGCACCCGACCACTAAAGATTATACCTTCTACTCCTCGCCACATAACGGATACTCCAGAATTGATTTTTTTCGAATACACCACTCCTCCATGGCACAGCTCATATCGGCGGAAATAGACAGCATCACACTGTCAGACCATGCCCTAATCACCCTCACATTATCACTCCCCACGATGCATAAAAGAGAGTGGACCTGGAGATTAAACGAATCATTGCTCAAAGACCCGACTGCGATAGAGAAATTAAGCCTAACCCTACAAAATTACTTTGAACAGAACAACACCCCAGAAGTAAACCCTCTGACGGTGTGGGAAGCACACAAGTGCGTAATACGGGGAGCCCTTATTAGCTTAGGGGCCCATATCAAAAAACACAAAGGAGTGCAGCTCCAAGAGCTTCTAAAACACATACAAAATCTAGAAGTGGCTCATAAAGCCTCATTAGACCAGACACAGGCCACGGAACTAGCACAACTGAGGGATAAAATACGCAAAATAAGTCTAGACCAGGCGAAGATGAACCTTGTAAAATGTAGAAGACACTTCTTTGAATTTGGCAATAAACCTAGCCGGACGCTAGCACAGGCATTACGCAACGCCAGAGAGAGAACATATGTCCCACAAATCACAAACTCCAAAGGGAAGACTTTGCACATACCTAAACAGATCTCGGAAGCATTCAGGGAATTTTACCAAACGCTATACAACCTCCCCACCCCCCAAGCAGAACAAGACAGAGAACTACGCAAAAAATGTATACGGGAGTACATCCAGCAAGCAAAATTAGGTAAATTCACACAAGAAGCCATAGAAGCAATGGACACCCCAATAACGCAGAACGAATTATCCAAAGTCTTATCAGAAGCCCCCTCCGGAAAAGCACCAGGTCCAGACGGTCTAACCCTACCGTATTACAAAAAATTCATAGGAATCCTATCTCCCCACTTCTTAAGGGCATATAACTCGCTGACACTTGGACATGATATGCCCAGAGATTCCTTGAGGGCCCAGATAACCGTGATCCCAAAGGAGGGGAAAGACCCGGCACAATGTCAGAGCTATAGGCCCATATCCCTTTTAAATGTAGATCTAAAAATTTTCTCCAAAATATTAGCAAACCGAATACCCCCATACTTACAGCAACTGATACACAAAGACCAAGTGGGCTTTGTTACACAGAGAGAAGCCAGGGATAACACCATAAAAGCCGTAAATTTGATCCACTACGCAGAAAAATTATCTATCCCAATGTGCTTACTGTCAACGGATGCAGAAAAAGCATTCGATAGGGTGGACTGGGATTTCTTATTTGCCACCCTTTCACAAATCGGAACGGGACCCCACATGACACAATGGCTAGCGAGCTTATACTCAAACCCAACAGCAGAGATTAAAGTAAATGGTCAGCTCTCAACCCCCTACCCCATCACAAACCGGACAAGACAGGGCTGTCCACTATCGCCATTGATCTTCATCATTTGCCTAGAACCCCTCCTAAATCGCATCCGGTTCAACCAAGACATAGGGGGACTAGTCCTTAAAGACACAGACTATAAAATTGCAGCCTACGCGGATGATCTACTATTCTTTGTCACTAAACCACGAATATCCTAACCCAACCTAGTAGCAGAAATTGACAGATAGACAAAACTGTCAAATTTTAAGATTAATTACCAGAAGTCCGCGGCGATGAATATATCACTCCCACAGACCCTCCCGGAAGAGCTCAAAGACTCATTCTCGTTCCCCTGGAGGAAGGACAAAATCCTTTACCCAGGGATTTACCTTACGCCCAAAGTGACAGAGCTGTTCCCCGCAAACTACCCTAGTCTAATAAACAAGATCCGCCTAGACCTAAATTCATGGACAAAGGGACTCTTCTCGTGGTTTGGGAGGGGGGCCATATTCAAGATGAACATCTTGTCGAGAGTGCTATACCTATTCCAGGTCTTACCGATACACATACCCAGGCAATTCTTCCAGCAACTATCCTCCCTCATGTCTAAATTTATCTGGGCATCTAAACCAACCCGAGTATCCCGTAACACCCTGATGAGAACAAAGGAGAGGGGGATGGGTCTACCGAACTTCCCCAGATACTATCAGGCGGTCCACCTAGCACGTATAATAGACTGGCACAGACACAGGGAAGCCAAACAGTGGGTTGAACTAGAACAGAAGGCAACACCGGTACCTCTGGTAGTACTCCCTTGGATTAAAAACCAGGCCACAACAGAGCTAACAAATCACCCAACCATCGGCCCCACACTGACAAGTCTAACAAAGATCACGGAGGAAGCGGGAGTATCCCCTAGACCCTCCCCCATGTACCCGATACTAGGAAACCCGGATTTCCCACCGGGCAATGAGAGTAAAATATACCAAGAAAGGCTCACGAGAGGGAAATTCA
Organism: Eleutherodactylus coqui; assembly: GCF_035609145.1. Lineage (NCBI taxonomy): Eukaryota > Metazoa > Chordata > Amphibia > Anura > Eleutherodactylidae > Eleutherodactylus > Eleutherodactylus coqui. The sequence continues at coordinate 37,365,099 of NC_089845.1, forward strand.
GGGCGAGCCACTTCCTCAGAGAGGGACAGTGGTGGGCAAGTGGGGACCCGGGAGAAGAGACGGACCAAACCAGGCTTACATTCTGGCAAAATATCCAGTTAAGGCATTTCCTCCGATTCCCTCCCCCACCGAAATCTATACTCACGCCCCAAGACACAATTCGAGATCGCATGTAGTGAAGAAGGCCCCTCCAGACACACACTGTCAAGGATGTACAACATCATTACCACACAAGAGGAGAACTCACCCCCAAGACAAATACAGCAATGGGAAAAAGACCTTAAAACAACATTTACCCCAGAGGAAAGGGAGAGAATATTTACACTGACGCACACAACCTCCATATCAAGTCAGATACAGGAATCAGGATATAAGATCCTATCGCGCTGGTACAGGGTGCCCTCCCACCTACACAAGATGTTCCCATTGGTCTCCCCATTATGCTGGAGATGCGGATCAGAACAGGGGACATTACTACATATCCTCTGGGACTGCCCAGTGCTGACGAGCTTTTGGTCGGAAGTGTGGACTATCACATCCAAGTTCACTACATACACCCTAAACAAAACCCCAGCTCTCTTCCTCCTGCATCACTGCGATGTACCTATCTCTACATACAAGAAGTCAGTGGTTCGCCATCTGATTAACGCGGCGAGATCCTGCGTCCCCAGACTATGGAGACAGACTGAACCTCCTAATATAAGGATGTGGTTAAACTCGGTAAACTGGATTATGGAGATGGAGGACCTCACGGCCACACTGAGAGGTACACAAGACAATTTCAGGAAGACCTGGTATCACTGGATGGAATTCCAGAACACAGATGAGTACACCCAACTTTGAGATCTAACACAGACATAAGTGGTACCCCACCTGTCCCCCCCCCCCCCCTCCCAACCTTCCCGCCCCACCTCCTTCCCTAATAAATGTAAGTTCACCCTTAGAAGTTATATACAGCGCAGTTTAGTAGAAAACCAACAGTTTCGACAGCTCAGGAAAACCAAGACTATCAAGAACATCAAACAAGAATCAGAACCCTGACTGGTTTGAGTTTTACAAGTTATTACAATAATATTTGCCAAAAGTTACCTTAATATTTTTGTATCCAGAAGGATTTACCTGACAGATTGTTTTTTGTATGGTAACCAAAATGAAAATGTTAAAGAAAAAAAAAAAAAGTGTACCCCAAAATGGTACCAATAAAAACTACAGCTCGCCTCACAAAAAATAAGCCCTCACAGAGCTCTGTCCATGGAAAAATAAAGGTTATAGCACTTTGAATGCAGTGAGTTTAGAAAAAAATAATTTCCAAAAAAATGGTTTTTATTGTGGAAAAACCACAAAAAATATAACAATTTTGGTATCGTTGTAACCGTACCGACCCGCAGAAAAAAATGTAGTGTTATTTATGCTGCATAATTAACGCTTTAAAAAAAATAAAAAAAATCTATGGCAGAATTGATGCGTTTTCTCTCCCTACGATCATAAAAAAAAAAACTAAACGTTTTACATATAGTGTATGTACCCAAAAATGGTACCAATAAAAATTACAGCTGGCCACGCAAAAAACAAGCCCTTATACGGCCGTGTCGACGGGAAAATAGAAAAGGTTATGGCTTTTGAAAAATGGAGATGAAAAAATGCCAAAAATCGTTTGGTCATCAACGCCAAAATAGGCCATGTCATTAAGGGGTTAAGGGCCTATATTTCAGAAACGCGCATCAAGCACCCAATCTTCAAAACTGCACCCCTCAAAGGATTCTAAATGGTATTTTGGAATTTATTAGATCAGTGGTTCTTAACCTTGTTGCAGGTGCTGTACCCAGAAAGTTTCATATATGTATTCACTGAACCTTTGTAATTGGAAAAATAAAATGAATTTTTATTCAAATTCGAAACCCCGGTATATTGAGGTAGCAGAGGGGTGTGGCCAGGGGGTGGGGTTTACCAATGTATGATTTTACCTCTGTCATAAAAACTGCAGGGCCGTTTCCAAAAAAATAAGACAGGGAGCAAATTCTGCAGATTTTCTGCTTCCAAAAAAACTGTCCTATTAACCCTTTCCAATCCAATTTTGCAGTTATACAACAGTGCCATCTGCTGCCTAAAGCCAGTGTGTGCATGCCAGAGAGGCTCCAGTAGGAGTGGCTGGCCATAGACAGTAAGCATATCCTGATGGCTGTCTTCTGACATTGGAGCTGTTCATGCTTCAATCAGAATGTAGGAAGACATCAGACAGTGGATTGGAAAGGATTAAAATCCGTATCATTGGTGTAAGCTGGCTAACTTCCCAGCAGTCTGTAGTGGTTCCACCTGACGAGTATCGCCTCACCAGCGGCACCGCACCTGACCAGGCCGGACGGTCACTATGATAATTACTGATTGTAGTGGTTTTTGTGCTCTTCAACTCCTCAGCGCTGTGACTCTGGTAGTGGTAGGTTATATTGTCTTTGTGTACTAATTAATAACCCAAATTGGTGGGAGCTGCGCCTGCAATTACAAGCACCGACCACTACAAAGGGGTCGGAGCAGCAGCTTCTGTTCCGACCCCGGTGTATCCCGACGTTGATAGTGGGCGCTGCCTGGAAAACTACCTTATAGTCAAGGATATATATGTTAAATGTGCTGTCAGCAGCGATGTGCGTGGATGTTTCTCCCTAGCTGCTTTATACAATGACTTTATTTGGGCTGATTTTCCCCTAATGGTTGTGTAAGGGAGGTTTCACATCTGTGTTGAGGATTCCATTCTAGGAGAAGGAAAATGAAATCCCTGCGGTCAAGCGGCCCGGGCTCTGTCCAGAGGCAGGGCCAACAGCGCCGGACCGACCCTATTGAGTATATTGGGTTCTACCTGCTTTCCGACCAGCTTTTGGATGGTATGTACTAGTGGTCAGGGGTATAGTATGGTAAAATACATTTCTGGTGCCCAGTGTGTATTAGTGGTCAGGGGTATAGTATGGTATAATATATTTCTGGTGCCCGGTGTGTAGTATTGATCTGGGGTATAGTGTGGTATAATATATTTCTGGTGCCCGGTGTGTAGTATTGATCTGGGGTATAGTATGGTATAATATATTTTCAGCGCTCGGTGTTTTGAGTTGCCACTAGAGATGAGCGAGCACCAAAATGCTCGGGTGCTCGTTACTCGAGACGAACTTTTCGCGATGCTCGAGGGTTCGTTTCGAGTAACAAACCCCATTGAAGTCAATGGGCGACCCGAGCATTTTTGTATATCGCCGATGCTCGCTATGGTTTTCATTTGTGAAAATCTGGGAAATTCAAGAAAGTGATGGGAACGACACAGAAACGGATAGGGCAGGCGAGGGGCTACATGTTGGGCTGCATCTCAAGTTCCCAGGTCCCACTATTAAGCCACAATAGCGGCAAGAGTGGGCCCCCCCCCAACAACTTTTACTTCTGAAAAGCCCTCATTAGCAATGCATACCTTTGCTAAGCACCACACTACCTCCAACAAAGCACAATCACTGCCTGCATGACATCCCGCTGCCACTTCTCCTGGGTTACATGCTGCCAACCCCCCCCCCCCCCCCCCCCCCCGCACGACACAGTGTCCACAGCGCACACCAAAGTGTCCCTGCGCAGCCTTCAGCTGCCCTCATGCCACGCCACCCTCATGTCTATTTATAAGTGTGTCTGCCATGAGGAGGAACCGCAGGCACACACTGCAGAGGGTTGGCACGGCTAGGCAGCGACCCTCTTTAAAAGGGGCGGGGCGATAGTCCACAATGCTGTACAGAAGCAATGAGAAATCCAATCATGTGCCAACTCCATCTGGAGCTGCACACGTGGGCATAGCAATGGGGAACCTATGTGCCACACACTATTCATTCTGTCAAGGTGTCTGCATGCCCTAGTCAGACCGCGTTTTTTTAATAAATAGTCACAGGCAGGTACAACTGGGAATCCCCAACTCCGCAATAGGAATTCCGTGTGCACCCACAGCATGGGTGGCTCCCTGGAACCCACCCGCTGTACATAAATGTATCCCATTGCAGTGCCCTGGACAGCAGAGCTAACGTCAGATTAAATGCAGGTGGGCTTCGGCCCACACTGCATGCCCCAGTCAGACTGGGGTTCTTTAGAAGTGGACACATGCAGTTACAACTCCCTGTGGACCCACAGCATGGGTGGCTCCCTGGAACCCACCGGCGGTACATAAATATATCCCATTGCATTGCCCATCACAGCTGAGGTAATAATGTCATGTTTAATGCAGGTGGGCTTCGGCCCACACTGCATGCCCCAGTCAGACTGGGGTTCTTTAGAAGTGGACAGATGCATTTACAACTCCCTGTGGACCCACAGCATGGGTAGGTGCCAGGAAGCCAGCGGCGGTACATTAATATATCCCATTGCATTGCCCATCACAGCTGAGGTAATAATGTCATGTTTAATGCAGGTGGGCTTCGGCCCACACTGCATGCCCCAGTCAGACTGGGGTTCTTTAGAAGTGGACAGATGCATTTACAACTCCCTGTGGACCCACAGCATGGGTGGCTCCCCGGAACCCACCGGCGGTAGATAAATATATCCCATTGCAGTGCCCAACACAGCGGATGTAACGTCAGCTGTAATGCAGGTGGGCAAAAAATTAATTGGATTACACTGTAGGCGAGGGCCCCCAAAAATTGGTGTACCAACAGTACTAATGTACGTCAGAAAAATTGCCCATGCCCAACCAAGAGGGCAGCTGAAACCCATTAATCGCTTTGGTTAATGTGGCTTAATTGGTAACTAGGCCTGGAGGCAGCCCAGTTAAAATAAAAATTGGTTCAGGTGAAAGTTTCAACGCTTTAATGAGCATTGAAACGTATAAAAATTGTTTAGAAAAATTATATGACTGAGCCTTGTGGGCCTAAGAAAAATTGCCCGTTCGGCGTGATTATGTGAGGTTTCAGGAGGAGGAGCAGGAGGAGGAGGAGGAATATTATACACAGATAGATGAAGCAAAAAGGTCCCCGTTTTTGATGGTGATAGAGAACAATGCTTCCATCCGCGGGTGCAGCCTACGTATTGCTTAGGTATCGCTGCTGTCCGCTGGTGGAGAAGAGAAGTCTGGGGAAATCCAGGCTTTGTTCATCTTGATGAGTGTAAGCCTGTCGGCACTGTCGGTTGACAGGCGGGTACGCTTATCCGTGATGATTCCCCCAGCCACACTTACCACCCTCTCTGACAAGACGCTAGCCGCAGGACAAAACAAGCACCTCCAGGGCATACAGTGCGAGTTCAGGCCACGTGTCCAGCTTCGACACCCAGTAGTTGTAGGGGGCAGAGGCGTCACGGAGGACGGTCGTGCGATCGGCTACGTACTCCCTCACCATCCTTTTACAGTGCTCCTGCCGACTCAGCCTTGACTGGGGAGCGGTGACACAGTCTTGCTGGGGAGTCATAAAGCTGGCAAAGGCCTTGGATAATGTTCCCCTGCCTGCGCTGTACATGCTGCCTGATCTCTGCGCCTCCCCTGCTACCTGGGCCGCGGAAATGCGCCTTCGGCCACTAGCGCTGTCGGATGGGAAGTTTACCATCAGTTTGTCCACTAGCGCCCTGTGGTATAGCATCATTCTCGAACCCCTTTCCTCTTCGGGAATGAGAGTGGAAAGGCTATCCTTATACCATGGGTCGAGCAGTGTGTACACCCAGTAATCCGTAGTGGCCAGAATGCGTGTAATGCGAGGGTCACGAGAAAGGCATCCTAACATGAAGTCAGCCATGTGTGCCAGGGTACCTGTACGCAACACATGGCTGTCCTCACTCGGAAGATCACTTTCAGGATCCTCCTCCTCCTCTGGCCATACACGCTGAAAGGATGACAGGCAAGCAGCATCTGTCCCCTCAGCAGTGGGCCAAGCTGTCTCTTCCCCCTCCTCCTCATGCTCCTCCCCCTCCTCCTTAACCCGCTGAGATATAGACATGAGGGTGCTCTGACTATCCAGTGACGTACTGTCTTCCCCCGCCTCCATTTCCGATTCCAAAGCGTCTGCCTTTATGCTTTGCAGGGAACTTCTCAAGAGGCATAGCAGAGGAATGGTGACGCTAATGATTGCAGCATCCCCGCTCAGCATCTGGGTAGACTCCTCAAAGTTTCCAAGGACCTGGCAGATGGCTGCCAACCAGGCCCACTCTTCTGTAAATAATTGAGGAGGCTGACTCCCACTACGCCGCCCATGTTGGAGTTGGTATTCCACAATAGCTCTATGCTGCTCATAGAGCCTGGCCAACATGTGGAGCGTAGAGTTCCACTGTGTGGGCACGTCGCACAGCAGTCGGTGCACTGGCAGATTAAACCGATGTTGCAGGGTCCGCAGGGTGGCAGTGTGCGTGTGGGACTTGCGGAAATGTGCGCAGAGCTGGCGCACCTTTCCGAGCAGGTATGACAAGTGTGGGTAGCTTTTCAGAAAGGGCTGAACCACCAAATTAAACACATGGGTCAGGCATGGCACGTGCGTGAGGCTGCCGAGCTGCCGAGCCGCCACCAGGTTACGGCCGTTGTCACACACGACCATGCCCGGTTGGAGGCTCAGCGGCGCAAGCCAGCGGTCGGTCTGCTCTGTCAGACCCTGCAGCAGTTCGTGGGCCGTGTGCCTCTTATCTCCTAAGCTGAGTAGCTTCAGCACGGCCTGCTGACGCTTGCCCACCGCTGAGCTGCCATGCCGCGCGACACCGACTGCTGGCGACGTGCTGCTGCTGACACATCTTGATTGCGAGACAGAGGTTGCGTAGGAGGAGGAGGAGGAGGAGGGTGGTTTAGTGGAGGAAGCATACACCGCCGCAGATATCACCACCGAGCTGGGGCACGCAATTCGGGAGGTGGGTAGGACGTGAGCGGTCCCAGGCTCTGACTCTGTCCCAGCCTCCACTAAATTCATCCAATGTGCCGTCAGGGAGATATAGTGGCCCTGCCCGCCTGTGTTTGTCCACGTGTCTGTAGTTAAGTGGACCTTGGCAGTAACCGCGTTGGTGAGGGCGCGTACAATGTTGCGGGAGACGTGGTCGTGCAGGGCTGGGACGGCACATCGGGAAAAGTAGTGGCAACTGGGAACCGAGTAGCGCGAGGCCGCCGCCGCCATCATGCTTTTGAAAGCCTCCGTTTCCACAAGCCTATACGGCAGCATCTCCAGGCTGATCAATTTGGCAATGTGCACGTTTAACGCTTGAGCGTGCGGGTGTGTGGCGGCGTACTTGCGCTCGCGCTCAAACAGTGACGCTAGCGACGTCTGGACGCTGCGCTGAGAGACATTGCTGGATGGGGCCGAGGACAGCGGAGGTGAGGGTGTGGGTGCAGGCCAGGAGACGGTAGTGCCTGTGCCCTGAGAGGGGGGTTGGATCTGAGTGCCAGGTTGGGGCACAGGGGGAGAGGCAGTGGTGCAAACTGGAGGCGGTGAACGGCCTTCGTCCCACCTTGTGGGGTGCTTGACCATCATATGCCTGCGCATGCTGGTGGTGGTGCCTCCCCAGCTGATCTTGGCGCGACAAAGGTTGCACACCACTGTTCGTCGGTCGTCAGGCGTCTCTGTGAAAAACTGCCACACCGTAGAGCACCTTGACCTCTGCAGGGTGGCATGGCACAAGGGGGCGCTTTGGGAAACAGTTGGTGGATAATTCAGTCTGGCCCTGCCTCTACCCCTGGCCACCGCACTGGCTCGGCCTGTGCCCACACCCTGACTTCGGCCTCCGCGTCCTCGCCCGCGTCCACGTCCTCTAGGCCTACCCCTACCCCTCAGCATGCTGCATTACCAGTAATGCAGAAACAGAACGCTGTAATTAAATGTGCCACTTATTGGCCTGTGGTTGGAGGCTGACTTTGCTTACGGAACGCCAGGAAATAATTTGGCGCAAGCCTGCTGTAACACGTAGCTGGCTGCCTATGATTTTGTAGAACTACTACACCCAGCACAGACAGACCCAGAACACTGAGCACAGTCACAGGCAGGCCAAATAGATTTTTTTGCCCAATATTTTTTAGAAAAGGCCCACTGCCTATATTCAATGAATATGTCTTCTGTCCCTGCCTCCGCACTTCTGTCCCTGGAGTATTACTGCAAAAAAAAAAAAAGTGCAACACTGCACAAAGCAGCCTCCACAGCACTGCACACGGTTAGATGTGGCCCTAAGATCTGACCGTGTGCAGTGCTGTGGAGGCTGCTTTGTGCAGTGTTGCACTTTTTTTTTTTTGGTATATCGGCCGTGCAGAGCATTGCGCCCTGCACCTGATCTCGCCAGCCACTCACTGCAGGGGGGTGGTATAGGGCTTGAACGTCGCAGGGGGAAGTTGTAATGCCTTCCCTGTCTTTCAATTGGCCAGAAAAGAGCGCTAACGTCTCAGAGATGAAAGTGAAAGTAACCTGAACATCGCGTGGTACTCGTTACGAGTAACGAGCATCCCGAACACGCTAATACTCGAACGAGTATCAAGCTCGGGCGAGTACGTTCGCTCATCTCTAGTTGCCACCCTCCCATAAATTTACAGACCGTCCACAAAAATGGTGTTCCTTTTCTCCCTTCAGTAGTGCCCGGTAGAGAAAAACTGTCTGTGATTTTTGTGACTTTTTTTTCTTTTATGCAGTGCAAATAAGCCGTCTCTGGGCAGAAAAGGAAGGGGGTTGGAAAGAGGGCGAGCGTTTTAGAAGTGGAATCCCCTGTGCCGCCTGCAGGGTCAGCGGGCAGATCAGAAGGGGCACTAGTGGTGGGTATTCTGGCCTCTCTTTACTCCCAGGCGGCTCTTTATTGCCACTTCTGGCACATTTTGGAATATTTTGACCCATGAGTGACACAGCTGTGTCTCCGTGCCCCTTACATGCATGAACACGTCACTATATATGTATAATGCAGTGTGGATATATCCTACATGTAGTAGAGCTGAGTGTGTCATATGTATATCTGACACGCCTGCTACATGCAGGTTCTATACACACATGGCTCTACTGCATATGTACACATCATGAAGAACATTGTATTATCTGCTCAGACACTGGAGACCGGCACATCAGACATGGCTGCCAGATCCTGATTCCTCCCCATCACATGGCCATCACACAAGGTCCTGAGACTTGGGAGAAGAGTGAGGGGTCCTGCAGCTGCAGTGGAGGAGGGTCCCTGTGTATCAGGGCTGATTACTGCATTCAGTGTCTCAGGAGCTGCGCTCTTCTCTTGGTCTCCGTTTTAGAAGTTGGTTTGTTATGTTCGACGTTTCCAAACCCGACAAACGTACTTATGTGGGTGATGTACAGCTTTTTCACATGAAGCGGCATTAAATTGTGGGTGTGGCCTCTAAAAAGTGGTGTGGTGTATGTCCTCAAAGATTTTGGACCATTCCTGACTCTCTTTTTTATACAGTTGTCAAGAAAAAATTGAAAGGTAAGTTGGCAGCTCTGCTGTGTATATTAGAATATATTTTGGAGGCGTAGTGTACATTTATTTTTGGGGCACGATGCATGTTAGAATTTATTTCAGAGGAACCGTGTCCATTATATTATACCGTGCCCCTCAAATATATTATAATACACCCTGAGCCCCAGAAATGTACTCTGTGCCCCTAAAATATACTATACTGTTCCCCTGGAATATATTAATAGAGCTTCTGGGACAGTTTACATAACTTCATTATTTCAGAAGTGCAGTGTGCAATGCAATATATTTTGGGGGTATGACGTTTTGGTTCTGGGGCGCAGTGTAGTGACATATATTTTGGGGGTAGGGCGTTTTGGTTCTCGGGCGCAGTGTAGTGGCATATATTTTGGGGTTACGGCGTTTTGGTTCTGGGGCACAGTGCAGTGGAATATATTTTGGGGGTACTGCGTTTTGGTTCTGGCGCATAGTGCAGTGGAATATATTTTGGGCGTACGGTGTTTTGGTTCTGGGGCACAGTGCAGTGGAATATATTTTGGGGGGCACGGCGTTTTGGTTCTGGGGCGCAGTGTAGTGGAATATATTTTGGGGGTACGGCGTTTTGGTTCTGGGGCACAGTGTAGTGGAATATAGCCTGGCGACACAGTTTATAATAATTTCGAGGTGACGGTGTAGTACGTCACCTGGGAGTCGCTCAGTGTCATTGTGTATTCTGTGTCTGACTGCATCACATCAGTTTGTGGAACTACAACTCTCAGCATGCCCTCGCTGTTCTATAGGTCCTACTGGGATCTGTAGTTCCACAGGTAAAGGCTTTGTGCTGCTGGGAGTATTTGGGGCCTCTTGGTATTGGTGGCACTACTAGGGAGGTATTTTCACTGCACTGTGGGGTCTGGTGCTGCAGGGGGCGTTGTGCGATGCATGGTATCTAGGGTAATTTGGACACCGCAGGGTGGTATTTGGCCCTGTGTGATACTACTTGTTAGCTGGTGAAGCCAGAGTGGAAACCTCTTGAGGAGCCCTGATGTATTGTATCTACCCAGCAGATAACAGTAATATTATCTCACAGCGACCCGCTGCTCTTCTGCAATGTGGCTGGGGGTGAGGGAGCGATATTGTATGCGGGCTGGGAGTGATGTGCCCCGGGGTCCCCCAGTCCGCCCCTCATTGGGGTACATTTCACACGGGGTATCAGTACTCCAAATGTTTTGTGCAGCATTTACTATACAAGCCCGGTGGATGATATTGTAATAAATCTACATCGGGGGATTCATGAGTATATCTAAAGGAAAAACTATCTCCGTTGCCCCCGGCAACCAATCACAGCGCAGCTTTCATCTTGTATTCTGTGCTAGTAAAGTGATTGGTTGCCGGGGGCAACGGAGACAGTGTTTCTTCTAGGCTGTTTCATAAATCTGCCCCATAGTGTTGAAGAAATCCCTGCAGGATATGTAATATCCGTCATCTGATAACTGTTTGCTGCAGATCTCACGCTTTACAACAGAAGGGTGAAATCAGCGGCAAACGCCAAAGTTCAAGACAAAATCCACAACATGAAAGTCCGACTTAAATGACGGATTCTGTAAACTCTTTTTACATGAATTGATCTCTTACTATTTCAGGTGATCCTCTGGCTGGTGATCCCTGGGGCTCGGGCGTTGTGGCCAGCAATGGCGCTCCCTCTGGCTGGTGGTCCCTGGGGCTTTGGCGTTGTGGCCAGCAATGGCGCTCCCTCTGGCTGGTGGTCCCTGGGGCTTTGGCGTTGTGGCCAGCAATGGCGCTCCCTCTGGCTGGTGGTCCCTGCGGCTTTGGTGTTGTGGCCAGAAATGGCGCTCCCTCTGGCTGGTCGTCTCTGAGGCTCAGTCGTTGTAGCCAGCAATGGTGCTCCCTCTAGCTGGTCGTCCCTGAGGCTTTGGCGTTGTGGCCGGCAGTGGCGCTTCCTCTGGCTGGCGCCTCTTGTTTCTTCATCTGCCGGTGGCACCATATCTAGTCCTCTTCTAGCTTCTCTGGCCGTTACCGCCAAAATTCAACCCAGTTAGGTTCACTTCTTGTCAATGTCCCCAGCAGTTGTCATCTAGCTTCAAGATGGCGTCTGAGTCACGAACTGTCATTATGTCCTATAAGCATTATGATGTCAGGCTCCTCCCACTGTAGGCTTCGCCCACCCCAGGCTCCACCCACTTCAGCACTGCACTGTTCAGAGGCCTATCACTATTATGTCTTGCCCCACAAGCACTGAATAAAAGGGCCCATATAAGCCCCCTTCCGATAGTAATGAAAGGGCCCATATCAGCCCCCTACCGATAGTAATGAAAGGGCCCATATCAGCCCCCTTCCGATAGTAATGAAAGGGCCCATATCAATATGGTGTTATTGTAATCGCAGGTATATGTATATTTGTATTACTTCTAGAGAAACACCACAACATAGTCTAATAAGTAACATTCACCATAGGCCATAGGTGGGTTTTTATTTATTTTTTGGGGATCCCACACAGTAAATACATTTAGAAGTCATTTTTTTAGCATGCCGTAAAATGTATAATGAAACGGCAAATGACTGGGAGGGAGATAGGAGTTAGAGGGTTAATGGTGAGAACAGATTTAGGGGGTGGAGTCAAGACAGGAAGTGGAGGGGGGAGGAAGCAGAGGAAGAAGCAGGTCAGAAGAGGCTGCACACATGTGGAGACGGACGGAGCGGGACAAGACGCCAGAAAGACTGAGAGAAAGAAAAATCCGAAAGTAAAGTTAGCAAAGAGAAAAGGCAGAAGAGAGAAGTCCAGGAGAAAAGCGGAGCCAGCAGAACTAAGAAGGAAAGAGCAGCAGGCAGCATAGAGGGGGAGAGCAGGGGGAAGAGGCTACAGGAGCAGGCAGAGGGGGGAAGAGGTTACAGGAGCAGGCAGAGGGGGGAAGGCAGAGGGGGGAAGAGGTTACAGGAGCAGGCAGAGGGGGGCCGTCAGAGGGGGGAAGGAAGCCTTTTAGCCCAGAGCGCAGCAGAGCCAGCAGCATCAGCAGCATGGGGTGCAGCATAGAGGGTAGCATAAGAGACAGGGAAAGCTTAATAGAAGAAACTGGGGCATCTAGTATCCAGAGGCTGGCAGGCAGCGCGCGCCCACGCCAGCTACAGCCTGCGGGATCCAGCACTCAGCGCAGTTGCTTTATTAATCGCCGTTACCTCAGCGCCCTAGCCGGGCACGAGCGCATGCAGTCCCAAACGTCAGGTCAACGTCGCGCCAGCAGACGGCAAGGTCAGGGCGCTAGGCGCAGGCAGCGCGACAGAGCCAGGCTCAAGCAGCGCGGTAGCAGGCAGCCTACAGGTCTAGAGCAGGAGTGGGCAGGGTGCAGCAGCAGCGTTAGGGAGCGCGTGTCAGCTAGAGGCGGCAGGAGCAGCAGTCCGGAGCAGTCACAGCAGTCGGTAAGCCACCGCATAAGGTCGGCTCCGCCACTGTCACGCCACGATAGGGATATAATACACCGCAGGAGGCACATTTATTCGCAGGAGAGGTCAGATCGGGACTACCCTGGAACGTCGCAAGCAGGAAGGGCACAAGAGGCTCCGCGCGAGGTCAGACGGCAGCCTTCGCCCGGACAAGATATGCGACGACGCAAAGGAATCACAGCGAGGACCACACCCTTGGCATCGCCGGAGGTCGGTCGAGCTGGTGAGTCGGTTTTTGTGGATGCTTGGAAAAATGTTATGGATCCCGCTAAGGCGGTTGACACGGGAGATTTGGTCACAGTCTTGAAATCGCTGTTGAGCAAAGTTGATCCCAAAGAAGGGCTTTCAGTGTCCTGCTTTCCAGGGGGTTTGGTCCCGCCTGCGAGTAATTGTGGTATTGGTTCAACAGCGAATGCGGGAAGTGATCCGGCAGAAGGCTTAAAATATGCCGATTCGCTTTTCTGTGGTGTTGCCCCTTTAGGGGTAGGTTTGTCAGAGGATCTGGTGGATAAAATTAAAAAAGGTATTTATGTGGATATTTGGTCCCTGTTGTCAGTGGACCATGTAATGGTTGATAAGGAACGCGTTTCGGAACGCGGACCTGTTAAAAAAGCTAAGATCGCCAAAACATTTGGCAATTGGTTGCAAGCATACTTGGTGCTCTCTCACGTTGTGTGTCAACATCAGCCCGCTAAGGGCCCGGAGATGATGGTGTACTTGAACACCATTTTTAGTGCGTACAAGCTGCACAGAGGGTCAGCCTGGTGGAGACATGATGAGGACTTTAGGTGTCGGGTTTTACGAATGGAGCACATAAGCTGGGCATCTAAGGCCACAGATGTGTGGATCCAGCTCATATTAGCGCAGCGCCGTTAAGGCCGTTCCTTTCCAGGGGGCGCCGCCGGTGGTCTCCCAGCGACCAAATGGATCTTGTTGGCTCTACAATGAAGGTCATTGTAGATTCTACGCCACCTGCAAGTTTCGGCACGAGTGCTCGATTTGCGGAGGGCAACATGCAGCGATTCGCTGCTTCCAAAAACAAAAATCTGCTGCGGTGGGTGGTGCCAGTGGAGCAACGAACCCCGGTGAGAAGTCATTACCTGGATCTGTGGTTCGCAATGTACCACGAGAAACAAGAAGCAAAAATTCTTAAGTGCAGTTTTTCTGAAGGTTTTGTAATTCCGTTTTCGTACCAGCCTGCATCCATGTTTTGCCCTAATTTAAAATCAGCGACGGATAACATCAAACTAGTGTGGGAAAAACTACTCAAGGAAGTCGAGCTGGGCCGCATGGCAGGCCTGTTTGAGGAGCCACCTTTTGCGAATTTACGGGTTTCCCCGCTGGGGCTTGTACCCAAGAAAGAACCCGGCAAATTCCGCCTGATACACCACCTATCTTTTCCGCAAGGTTTGTCGGTTAATGATGGTATATCAAAGGAGCAAGCGACAGTAGCCTACACAACGTTTGACTGGGCGGTTCGGTATTAGTAAGGCGGGCAGATACGCACTGTTGGCGAAGGCTGACATTGAGTCAGCGTTTCGGCTATTGCCAGTTCATCCAGACTGTTTCCATTTGCTCGGATGCAGGGTGGATAACCGTTTTTTCATCGACATGTATTTATTGATGGGATGCTCCATATCTTGCTATTTCTTCGAGCTATTCAGCTCTTTTTTAGAATGGTTTGTTATTGAGCACGTTCCAGAAGCTTATGCATCGCGCGGGGGTACCGCTATCAGAGGAAAAAACTCTGGGCCCGGTCACCTGCTTGACGTTCCTTGGCATAGAAATACATTCAGTGGCAATGGTTTTCAGGCTTCCGGAGGAAAAAGTTGACAAGTTGCGCCGGTCGTTAAATGATGTGTCGGGTTGCAAGAAGGCTACGTTGCATCAGGTGCAAGTGTTATTGGGTTTATTAAATTTCGCTTGTAAAGTTATCCCAATGGGACGAGCCTTTGCCAGAAGGCTATCCCTTGCAATGGCAGGGGTGCGAGAACCCCACCACTTTGTGCGTGTGTCGAGGGTTAGTCTGCACAAACAGACTGGTCAGTGATGTTGTCCGGTTCCAAATTGACCTAGGTATCAGATTGAGCGCTCTGAGAGACACAGAACATACCAGTACACTCAGTATGGTTTGAAACAAGTGACTCTATTTATTATTTGCATTGTCTTGGCTTTTATAGCCAGTCGCTCTTGCAGGGATGCGACTTGTGGTTAAACAGGGAAAAGCTCGTGATTTTACATACCTCTTAAACTTGTGACTTTTACATCTGACAATAAACTTATGACTTGACATTTAACTTAGACTTGTGATTTCACATGACTTTTAGACAAGCACATTAATTTTAGAGAGAGCTGACAACTTCTTTGTGGTTAAGCCATCTCTTGCTAAAACTTTGAACATCTGTTCTAGTGAACTTCCTGATTCCACTTAGATCAGGCGTACAACTTAAGAGAGAAACCACAAGCCTGTTTCTCAATGGTCATGAGTTCTGTTACACATGAATATATTTGCAATATATTCATTTAGATAAGCAACATATATTAACTCCTTCAGCCCCTCTTGGCCCCTATCATTCCCCCATTTTGGACATCAGGAAGTCACACGCAGGGTCCAGTTCTATTTTGAAAAGTCATAGTCGAGGTAGGTCCTATTGGTCGACTAGTCCCTATAAGGCGTCTCTAGTATGATGTTACAATACTAGTAGCGTGCACAGGTACGCACGGCGTGGGACTCCCTAATCTTCACCCACACCAATGTCCCTCCTGGAGATAGTCCTAATGGTGAACACGTCCAGGTCGCCTTACCCTGACCCTACACTACCTAGTGACAAGACTGGAAGGAACCGCCGTATGTTCTGAGTAGCTAAGTAGAGTCGGTGGTCCTTCACAGTTGCTATCCAGTCCTTCTACCTCCCTCTTTTGTCTGTTGGTGAGTTGTGGGCTGCTAGGTTTTTGGTACATTAGTATACTTAATCTAGCTAGGGAGCAGGGACCTCCGGTCAGGTTAGCTGGAATATATGTGTAAGTCAGGTTACCGCAGGACAGGACCCAGCCTAATGGTAATTTGACGTGCCTAAAATGGCTGGGGCTTCGGACTGTGTGGTTGCAAAGCATAGGAGTATGTACCTTTCTACATTGCTCGACTGTGCGATTACAGAGTCTCTGGTTATCACTAGTCACCCTGGTTCTCTGCGCACAACCTCCGATATGTTCTTTATTACACGTGAAGTTATAGCATACCTCAGCCGGGGCGACATTCCTGACCCGGAAACGAGTCATATTTGACCAAAGTGTATGTTCGACCGCATCACAATGGGGACAATATTCATATACATTAAGAAAGGTATTTTCTTGAACAACATTGCTCTCTTCCACATCACTATCGTTATGCACTATTGAATATATATCGCGAAGTGTCTTTATTGGAGTGGGGATAGACAGTAAGCAAGTCCGTAAAATATCTTCCCCACTCCGAAGGTTGGGCATGCACATGTGGGAGATATTCAGTACGTCTTTTGCAAAGTATTCCCACATGTTGGGGTGTCCTTCCGCCCAAACAGTCCATCTTCTTCTTACATCGACAGTTGGTGAGGAATTGTCCCGAAAAGAGAGTAGTCCAAGAAGACAAAGGGTAAATAATACACCTATCCAGACTATCAGTGCTGGTGTCCAGGTTGCCATCCCCCTCCCCCACCCTGGGTTGGGCTTACTCTCCACCCCCCTCGTGGTGCTGAGGCGTTGGAATTTTCTTGCAGTGTGAGGCATGGATCCAAGTGGGTTTGCCTTCTAGCTTGACCGAGGTGGGAGTGGTTAACAGTACTTGGTATGGTCCGTCAAAGCGAGGTTCCAAAGTCTTTCTGACGTGTCTCTTTACCACCACCCAATCTCCAGGTTGCAGAGAGTGGGATCCTTCCAAACTATCAGGGTCTGAAATAGAAGAGAAAACTAGGTTGTGTGTTATTTTTAGCTTTTGGCATAAGTCCTGCACAAAGGAAGTAACTTTATCATGACCCAGGGATAGAGCTTGTGGGTGATACAGTCCTAGCCTGGGCACGGAGCCAAAGAGAATCTCATAAGGAGACAGTCCTGTTTTCCTATTTGGCGTGGTCCATACTGAGTAGAGGGCCAGAGGTAGGCACTCGGGCCAAGGTTTTCCTGTTTCAACCATGGCTTTCTGTATCTTAAGTTTCAGGGTGCCATTGAGTCTTTCCACTTTTCCGGAGCTCTGCGGATGATAGGGGGTGTGAAAGGCCTGCTCTACTCCTAAGGCGGACATGACTTCCTTCATTACCTCACCAGTGAAGTGAGTACCACGGTCGCTCTCAATGGTCTCTGGTACCCCAAATCTGCACACTAACTCTGACACAAGTTTTTTTGCAGTGGCCTGGGCAGTGGCCTTCGGGACCGCGTAGGCCTCAGCCCACCCAGAAAAGAGGTCAACGCATACCAGGACATACTTGTACCTTCCTGATCTGGGCAGCTGGATGTAATCTATCTGTAGTCTCTGGAAGGGGTACAAAGGTCGCGGAGTGCACTTCCGAGGGGTCTTTACTACTTGACCGGGGTTGTGTAGTGCACAGATTTCACAAGCCTTGACGTATGCCTTTGCCATCCTGTTAAATCCCGGAGCGTACCACATTTTCTCCACCAGGGCTACCATGGCATTACGAGAAGCGTGCACCTTTCCATGAGCCAAAAGGGCCATACTAGGATAGGCAGCCGCAAGTAAACACATACGGGAACCCATCATCCAACCTTCATTTCCTTTTACTGCCCCTGCACTTGCCCAGCGCTCCTGCTCTTGCCCTGAGGGGAGTAGGTCCACCTCCTTCTGTGGTGGGACAGAGGGAGTCTGGTCCTTGGCATGGGGATCAGGATCCTCCTCCGCTGGGCAGGACCTGGTCTGAACTCTGCACACGGGTGCCCTCCAGTCCAGCAGGGCTGCAGCCTTAGCTGCTCCGTCTGCCTTCTCGTTGCCTCTGCTTTCCAAGGAGTCCCCTTCGGTGTGTGCCTTTACCTTTATTATGGCTACCTGCTTCGGGAGCATGATAGCTGACATTAAACTACTTACTGCCTCACCATTCTTTATCGGTCTGCCTTGAGCTGTTAGGAAGCTCCGCGCGCGCCAAATCGGCCCATAGTCATGCGCAACGCCAAACGCGTACCTGGAGTCCGTGTAGATATTAGCAGTGACTCCCCGGGCTAACTTGCAGGCCTCGGTCAGAGCGCACAGCTCCGCTTCCTGTGCTGACATATGTGGGGGCAAGACGCGGCCTATCAGTACTTCATTCATTGATACTACAGCAAACCCTGTCACAAATCTGCCCATCTCATTCTGGTATCGTGATCCATCCACAAACATTTCAAGGTGGGGGTTTAGGAGAGGTTTATCAGTGACATGTGCGAACCCAGCTGTCTCCTGCTCCATCAGAGCAGCACAGTCATGCTGGTGCTCGGTGTCAAAAGCTTCCTCTTCGCCTAGGGAATTGACAAAAAGTTGATCCCCTGTGCTTACTCCCCCATTTGAATCAGTGTCACCTAATGGCAGTAAGGTGGCCGGATTCAAAGTTGTGCAACGTTGAAATGAGACATTGGATGAAGAGTGTACTGCAAGTTCCATTTTGACCTGTCTAGCAAGAGACAGATGTCTACGGCTCACCTGTGTCAGAATTCCATGTACGTCATGGGGCGTGAGGACCACAAGAGGGCAGTCTAGGACCACCTCAGAAGCTTTCTCAAGTAGTGCTTGTACGGCCAGAACTGCTCGTACACAGGAGGGTGAACCCCTGGCTACTGCGTCAAGATGTGCACTGTAGTATGCTACAGGGCGCTTTTTGTCACCATGCTCTTGTGTGAGGACGGCAGTAGCATGTCCCGCCATCTCAGTCACGAACATCTGGAAGGGTTTATCATAGTCTGGCAGACCCAGTGCTGGAGCACTGGTGATCTGTATTTTCAGCTGATGGAAAGCTGATTCGGCTTCCGGGGTCAAAGCAAATGGCTTAGAACTCAGGCAGTCGTACAGAGGCTGCATGGTCATGGAGGCAGAGCGAATCCACGGCCGACAATATGAAACTAACCCCAGAAATGTCCGCAACTGAGCATGGGAGGCGGGGAGTGGCATGTCCTCCACCACCTTGGTACGTTCTGGCGTGAGGTGTTTTGTACCAGGACCTAGGCAGTGACCAAGAAACACAACATGAGATTTGCAAAACTGTAATTTGTCTTTACTGGCTTTACACCCGCTGTCTGCAAGAAAACAAAGGAGGCTGAGTGAGGCCGCAACGCAGGCAGGTCTGTCCGGTGCACAGAGTAGGAGATCATCAACATACTGAAGCAGGGCCACACCCGGTGGGACCGTCCATGCATCAAGTACAAGCATCATACATCGGGTGAATTGATTTGGGCTGTTTTGTGCCCCTTGTGGTAGGACAGTCCAGCAGTACTGTTTTCCTCGGAACGTGAAGGCAAACAGGTACTGGCAATCGGGGTGTAGCGGGACTGAAAAGAATGCATTGGTAAGATCGATCAGGGTGTACCAACAGGTTCCGGAGGGTATGGTGGACAACAGAGTGTAGGGATTGGGGACCAGAGGTGTCTCTAGGATGGTCACCTTATTGATTTCTCTTAGATCGTGAACCATCCGGTAGGTATCAGGTTCGCCTTTCTTGCCTTTCTTTTTAACCAGGAAGAGTGGCATGTTAGCGGGTGAGACGCAAGGTTTTAAAGCATTCAAGGCACATAACTCTGTAATAGTGGAGGCTATTGCGTCTTCCTGTGCCATGGCTAGGGGATACTGGCGGATCATGGGGGCTTTTTCCCCATCTTTGAGATATACCATGACTGGGGGTACGTGGAGATGGCCCAAGTCTGTCTTCCCTTTTGCCCATAGGGTCTCTGGCACTGCTGAGAGAACCTGTGTATCTTCTGGGGTCAACACATATACAGTACAAGAAGGAGGCGGAGTGACCAAGTCTGCTGCCATGAGACAGAATACCTGGTGGTCGGCCGCAGAGGTACTGACATGAGCCTCACCGGAAGGATAGAGCTGAATACAGCACCCCAGGGGTCCCATCACATCGGTTCCCATGATGCAATCCCCAGCGGGTGACACCAGGAAGCAAGTGAGGACTCGTGACCCTTGAAAAGAGACTTCTATGGGCTCGGTCTCACGCATGGGTGTTGGTTCCCCGAACACTCCAACGGCTATGGCTATGGAGTCTGAGAGAGGAATACTAAGGTCATTGACTTGTGAGGTACTGACACATGATTTAGTGGCCCCTGTGTCAATTAAAAAGGGCACCTCCTTCCCCTGGATTTTTAGAGGCTGAAAAATTTGTGGTCCACATGCGTCAGTAACTATAAGGGACACGGGGGAAGGAGTGCCAGACCTTCATTGGTAATTGGTATACCCGTTGTTTCCCTGTGGGCGGGATGATGTGGTATTGGCCGTACTTCCCTGTTGCCCCCTTTCGTCTGACATGTTCTGTCTAGGGCGTTTAGGGGCCCTACAATTACGGGCCAAGTGTCCAGTCTTCCCGCAGTTATAACACTTACGGGTCTCCCGCCTGGGGTCTGTAAGTCGGGCTGTGTCCCCCTCCATGGTGTAATGTTTAACCATAACACCCTTTGCGTGGTCTTCTGTGTCCATGACAAATCCTACAGCTTTCTTATATAGATCACGCGGTTTGGCCTGTCGCCAATCGGGGGTACATGCTTTAACGCGGTCGGACAGGCGCTTATCTATTCCTTGCATAAAGGCTTCACAAAAAGCAGCATTACGTATGGCTTTTGGACAATCATATAAACCCAGATCTCTGCCTACTTCCTCTAAACGGCCAAAGTAACATTCAATAGACTCGCCCTTGTTCTGTCTACACTGGGTTAGGGCTGTACGTCTCTCTTGGGCTTTATCCTTAAACCAGGCTTTAACCTTGTCCACATATTGAGTACCACTAAGTAATGTCTGGGGGTCATCTGGGCGATCTTCAAGACCACAAAATTGAGTAATACTATTGTAAAGGCCCAGAGGACATTTTACATTCATAAGACATTCCATGTCTGTCCAAGTGGCAGAGTAGTTTTTCTGTATGACTTTCAACTTTCTATGGAAAGCTGCTGGCTCTGTCTGGGGATCGGGCAGTTGCTGACACAGTGCCATCTGGTTTGTGGCGCTCCAGGGTCGCCATGTAGTGACTGTAGACCCGGGAGTTGGTCTATGTGCGTCCGTGGGTCTGTCATTAGAAGACGATGGTCTGTCAGTGTCCTCTTGTCTGACCGTGCCCAATGGTGGACTCGGTCTGTTTGTTTCTCTATAATGGGTAGTGGAGGTTGTAACGGGGAACAAGAGAACCGGTTGTCTACACTGGTCCCTGGGACGTGGAGTCCCACATACCGTACAGAGTTCTCTAAAACAGGCATTCTGTTGACCACAACGTGGACAGTCCCAAGCCGGACCTCTATTTACTTCAGGGCCCGGGGATCCTGATTGAGGGCTGTAGGGAGGTGTATCCATCTGGGCAGTAGCCTGTGGATACGTAGGAGGCAGGGGCGGCAAATTGGGATACAGAGAATTAAAGGGATTATTTGGAGACATTGGTGGAGCGGCCGGGACGACAGGAGGGACTAATGGAACCGTAGGGGTTTCCATGGGAACGTCTATTGGTGGCCGGGCCATAGGACAATAAACTAAAATGCCCTCGCCTCGGGACTCGGAGTCCCAGTGTTCGTCTTCTGCTGTTTTAGAGCAGTCCAGGATGGCCTTCATGCCCTTTTCCAAACCCTTATTTCTTATTTCCTTTCTATGCTTATCCTCATATTGTGACCAAAATTCATAATTGAATGTTCCCGCCTTCTTGAGGCCTATACGTTTGTAAACTTTATAGGCTTGTCTGCAAATGTCCTCCCCTTCTCTATCTTTAATTATTTCAATAGGAGTCTGATATATCTTAGATTGTTCAGACCCCATGCTTGACCACTTCCAACTATTCTTCACTAAGTATACAGGACGTATATTTCACACAGTAAACTAAGATAATCACTGAGATTATCTGGGAACACACAGTTCCCTGTCCCGGAATAGATTTACAGAACTAAAACGTGGTCAACTTCAAACACTAGGATTCAGGGGAGACCAGACTTCGCCTCTTAGGGAACTTTTAGTAATATTATAACAGATCCAGAGTAACAATATGACTGCCAGAAATGAGACTATAACAATAACAATTATTTCAATCTCCAATACAGACAACATGACTCTTTAAGTCCCAATGAGTGAGTTCTTCCGTCTAGGACAGTTAAATGAACTTATTCACTCTAAAATATGGACGGGGCAGAAAATATAGGAAACAGGCAACAACTAACCTCTAGTCCGTTAGAGACACAGATCTAAAGAATCCAGACTGTATAATAGTAAGACAAGCTCTTACCTTTACACCGGTGTTTTCAGTCTGGGGTCTCAGGATCCAGTATCCACGTCAACGGGCCAGGAGTTTGTTTGTCTACTGGTTGCGATGTCCCGTAAAGGTAAGCCCCGCCCCCTAGTTGGGCGCCAAAAACTGTCGAGGGTTAGTCTGCACAAACAGACTGGTCAGTGATGTTGTCCGGTTCCAAATTGACCTAGGTATCAGATTGAGCGCTCTGAGAGACACAGAACATACCAGTACACTCAGTATGGTTTGAAACAAGTGACTCTATTTATTATTTGCATTGTCTTGGCTTTTATAGCCAGTCGCTCTTGCAGGGATGCGACTTGTGGTTAAACAGGGAAAAGCTCGTGATTTTACATACCTCTTAAACTTGTGACTTTTACATCTGACAATAAACTTATGACTTGACATTTAACTTAGACTTGTGATTTCACATGACTTTTAGACAAGCACATTAATTTTAGAGAGAGCTGACAACTTCTTTGTGGTTAAGCCATCTCTTGCTAAAACTTTGAACATCTGTTCTAGTGAACTTCCTGATTCCACTTAGATCAGGCGTACAACTTAAGAGAGAAACCACAAGCCTGTTTCTCAATAGTCATGAGTTCTGTTACACATGAATATATTTGCAATATATTCATTTAGATAAGCAACATATATTAACTCCTTCAGCCCCTCTTGGCCCCTATCACGCGTGACGAGAGGCATGAAAGCAGATTTACATATATGGAAAATTTTCTTACAATCTTTCAACGGGCAAGTAATGTGCCCGAAGGAGGAGCTGGCAAGCTCTGACCTTAGTGTATTCGTGGACGCGGCGGGCTCCGACGGTTTCAGGGTCATCTTCAAAAATCACTGGTGCAGAGAGCAATGGCCAAAGGAGTGGCATAAAAATCGGTGGACAAAGAACATTACGTTATTAGAGTTTTTTCCAGTAGTGGTTGCTTTGGAGTTCCAAAATGCAAGATTGTAAGTTAGGTTTCTGGTCGGATAACGTGGCAGTGGTACAAACGATTAATAAACAGTCTTCGGGTTCACCACAGGTATTGGCTCTGTTGAGACACGTAGTACTTGGATGTCTGCAAAAGAATATTCACTTGAGAGCTAGACATGTTCCAGGACATTGCAATGGTGCGGCTGATGCACTCTCTCGTTTACAGATGGAGTTGTTGAGGGAGCGGCACTCAAAAGCGGATACCGAAGGAGTACGCTGCTCTCCTTTCTTATGGAGTCTGACAGAAGAGCGTTGCTGAAACTGGTGCAAGCATCAGTGGCGGTCGCTACTTGGAAAGGCTACAATGCAATCTGGTCGACGTGGTTAACGTTTTTGGGAAATCGGGTGGTAGGAGGTAACGGAGCACGGTCAGCCACGCTGAATATGCTAGCATGCCTACGCTCCAAGCGGGCATCAGTGGGGGTAGCAAAAAAAGCACCTGTCGGGGGTAGCGTTCTTATTGAAGCTACACGGCATGATGGACATTACGAAAGATTTTGTCTTTCGGCAGATCATTCGCGGATGGAGGAAGGACAGAGCGAGAGTAGACAAAAGGCGACCCATTACTTTTGTGCTATTGACCAAGTTATTAGAAGAGTTAGCGTTTATATGTACAGATAGCGCAGAAACGTTATTGTTCTGAACCGCTTTTTCGTTAGCGTTTTTCGCAGCATTGCGCATCGGCGAATTAGTTTCAGCCAGCACAAATAAGCCTGGAGGCTTACTATCCAACGACGTGGTTTTCACAGGCGACGGTTTGCGAGTGCGCGTCAGACAATCCAAAACCGATATTTACGGACGAGTACAATGGCTCGCGATCAGCAGACTGGGGTCAAGATGGTGTCCAGTAGATTTGGTACGTCAATATGTTGAGACCCAGGCCCCCACGGGCCAGTTTTTGGCGCATGCGTCGGGACTTCCATTAACACGTTTTGAATTCACGACGGTTTTGTGGTCGGTGTTGCGTAAAGCGGATTTGGACCCAGTCGAATTCGGCACTCATTCTTTCAGAATAGCTGCAACGACCATGGCAGAAGCACATGGTATGAACGAAACCAAGGTTAAACGTTTAGGTAGATGGAAGTCGCAGGTATGCAAATCTTATGTTAGACCGGATTTAATTGCAGTTTAGGCCACAAGGCCTGTGTTGTCGGTTTTCAATTCGGTTATATGACTGGCGGTTACAGGTAGAGTTCTCTTGTTATTGTTTCATTACAGCCTTAGAACCTTGGACGGTATGGATAATCGGCCACTCGTTCGTTTATTGGGCAGAAAAAAGGAAGGGCAGCTGTACGGCTGTTGGGAAGAAATCTGGGTTTGGCCGGAACAGAAGTGAATTGGCTCGGAATACGAGGGCTACAATGGCCCAGGATGCTACAATTCGTACTACAAGTCAGCAGGTGGACCCCCCGAAGGGTTATTATGGTTGTACATGTCGGGGGGAATGACCTAGGCAACATAAAAATGGGTGATTTGCTCGTATTAATGAAGCAGGATATGCTAAGATTCCGTGACTGTTTTCAGGACGCCATAGTGGTATGGTCGGACATGATTGCGATACGTTGTTGGAGAGGGGCAAGAGACCCAGAAGCGACCGAAAGAGTGCAAAAGTTAGTCAACCTCAAGATATCCAAGTTCGGGAGGGCAATGGGAGGCATCGCCGTTTGTCATTGGAAGTTAGAAGATAGGGAAAGAGGGGCGTCGAGGGAAGATGGTGTCCATCTCAATAACGTTGGAATGGACACGTTTCTTTCAGGTCTGCAGGGCGGGGTAGAGTTGGTGTTAGTTAAGGGTTGGTGGGGTGGGGCGTAAGGTGCCATAGACAGTATGGCACCTACCGCGTGGCCGGGAGCTTCCCATGCTGGCTACGGAAAAGGAAGGTTTGCAAGCCCACGGATATTTGGACTTACGAACGTCCTTGGGACTGTCACAGTTAAGGATCAGCGGATGAAGGCATGGGAAAAAGGTTGTGTTGGTTAAATAAAGTTCTTTTAATATCATATGTTAAAGTTCAATAAAGCTGTGGCCTACCCCACGTTTACAGCAAGAAGTTTGTGGTCGGTTGTTGTTTATAGAATAAGTGAGCACTCGGTTTCAGCTATGTCCCCAGTCTCACATGACCCATCTTAGGGGGAGGACTCTGGGAAGTTTGGGACAGACTGAAACTTTTGATTGTTATAACTAGTTTCATTTTTAGATTGGTAGATCATCTGTAAATGGTAGATTAGTTTCACTTGTTAGATATCTTAATCCAACTTCTCCCGCCTTGCTTTTTCTCTTTCGTAGTGCTTTGGTGCTGTGCTGTGTTGAGGTGGAATTGGAATTAGCACTTGACACTGATTTGGTTTCCAGGATGTCTCATAGCAGCACTTGTGAAATCTGCCCGGCATCTTTTATTGCTCTTCAGGGCAATTGCTCGAGAATTGTTAGAAGGCTAAAAGCCCCTCGTTCGTGTCAAGTGATCAGAGTCAGTCTGAAGCATAGGAGCCGATTTATGAAACCTGTCCAAAAGAAAACCAGTCTCTTGCCCATAGCAACCAATCAGAGTCCAGCTTTAATTTTTCAAGAGCACTATGAGAAATTAAAGCTGTGCTGTGATTGGTTGTTTTGGGCAACAATGACACTTATGAGACTTCTGGAAACATACTTGCTGGTAAGGGTGTATTAGCACTGCATTTGCGGTGTACAGTATATTGCAGGTATACATTGGAAGAACAGTTGTCTTTAGTTACCCATGTTAAAATATTTTTTACGGTATGCGTCTGGGCAGAGTAGCGCAGTTGGCCACATTATTCTATCTAACAGACTTGTCCGTAGCTGCCCAGTTTGGTACCGCTCCCATTGAATTTATCTGCTTCCAACGCTGATCTTGAGCAGGTGACCCCTGCCAAATCAATTATTGATTACCTTTTCTGAGGATAGGTCATCAATACTAAAAGTCCCAGAAGGCACCTGCTTCTAGTGATCTTTAACATATGGGCTGATATAATGTAAACCTCTGCGCCTTTCAGACTCCTTCCCTTCCTTCAAGTAGTTACATAAAACTATTTGAATGGAAATAGGTTTTGGGCCGGCTGCACACAGGCAGGTTGGATTCCACATGCGGAGGCCCGTAGCAGAATCTGCCCCTCCCCGGCCGGTGTTCGCGCATGCCTTTATTTTCTTGTTCTTTTCTGTACTGTGGATGGTCCGCACGGCTCGCCGTCGGCCATGCGCAGTACAGATTTCCATGCGGAATTCACAGGAAAATGGAGTATGCTGCTTTTTTTTTTTTTTCCATCCGTGAGCAGAAAATGCAGTTGGTTTCCGCTCTTGTGCAATCACTTTTGTATAGCATACTATGGGCGGTATTTGCTACGAAATGCGGAGGCGGACACCCGCTCCAGATTTGGTAATTCAAATCCGCTCATGTCCAGATTTCCTTTTTATTGTACAAAGTTTAGTAAATGAGGAATGTTTGCAAACCTACATTTATTGTTTCTAACAACGATCATTTATTTTAGAATTTCGGAGCGGAAAAAAGAGACCTCACAAGGAGTGTGACGATCCTCCCACCGTGCGTTCCTCGTCGTCGTCTTCTTCCTACACGAATGTCATGGGATCCCACCAGCAGAGCTCATCTGGAGGGTCTTCACGTTCCTCTTCCATTGCAGCCACTTACACAAATGTTAACAATCCCAAAGAAAGATCCTATGTTCCCGAGATGTTTGGGGGAGAGATGCGTACGGTAACGGATACGCCTCATATCTCGCAGAATAGTTTAAAGGACAAGACTTCAAAAATACAGGAAAAGGACTCACTAAAAGGCACTTGTACAGCAGAAACTTCTGAAGTAGGTGCTGTGGAAAATCCTGCCAATCCTGGACCATCGTCCTCGGATGGCAACTGCTTCTCTGAAGCTCGTTCTGAGAGGCCTTCATCCAGCCATACACAAGGAAAAACCTCTAAAACCCTAAGTCCGGACATACTTCATCTCCTCAAAGGGAAAGATGCAAATACTGTGACAAATATCCTGCGGACACTTTCTCCCTTTTATCCTGCTCTTCAAGGTAAGTGTAAGAAACACAACCCACACTGCACGGCATCAGATGAAACCCAGGGAACCAACCAGATGGCAGTAGATATATATATAGCTGTGCCAATCAGATGGCAGTAGATATGTATATAGCGCCCACCTCGTGGCCGTGTAATATGTAGGCACATCTCTAGAGTGTATAAAAGTGGTTGGCTGCATTTCTCGTCACCACTGGTATATGCAAAGAGAATGTTCTATAAAATGGCGCAGTCCTTGGCACAGGATGCTTCTACACTAGCCGATAGTTAGCCCAGTAATGGCACAAAAGGCAGTACTATTAGTGATTGACATCCCTGTATATACAGTCCTTCACAGATAGCTGTCAATCACTGATAGGACTGGCCATCGGACTATGCTGGGACCAGTGGATGTGTGAGGCCACACAAGGGGTCCGGGCTCAGGACGTCACCGACAGACCATCATTGGAGAAGAGCATCTGATTGTCCGACAAGCACAAGCAGCTCCAAATGTTTCATTGTCCAAAGAGACGAGCTAACGGCGGCACAGCTGAGTACTAGAGTCTCCATGTCCCCTATATCCAATCTTGTATCCAAGCTAGAGGCAGTACAACAGGGTACTAGAGCCTCTATGTCATCCAGTATCACATCTCGTATCCAAGGTACAGATGGTACAGCAGGGTACTAGAGCCTCAATGCCCGCCTATATTACATCTTGTATCCAAGCTAGAGGCGGGATAACAGGGTACTAGAGCCTCCATGCCCATCTGTATCACATCTTGTATCCAAGCTAGAGGTGGGCCAACAGGGTACTAGAGCCTCCATGCCCATCTGTATCACATCTTGTATCCAAGCTAGAGGCGATACAATAGGGTACTAGAGCCTCCATGCCCCCATATCCCATCTTCTATCTAAGCTACAGGCGGTACAGCAGGATACTAGAGCCCCCATGCCCTCCGTATCACATCTTGTATCCAAGCTAGAGGCGGGATAACAGGGTACTAGAGCCTCCGTGCCCACCTGTATAACATCTTGTATCCAAGCTAGAGGTGGTACAACAGGGTACTAGAGCCTCCGTGCCCACCTGTATAACATCTTGTATCCAAGCTAGAAGTGGTACAGCAGGGTACTAGAGCCTCCATGCCCATCTGTTTCACATCTTGTATCCAAGCTAGAGGTGGTACAACAGGGTACTAGAGCCTCCATGCCCATCTGTTTCACATCTTGTATCCAAGCTAGAGGTGGTACAACAGGGTACTAGAGCCTCCGTGCCCACCTGTATAACATCTTGTATCCAAGCTAGAGGTGGTACAACAGGGTACTAGAGCCTCCCTACAAGGGGTCAGTTCTCCACAATAAATGATCCTTTTGGTCAGATATTGTAATCAATTACATCAGCGTTAAAATCCCAAAGAGAAAATTTCATTAGATTCTGACAACTTCTCCCGGGTGCCTGAGTGTATATTATTAATACAGTATACTTGTGGTGTTTTTCTTTTTTTGTCATAGTTTTTTTTCTCTTATTACAGATGTAAACCTTGAGATTCTTGCCCAGGTCCTTGTTAACACTGGAGCGCTCGACTAAGGTTCCACAATATCAACTAATGAAATGTTGCATAAAAGATCTAGTTCTAGTTCCAATTTCTTCATCTTGAGTTACCAAGTGTAGCTGGCAATGTTCGGTCTGTTTGGTTTCCTAGATTCAGTGGATTGCTTTCATTATAATGAAGTTTTCCAAATTCAGTTTCCTAATAAACGCTCTTGAAAACCCAACTTGGAGAATTGTGTTTTGTTTGCAGTTATTCACAATGTATGTTTAGTTGCTGCTATAGTGTTATATCTAGTCTGTACAATCTGAAGCAATTAGTGTATAGACTATTGTGTCAGGATATTTGATTGCTGGTCTGATTGTATCTTAAACTAACACCTAGTGCAGATTAAAGGTGGAACAACCTCTTCTGATGCTTCAAGGCGGGTGTTTTAGAATGTGCCCTACCCCGCTCGGTCCCTAAAATTACCTGCAAAAGTTGTAAGTAAAGGCCCGTTTACACACAAAGACAGTCTTTGAAAGATTGATAGTTTGTGATCATTTTGCATAAAGTGCTAATGGACACTTTGTGTAAAAGGGCCTATAGGAGCGGTTTGCAGATTCCAGCTTGTGCTTGGTTCTCGCATGGGCTGTCAGCAGAATACAATGTAATCTCCGACTCATGCAGAATGCAGTGTGCTGTCCCTGTTATCTCTCTTCGGCTGAACGATGGATTTTAAGCTCTCATTAAAATCTTCGTTTAACCGAAGAGTGAACGATGGCAGCATTTACACTGAACGATTAACACCCATATGCCATAGTTTGAAGGACTTTTGAATGATAATTGTTGCGTGTAAATGGGCTTAATATGTATTGTAGGATGAAAAAAGACATCAGTCCATTCAACTCAGCCTTTCGTCAAACACTCAACAAGAAATTTACCAGGTGGTATTAGCTGCATAAAGTGGAATATTGGCTAAACAAAGCTCATTCTAGGCGAGTTTGACAGATTCGGTCTAGGACTAGAAACTTTTCAGGTGGTATTTAGCCAAAATGAAATAGAATTCCTGCTGAACCAACCGGATTCTGGATGAAGGTTCAAGAGTTGTTAGATTCTGTCTATGACTCAACGCGTTTCACCAAGCCGGTACTTGGGTCCTCAGGAGCCCAATAAACTTTGAAAGTGAGGTAGATTGTCACTCCGTAAATGTCTCATTCATTCACAATAGTTACTGTGGGTATGCACACCATTAGGGCACCTTCACCCTGGTGATCACGATACCACCGCAAGAAAAATCGCAGTTTTACTCATGAGATGTCTGAGCGGCAGTGATGCGTTTTCTTGCAATAAACAATAGGAGTGTCTAATGTTAAAAACACAACCTGCACTGAACAAGATCAATGAGAAAAGAAAAAGCAAGATATGCATGTATAGCCAATAGGTAAAGAGGCGAGCCGTGACACCAAGCAGCGAAGTAGAAGGTGTCTGTTGCATCCATGTGGCACTAGAACACCACGGGCACAGAGCGGCATTCACACAGAACCACAAAAGGACACCGTATAATGCTGGTTAAAACTACACCACACCAGCCGCGAGAAGATGGAAGTAACTTGCCCCTTACTAGTACCCCCTGCCTAAATGTGGAGTTAGCGTCCTGAAAAGGACGGCCCAATGGTCTCCTCCTAGGACCTGGCTATGCCTATTAAAATACCTGGAGGGAAACACTTAAGTGCTGCTTTACGTTCCTCTCGCTGTGTTTACCTGTAAGAAGACAACTTTCACCAATAATAGAGGCTCCAACCACCAACTGAACTGAATAAACAGCAATGGACAAGGGGAGGGGTAGGAATATAAAGCCCTCGCCTGCTGAAAGGTAGCACAGAGAAGGCACCAACCCTCTCTCAAAGGAGGACTCTCAGAATACCAGCATGCAGATGACGTGCTGCCTAATAGCAGCCCCCGCACAACGTATGTCACTCAATGACCTGCAGAGTGACATGCCACGACACTATCATGACCGACAAGCTGCGACCGTGTCTAAACGTGGCGACGAGTGCCGATCAACGAGACTGGAGCTTATTTTACCTGGTCTTCTCACAGATCAATTCACACAGTATGGAGGCCGAAGGATTGTTCATGCGATCGTTAGTCCCACATGCTGTTTCATCACGACCAGCAGCACATCTCCTGTTTACATGGGAATGTGCTGCCGACCATGATTTTTATGCCACATGAAAGGTGATCACCTGACAAACCTTCACTTACCTATCATGTTATTGGTGGCACTTACACATCGCCTGATGAGCGGGCAACAAACACTAATGAATGTTTTTGTCTGAACATCTGACCGTGTAAAAAGCCCTTTACGGTGCTCGTTTCTCTCCCCTTCCCCTAATGGGCATTGTGATTCTCTGCAGCGAACTCATATTGTGGTGCGCCAGCTGCGATCGTGAAGTGGGTCCAGGGTGACATCACAGCATTATTCCCACCCCATGGAAGCGCAGAGTTGGTGCAAACATCTTTTCATTTCTATGCTGGGTGCCAACATGAAAACATCTCCCCATTGTATATATGGGCTGATTGGTCAGCTAGGTAGCCCCCTCCCTGTCCACCAATCAGCCAGTGTGAAGGTATATGTATGTCCTCTCAGAGGGCGCCGGGTATTCATCTTCATTGTAGAGTTCTGGTCTCGGCATCCGCACGCTTTCAGATAAGTCCCTGGCATCTTTAGTAACATCTTTTCCTAGTGCTGCTCTATCAATTGTTACCTCCCCTATCACCACCTATGGACACTATAGATGCCCCCAGGTACCGGACGGGGGGGGGGGGGGGGGGCTACCCTTATTAGGGTGATTGCCCCAATTTAGACAGGTTCCGTCACACCAGTTTGGTTCGTGTTAGCGTTGCTATTCCCATTTTTGTTATCCTTATTAACCCGTTTTGTGTTCTTGTTAAAGTATAATTTTAAGCTAAACACAAGGGACTGTAGTAAACATCCGAGTAGGACATACAAGGGGCAACTGTGAGGGGCGCCATATTTGTGCCCTGCATGCACATAACCTATCTGCACACCCAGCATTCTGCTGGACACTGGAAGCTGGTATGGACCTCCCTTTACAATGAGCTATATGGCTGCCTGTTTCCACGGCACGGATCCTGTATAGGAAAGGGATGTGGGCAGACTTATAAATACATCTACATTAGAAACCCGCAGGGATGGGAGGCTGTTACCGTATGAAAACCCCTCATATCCAGGGGTTTCACCAGTGTGAGGGAGTCCTGACTCTCCCTAGCGGTGCGCCATTAAACATAACATAGGAACTTTAACCTTGCCTGATAGGTCACACAATGTATCACACTAACATTTTAGGATTTTACGGTGGGGATGTCACAAATCTAATGACACCAAAATGACACCACTTGTAATATACTTTGTAGAATTTCCAGGAACCAACCTCCTAACCCCGAGAACCAATTGGCAGGGTTAAGAAAGCTAAACCATCCCTGATCTTCATCTTGTTTTATGCTGGCAGCTATTTTCAATATACCTTTTGACATATGATTCTATATCCAAGTTCTATTAGCAACTTCCGAATGTTTTTCATTTTTTTAATTTCCATAATATATTACATATACAACCAGATAATCTAATGTCACATTTATTACACCGTTCCCTATATTTTCATTTGCTATCAACATAAAACCAATCTTGTCAAATCTGGGCTTGAAAAACAAAAAAAATAAAAAAAAAACGTTAGATGTTGAATACAAATGTCTCTTCCTGTAAAATTGTTTCTTCTTCTCTTGATCTTCTTTAGATCCTAAATAGAGATGAGCGAACGTACTCGTTTCGAGTAATTACTCGGACGAGTACCGCCATTTTCGAGTACTTCAGTACTCGGATGAAAAGATTCGGGGGGCGCCGGGAGGGAGAGGCGTGGCGGCGCGGGGGGTAACAGCGGGGAACAGGGGGGAGCCCTCTCTCTCTCCCTCTCCTCCCCACTGCTAACCCCCGTGCCGCCACGGCGCCCCCCGAATTTTTTCGCCCGAGTACGGAAGTACTCGGAAATCGCGGTACTCGGGCGAAAAAGGGGCGTGTCCGAGCACGTTCGCTCATCTCTAATCCTAAACCTATAGGATCTCCGATGCAGGGAAGCAGGGGGATTATTATGCCCTCACTGCTTCCCCTGGTTAGCCAAAGAACAGACCCTAAGTAGGAATCTGTCCCTGCCCATTTAATTGGTATCAAACAATCTTCTCCATTCTCCATATCCAGAAGTATCCACAGCTGACTATAGAGCCCCTTTATTCCAATGTTGCAGATGCCCTCTCTACACCACTTTGTTGCCCAAGGTCTTCAGGGAGGAGCTGTGAGGCTTAGCCCTCCTTTGACGTCATCAGGTGGCGGTCAGCATTCTGCAGAACGTCTGAGGTTCACTCCGATGACAGTGTAGCAGCAGTCAGGCAGACTTGTCAGTTCTTCAGGCTCAGTTGGATAGTCTCAGCGTATGGACAGATGCAGCATGCACTTGGAGAAGATGAAATTTCAAATCACAATTGCAAAAGTCCAAATGCCCTGGTGGAAATGAGTCAGTTCATAAATTTACTCAGTCCCAAATAAACTTGATGCAGAATAAATCAGTCTATGGCAAATCAAACAGAAACAAAATCACAATCCGGGGTCTTGTGTGCTTTTCTTCACCTCTTCATAAAAATAGATAAAATAAAAATCTGTGGGTCAAATTTATCAATAAAACAATCTCTGCCCAGAGGGACCGCAGTAATTGTCTGTTGTGGCAAAGGAATATTTCTAATATTCCTAATCTTTCTACATTTCAGCACAAATACCTTCTACATACAGTAGACATAAAACTCAAGAATTTTACTATGTAAACAAGCAATATAATATCAAACATTGC
The DNA here is from genome assembly GCF_035609145.1 of Eleutherodactylus coqui. Classification (NCBI taxonomy): domain Eukaryota; kingdom Metazoa; phylum Chordata; class Amphibia; order Anura; family Eleutherodactylidae; genus Eleutherodactylus; species Eleutherodactylus coqui. The sequence continues at coordinate 37,398,805 of NC_089845.1, forward strand.
AAATCAATCAAGTTTACAATACAATAATCTCAGGCCTCATGTCCACGGGCAAAAGAAGAATTAAAATCCGCAGCAGATTTTAACTCTTCTCCTGCCCACGGATCCGCACCCCATAGGGATGCATTGACCACCCGCGGGTAGATAAATACCCGCGGATGGTCAATAAAAGGGATTTTTAAAAAAATGGAGCATGAAAAAATCTGGACCATGCTCTATTTTCGTGCGGGTCTCCCACGGGGACGGCTCCCGCAGGCTTCTATTGAAGCCTATGGAAGCTGTCCGGATCCGCGGGAGACAAAATTCGGAATTTACTCACCCGCTCGGGTTCTTCCCTTCGCCGCGGCTCCATCTTCTCTCTGTCGCGGCCAGATCTTTTTTCTTCGGGCCGGCGCATGCGCGGGGCACGTCACCCGGCCGCGACGCAGAGAACATGACGCCACGGCGAAGGGAAGATCCGGAGCGGGCGAAAGGTAAGTTAATTCTTATTTTCAGTGCTCATGTCCACGGGGCAGGAGGGACCCGCTACGGATTCTCCATGAAGAATCTGGAGCGGGCCTGATTTTCCCCGTGGACATGAGGCCTTATTAGATTGATCAAAATCATCATCAGTACAGTTACTTATTTTTCACGTTATCAAATACTGCGAACCACGTTAAGCAAATTTTATAACACAATATTCCTAGATTTGTCATGATCCTCTTCATTAGTAGTTATGTATTTACCACATCCCATTCCTAGATTTGTAATAACACGTTTCCGTAATTAAGATTGTCATGCAATATACATTCACATAATTTTTCCACAAAACAGAACCCAAATAGATATTCTATTAGTCCAACTCATGGAAATACATTTGTACATAGTAATATCCCAGCACACAGTCACAATTATGTGTATCTCACACTCACACTTATTAGGGTCCCAATCAACTCCCGCCTTGGCCACCACAGTATGAACCTTTTTCTTATTTACTCTATCATTCCCCTTGCTCTCTGGTGACTGCCCCTGCGTGTGTGCTTTAACCTTTATTATGGCCACCTGTTCTGGCAACATGATGGCCTGCATTAATCTACCTACTGATACACCATGACGCCTGGAGGCCAGAATGCCCCTCTTTCTGTACCCTTCCCAATAAGGACAAACACCTTTTTCTTTGGTAATTTTTGGCCACAGCAGCCTTTATTAACAAAAACTCTACAATAATTACCAAAATTAACGAGGGGGGAGTCCTTAGAGTCACACAATCTGGTGCTACCACAACCAAACTAATACACGCTGCCCCACAGCCGAAGACAGGCTCAGGGACAACGCAAGCCGCCCTTAGGTGGCTACCACACTTGGGGCTTACAGCCGGCGGAGGCTCTACTGCCCCCCACCACCAGCCAAGTCCCTGCACCAGATACTACACCAATTAGAGAGGAGGGAGTCTTAACGGGTAGGACCATGCCCACCCAACTCCCCCCCTACACAATTTCCACCGACTCCAAGGACCCCCCCACCCGCCACAGCCAGCACGGCTTAAACCTTAGCCTGCGCCACCCCCAACAAAATCAACGCCCTTTCGATCCCCTCTTGCACCCCCACAGCCCAAATGTCAACGCCCACATCATTCAGGTGTATTCCGTCGTCAGCCCAATACTCTCCAACCCCCTTTTCTAACTCCGTTTGTCGCACGCAGACCCCACCATTCCGTGCTATAAATGCAGAGATGTGCCTATTAATTTTTACTCTAGCCCTGTTAATGGCTAGCAATGATCTTGCAAATCGCCACTGCTTCCGTAGGATGATTTCAGACCAAACGATAATCATGTTTGGGTACAATTTTCTAAGTCGCAGGAAATCATACTGGATATCCCGCCTCAATTCCCGAGCAGGGCGACTTCCCAGATCATTGCCCCCCACGTGTAGTACCAGTATGTCCGGGCTCCGGTCAATGCGCCCAAACCTCTCCACCTCCTTCAGAACTTGGCACCATTTAATGCCCCTGATTCCCAACCACCGGAGCAATGCTACCTCCCTCCTAAATCCCAACTGCCTTCCATTTGGTCGGACCTTGGCATGCTCCGCTGTCCAGTACACATACGATTGTCCAAGCAGCCAAACCAGAGCCGGTAGCTCCTGACCTGTAAAAGGATAGAAATCACGTATCATTTCCCATTGTAACCCCCACCCCCACCCCCACTTTACTAATTTAAATAATTTTTTTTTTTTTTATTTCATTTATCTTAATCACTCAACTAACTCTGGTCTAACGTAAATCTGGAACCTTCTCAAGTTCCATCTACCTATCTTTTTCACCATGTCAGACCCCAATCCCCTACTTGCCGCCTCCGTTGCAGCTCCAATCCTAAACGAATGGGAAGAATACCTGCCTTCTAAACCCAACTTCAACATGACTTTCTTAAAAACGGTGTTGAACTGAAATTTTGACAAAAAGGACCCATCTGCATGAATAAACAGCGGGCCCGGCTTGTACGTCCTCACCTTTCTATACACCTCGAAGCACTGTACAGGACATAACTTGGTCCCCGGCACTTGACCCAAAAGGACCCTTTTTCCTCTCCCAAACTGATCCGTCTTCGACTTCCTGAGCACAATTTCCAAAAACCCCTCGCCCAAAGACACATCCGCAAACTGCAATCCTCCTCTTACCGCCCTGTTGGGTGACACCATTTCCCCCAACCTAAAAGCTCCATAAAAGGCTAGTGAAAAAACGCAGCGAAACAAAGCCTCTTTGAAGCCATCTCTACAAATTTCCTTCAAAACTGCCCCCATACTTTCCAAAATTGAAAATGTGACTGGACGCCTCCTATCTTTTTCCGCCTGCCCTTTGCGAAAACCCCGCAGGGCTTGCCTCACCAAAAAACTTTTGGCAATGTCTTTTAACCCCCGAAGCTTCAAACCAAAAACCAAACCCGCGATAAATCGGTTCACCTTTGACACAGACGAACCCATTTCCATTGCATTTCCCAAAAAGGTCAACAAAGCTTCCACGTTAACACTCTCCGAATCCATTCCTCCCTGCCCGATTACCCACTGCCGCCATTGTCCCCAGGCCAACTCATACGCCTTCCCCGTACCCTGTGCCAACGAACTCTCTATCAGACGTTGCGCAGCACGTCTGGCACGTTCCATAATTCCGGGGGACAAATCCGGCCCTCCTCGTCTGCCTCCGGTGCCAACACCCGAAACCGCTCCCACTGGAAACGAGAAAGCGCATCAGCTAAACCGTTATCCGTCCCGGGGACATGAACAGCCACAATCCACGCGTTCAATGACAAGCATGACAACACCAGATACCTTAGCAAATTCACCACCGGTGGTGATCGGGCTGTTACCCCATTAATCGCTTGTATGACTCCCATGTTGTCACAATGGAAGCGCACCTTCCTATTCCTGAACCTTTCTCCCCATACGGAGACTGCGACCACAATAGGGAACAACTCTAACAAAACTAAATTTTTAACTGCTCCACTCTGCCGCCATTTCTCGGGCCAAGGAGCAGCGCACCATTGTCCCTTAAAATAAGCACCAAAACCTGTCCTCCCTGCTGCGTCTGTAAACAGTTCCCAATCAAAATTATCAACCTCCTGGTCTATAAACAAAGACCGACCGTTGTACTGATCCAAAAAGGTAACCCAAACTGCTAAATCTGCCCGAATCTCAGCGGTAACACGAATAAAGTGATGACCTGCTTTAAAGGGGTTGTCCCGCGCCGAAACGTTTTTTTTTTTTCAACCCCCCCCGTTCGGCGCGAGACAACCCCGATGCAGGGACTTAAAAAAAAAAACGCACAGCGCTTACATGAATCCCCGCGCTCCGGTGACTTCTTACTTACCGGTTGAAGATGGCCGCCGGTATTTTCTCCCTCGGTAGACCGCAGGGCTTCTGTGCGGTCCATTGCCGATTCCAGCCTCCTGATTGGCTGGAATCGGCACGTGACGGGGCGGAGCTACACGGAGCTACACGGAGCCCCATTGAGGAAAGAAGAAGACCCGGACTGCGCAAGCGCGGCTAATTTGGCCATTAGACGGCGAAAATTAGTCGGCTCCATGGAAACGAGAACGCTAGCAACGGAGCAGGTAAGTGAAAAACTTCTTATAACTTCTGTATGGCTCATAATTAATGCACAATGTACATTACAAAGTGCATTAATATGGCCATACAGAAGTGTATAGACCCACTTGCTGCCGCGGGACAACCCCTTTAACCCCCGCAGTGGCTCCCGCCATTTTCCGACAAAAAATCCGACCCATTGGCATGATTCTGCAGGCAAAATTCAACTTTCCCAATAGCGACTGTAAGTCGCGCAGGGTAATCTTTTTTGCCTGACTTGCCTTCCCCAAATCATAGCGCAACGCAAGCAACTTGTCCTCGGGCAACCGGCATTCCATTCTGACCGTATCTATAACAATTCCTAAGAAACTCAAACAGGTCACCGGACCTTCCGTTTTCTCCGATGCCAATGGTACACCAAACTTGTTTGCTACCTATTGCACCGTGGACAACAGTAACTTACAAACTCTGGACCCCGCCGGACCCACGCACAAAAAATCGTCCAAATAGTGCAAAATAGATTGCACTCCGGACACGTCCCTAACCACCCATTCCAAAAAAGAACTGAACGCCTCAAAATAAGCGCATGAAATCGAACAGCCCATAGGCAAACATTGGTCAACAAAATATTCACCTTCCCAAATGCATCCCAACAAGTGAATGCTCTCCGGATGAACCGGTAACAAATCGGAACGCCGATTCCACATCCGTCTTGGCTAACAATGCCCCCTGTCCACATCTCTGAACCCACCTAACAGCCGCGTCAAACGACGTGTAAACCACTGAACACAACTCTGGCGCAATTCCATCATTAACCGACTCACCTTTCGGATACGAAAGATGGTGAATCAACCGAAATTTGCCCGGTTCCTTTTTTGGAACCACTCCCAACGGGGAAACAACTAAATTAGGAACCGGCGGAGTAGCAAACGGCCCTGCCATGCGCCCCAAAGCAACTTCTTTAAACAACTTCTCCCTTACAACTGCTGGGAATTCCCTCGCTGAGCGCAGATTCCTAACGGAAGGGGGGACCCGATGCTCTGGCTCCGGTATCCGAAAACCTTCCGAAAACCCTTGCAACAACAAATGCCCCTTTTCTGTGTCTGGATATCTACTTAGAAAGGGGGCCATCTCGAGAACTCTCACCGGCGTCCTCCCTTTTACCTTCAGTACCCCCACTCTTTCCTTTTCCTCGTCGAAAACACTTAGACGCCCCATGGGACGACCCGCTGCAAATGGAGCAATTGTGTTTGAAGCGACAACTTGCCCCAAACTTGCACTGGCCTTCATTATATTGCCAGCAAAACCCTGCTTTCCTCTGCCCCAGCGCCCCTGTGCTTCCTGCCGAACTTCCTCCACTAGCTGAGCCGGATGATCCGGCGGCCCCGGGAAAGGACTGCCTGAAACGCGTAGGCGCCATAACTTTCAGCCATAACCAAATATCTTTATGATCCCAACGGATACTGGGACGCACCGCTTTCCGCTGACGAAACTGCTCGTCATACCTCAACCATACCTGACCGCCATAAGTCCTATACGCCTCCCCGATGGAGTCCAAATAACAAAAAAAATGCAGAACAATTCTCCGGCGCCTTCTCCCCAATCACCCCCGCTAATATTGCAAAAGCTTGTAGCCAGTTTGCAAATGTCTGAGGAATAAGCCGCCAGCGCTTCTTCTCCTCTTCATCTTTTTTAGTCTCAGTCCGCTTCCCCTTCTCTAAATTAAACTTCTCAAGAGGCAACAAGGAAAAAATCTCCACATACTCGTCCCTCCAGATTTTTTCCCTAACCTCTTTCTTCAGATGCGCCCCCAACGGACCTTCAAAACAAACATACACCTCTCCCCGAGCCTTGTCGTCGAGACGAATAGCCTCACCATCCTTTTCAGTCTGAACCGCTACAGTAACCCCAGTATTCCGCACGCTACCTGCAACCTCCATAACTCCAGAGCTACCCCCGACCCCCACTTCATTTCTAGCGACCTGTGGTACCCATGACGCAACCGGGGACGGGGCCCCCGCCCCCATTCCCCCTTCACACCGCTGTAACAATTCCCGAACATTACCCATAAGTTCCCTTAACTCACCCCCAAATGCCCCCCTTAAGGCACTATCCTCCCCCATATTAACACCTGCTCCCCTTAACCGACCCACAAATGCATCATTGGACAAACAAGACAATGAGCCATGCTCACCTGGCTGCATGGAGGCTGTGTCCCCACCAGCCGGCCCTGCGAGGTCCTGGACATCCGCGTCGCTGCTGGTCCCATCCAAATCGTCCTGCTCCTGGCGTCTTTCCTCCCGCTGCGGAACGAACACAACCGACCGAAGCCTGCCCGCGCTCATCCCAGCAGATTCCTGTTGGATCTGTCGTCGGCTGTTGCTGGACCCGGTCCGCCCCCTGGCCGGCACTTCACCAACAGGGCCACCGTGTTGCCTTTCCTCTTCTCCATGCCGCTGCCTCCGGCTCTCACAGCCGTCCCAGCTGTCTCCGATCTGTTGCTAGATGCTCCCCCGGCCGGTACATCACCGGGGGAGACATCCGTCCTGGAACTCTCCTGTATGCTGCCCGACGCCGCAGGCCCCGCCCCCGGCGGGAACGAGTGGTCCTGCTCGTCGTGCTCACCGGCCGCTGCAACGGACTCCTCCGCAGCCGCGCCTCCCGTCCCCGAGGCTTGCCACTGCCCTGAGCTCCTCCAGCATCTTCTCCACGTTCTCCATTTCACGAGGTTAGTTTTTCACTACTCTCACAATCTTTACTCTACTCTCCGCTATCTCCTCTCTAAGGTGACCTCCCATGAAGCACCCCCTCTTTATATAACCCCCCTCCCACTAAACTTTCCACCTATCCTGACCCTTACACCTATCTTCTAGCACTTTCTACCCCCACCTCTTCCCAACATTAACCCCTTCCTGACTACCGGCTATCTGGCCCCACGCATCATGCCGGGCTTCCTCTTAAAGGGGCCACGACCCCTCCCGCTCCAGCCCGTGACTTTCTTGATGGGCTTGCCTTGTGCCGTGAGAAAGCTCCTGGACCGCCAGATGGGTCCATAATCGTGTGCAGTACCAAAGGCGTACCTGGAATCAGTGTAGATGTTAGCAGTGGTACCTTCGTACAGGCCTCCGTTAGAGCACGGAGCTCAGCCTCCTGCGCTGACATGTGTGGCGGCAGTAGTTTTTGTACAAGCATCTCATTCAGTGTGACTACTTCAAATCCCCCATCGGAACCAAGTTTCCCACTTGTTCCCCAATCAGCATTTTTCTTGTGGGAAACTAAAGGGATACTGTTTGACCCAGGGGTGCGTATCCTGGCTTCAGATTTACCATCATAGGGGGTATATTCAATTTCCCTATGTCTGTCTTGGAGGTGGCTTACTATTTGTCAGGACCTGCGGAAAGCTGAGTTTCTGCAGTAGCTGTCAAGACAAATACATGAGCCGGATCTACCAAGAGAGCAGTTAGTTTACAAACCTCTTCTGAACTGTCACCTGAGGTCTCAACCCGTACCGATCCATCTGGTGAGAATTTGATGGATGCAGATAAGGCTTGTAAGTAGAGATGAGCGAACGTACTCGTCCGAGCTTGATACTCATTCGAGTACCACGCGATGTTCGAGTTACTTTCACTTTCATCTCTGAGACGTTAGCGCGCTTTTCTGGCCAATAGAAAGACAGGGAAGGCGTTACAACTTCCCCCTGCGACGTTCAAGCCCTATACCACCCCCTGCAGTGAGTGGCTGGCGAGATCAGGTGTCACCCGAGTATATAAATCGGCCCCTCCCGCGGCTCGCCACAGATGCGTTCTGACATAGCTTAGGGAAAGTGCTGTCTTGCTGGAGTTGCTATAGGGAGAGTGTTAGGAGTATTTTAGGCTTCAAGAACCCCAACGGTCCTTCTTAGGGCCACATCTAACCGTGTGCAGTAGTGTGGAGGCTGCTTTTTGCAGTGTTGCACTTTTTTTTTTTTTGTATATCGGCCATGCAGAGCACTGCGCCCTGCAGTAATTATACATACTCCAGGGCCAGTAGTGGTCGTGAGGCAGGGACAGAAGACATATTTATTGAGTGGGCCTTTCCAAAAACATTTGGGAAAAAAAATCTATTTGGGCTGCCTGTGACTATCCTCTGTGTACTGGGTCTGTGCTGGGGGTAGTTGTCCTCCTAATTCATACGCAGCCAGCTAAGTGTTACAGCAGGCTTGCGCAAAATTATTTCCTGGCTCTGCTGTGCGTTCCGTAAGCGAAGTCAGCCTCCAACCACAGGCCAATAAGTGGCACATTTAATTACAGTGTTCTGTTTCTGCACTACTGGTAATACAGCATGCTGAGGGGTAGGGGTAGGCCTAGAGGACGTGGACGCGGGCGAGGACGTGAAGTCAGGGTGTGGGCACAGGCCGAGCCAGTGCGGTGGACAGGGGTAGAGGCAGGGCCAGACCGAATAATCCACCAACTGTTTCCCAAAGCGCCCCCTCGCGCCATGCCACCCTGCAGAGGTCAAGGTGCTCTACGGTGTGGCAGTTTTTCACAGAGACGCCTGACGACCGACGAACAGTGGTGTGCAACCTTTGTCGCGCCAAGATCAGCTGGGGAGCCACCACCACCAGCATGTGCAGGCATATAATGGCCAAGCACCCCACACGGTGGGACGAAGGCCGTTCACCGCCTCCGGTTTCCACCACTGCCTCTCCCCCTGTGCCCCAACCTGCCACTGAGATCCAACCCCCCTCTGAGGACACAGGCACTACCGTCTCCTGGCCTGCACCCACACCCTCACCTCCGCTGTCCTCGGCCCCATCCAGCAATGTCTCTCAGCGCAGCGTCCAGACATCGCTAGCGCCACTGTTTGAGCGCAAGCGCAAGTACGCCGCCACGCACCCGCACGCTCAAGCGTTAAACGTGCACATAGCCAAATTCATCAGCCTGGAGATGCTGCCGTATAGGCTTGTGGAAACGGAGGCTTTCAAAAGCATAATGGCGGCGGTGGCCCCGCGCTACTCGGTTCCCAGTTGCCACTACTTTTCCCGATGTGCCGTCCCAGCCCTGCACGACCACGTCTCCCGCAACATTGTACGCGCCCTCACCAACGCGGTTACTGCCAAGGTCCACTTAACAACGGACACGTGGACAAGCACAGGCGGGCAGGGCCACTATATCTCCCTGACGGCACATTGGGTGAATTTAGTGGAGGCTGGGACCGAGTCAGAGCCTGGGACCGCTCACGTCCTACCCACCCCCAGAATTGCGGGCCCTAGCTCGGTGCTGGTATCTGCGGCGGTGTATGCTTCCTCCACTAAACCACCCTCCTCCTCCTCCAACGTAACCTCTGTCTTGCAATCAAGATGTGTCAGCAGCAGCAGCACGTCGCCAGCAGGCCGTGCTGAAACTACTCAGCTTAGGAGAGAAGAGGCACACGGCCCACGAATTGCTGCAGGGTCTGACAGAGCAGACCGCTGGCTTGCGCCGCTGAGCCTCCAACCGGGCATGGTCGTGTGTGACAACGGCCGTAACCTGGTGGCGGCTCTGCAGCTCGGCAGCCTCACGCACGTGCCATGCCTGGCCCATGTCTTTAATTTGGTGGTTCAGTGCTTTCTGAAAAGCTACCCACACTTGTCATACCTGCTCGGAAAGGTGCGCTGGGTCTGCGCACATTTCCGCAACTGCAAGACGGACGCTGCCACCCAGCGGACCCTGCAACATCGGTTTAATTTGCCAGTGCACCGACTGCTGTGCGACGTGCCCACACGGTGGAACTCTACGCTCCACATGTTGGCTAGGCTCTATGAGCAGCGTAGAGCTATAGTGGAATACCAACTCCAACATGGGCGGCGTAGTGGGAGTCAGCCTCCTCAATTCTTTACAGAAGAGTGGGCCTGGTTGGCAGACATCTGCCAGGTCCTTGAAAACTTTGAGGAGTCTACCGAGATGGTGAGCGGGGATGCTGCAATCATTAGCGTCACCATTCCTCTGCTATGCCTCTTGAGAAGTTCCCTGCAAAGCATAAAGGCAGACGCTTTGCGCTCTGAAACGGAGGCGTGGGAAGACAGTATGTCGGTGGATAGTCAGAGCACCCTCATGTCTATATCTCAGCGCGTTGAGGAAGAGGAGGAGGGGGAGGAGCTTGAGGAGGAGGGGGAAGAGACAGCTTGGCCCACTGCTGAGGGTACACATGCTGCTTGCCTGTCATCCTTTCAGCGTGTATGGCCAGAGGAGGAGGAGGAGGATCCTGAAAGTGATCTTCCTAGTGAGGACAGCCATTTGTTGCGTACAGGTACCCTGGCACGCATGGCTGACTTCATGTTAGGATGCCTTTCTCATGACCCTCGCGTTACACGCATTCTGGCCACTACGGATTACTGGGTGTACACACTGCTCGACCCACGGTATAAGGAGAACCTTTCCACTCTCATTCCCGAAGAGGAAAGGGGTTCGAGAATGATGCTATACCACAGGGCGCTGGTGGACAAACTGATGGTAAACTTCCCATCCGACAGCGCTAGTGGCAGAAGGCGCAGTTCCGAGGGCCAGGTAGCAGGGGAGGCGCAGAGATCAGGCAGCATGTACAGTGCAGGCAGGGGAACATTCTCCAAGGCCTTTGCCAGCTTTATGGCTCCCCAGCAAGACTGTGTCACCGCTCCCCAGTCAAGGCTGAGTTGGCGGGAGCACTGTAAAAGGATGGTGAGGGAGAACGTAGCCGATCGCACGACCGTCCTCGGTGACGCCTCTGCCCCCTAAAACTACTGGGTGTCGAAGCTGGACACGTGGCCTGAACTCGCGCTGTATGCCCTGGAGGTGCTTGCTTGTCCAGCGGCTAGCGTCTTGTCAGAGAGGGTGTTTAGTGCGGCTGAGGGAATCATCACGGATAAGCGTACCCGCCTGTCAACCGACAGTGCCGACAGGCTTACACTCATCAAGATGAACAAAGCCTGGATTTCCCCAGACTTCTCTTCTCCACCAGCGGACAGCAGCGATACCTAAACAATACGTAGGCTGCACCCGCGGATGGAAGCATTGTTCTCTATCACCATCAAAAACGGGGACCTTTTTGCTTCATCAATCTGTGTATAATATTCATCCTCCTCCTCCTGCTTCTCCTCCTGAAACCTCACGTAATCACGCCGAACGGGCAATTTTTCTTAGGCCCACAAGGCTCAGTCATATAATTTTTCTAAACAATTTTTATACGTTTCAATACTCATTAAAGCGTTGAAACTTGCGCCTGAACCAATTTTTATTTTAACTGGGCTGCCTCCAGGCCTAGTTACAAATTAAGCCACATTAACCACAGCGATTAATGGGTTTCACCTGCCCTCTTGGTTGGGCATGGCCAATTTTTCTGAGGTACATTAGTACTGTTGGTACACCAATTTTTTGGGGCCCTCACCTACAGTGTAATCCAATTAATTTTTGGCCCACCTGCATTACAGCTGACGTTACATCAGCTGTGCTGGGCACTGCAATGGGATATATTTATGTACCGCCGGTGGGTTCCAGGGAGCCACCCATGTTCTCGGTCCACACGGAGTTGTAACTACATGTGTCCACTTCTAAAGAAAAGGGCCAGAACGTGCCACGAGGGGCACATAGGTGGAGGCCCTGCATGACAGGGTTGGCAGGAAACGAAAAGGCAAGCATAGGGTTAATTGATAAGTTGAGGACGGGAGTGTCAGATAGTTGGCAGTTTAAGGGGATTGGTTAGGGAGTGAAAAGGGGGGCAGTGGGGGGAGTAGATAAAAGGGGGTAATTTGGGCGGGAGCGCCATCTTTTGAAGTAGTTTAGAGCCCACCCACTCTCCCAATTTTTTGTTTTAGGATATAGGTCTATTGAAAAAAAAAAGATATTTTAATTTTCGCTAGCTATATATTATAGATATCCATAGATATACATGAGTCAGTATGTTTATGGCGTGAAATGTGTAGGTATTGACCATGTCATGGCAGTCGGCGGCAGGCGGGGGGGGGGTCCTTGGAGGCAGTTTATAGTGGGTGGAAGGAGTTACGGTGGGGACGGCCTCACCTGGAGCGGTTATCACCCTAATGGTATCTTGGTTGGGTCTGGCGCGGTGGTGAAGGCCAGGGAAGTGATCCCGGTTGGCCTATATTATTATATGTTTATAGCCTCCCAGAGGGGGCTTTTTGGGCCTCCGAGCCGGGAGTACGGTTGGAGGCCAAGGTACGGTTCGGTTTATGTTATTATTATTATTCGCCAGACCCTTATTATTTCCTGGTTGGGTCTCCAAGGGCCTCCCCCCCGTATAGTTTAACGGATAATGTGTTAACTTTAGTTTTATTTTAATAAAGGCTGCTGTGGCCAAAATATTTCCAACTAAGAAGTTGTTTGGACGATTATTAATAAGAGGGGAAAGACTTATTTAATGCCGGGTGAGTCGGTCATACCCTGGTCAAGAACCCCAGTCTGACTGGGGCATGCAGTGTGGGCCGAAGCCCACCTGCATTAAACCTGACGTTAGCTTTGCTGACCAGAGCACTGCAATGGGATATATTTATGTACCGCCAGTGGCTTCCTGGGACCCACCTATGCTGTCGGTCCACACGGGGTTGTAACTGCATGTGTCCACTTCTAAAGAACCCCAGTCTGACTGGGGCATGCAGTGTGGGCCGAAGCCCACCTGCATTAAACATGACATTACCTCAGCTGTGATGGGCAATGCAATGGGATATATTTATGTACCGCCGGTGGCTTCCTGACACCCACCCATGCTGTCGGTCCACACGGAGTTGTAACTGCATGTGTCCACTTCTAAAGAACCCCAGTCTGACTGGGGCATGCAGTGTGGGCCGAAGCCCACCTGCATTAAACCTGACGTTAGCTTTGCTGACCAGAGCACTGCAATGGGATATATTTATGTACCGCCGGTGGCTTCCTGGCACCCACCCATGCTGTCGATCCACAGGGACTTCACAATAGGGAGTTGTACCTGCCTTTGTCTATGAATTAAAAACCCCGGTCAGGTTGGGGCATGCAGTGTGGGCCGAAGCCCACCTGCATTTAATCTGACGTTAGCTCTGCTGTCCAAGGCACTGCAATGGGATACATTTATGTACACCCGGTGGGTTCCAGGGAGCCACCCATGCTGTGGGTGCACACGGAATTCCCATTGCGGAGTTGTACCTGCCTGTGACTATTTATAAAAAACCGCGGTTGACTGGGGCATGCAGACACCTTGACAGAATGAATAGTGTGTGGCACATAGGTTCCCCATTGCTATGCCCACGTGTGCAGCTCCTGATGGCGGTGGCACAGGATTATATTTCTCATTGCTTCTGTACAGCATTGTGGGCTATCGCCTCACCCCTTTTAAAGAGGGTCGCTGCCTGGCCGTGCCAACCCTCTGCAGTGTGTGCCTGCGGTTCCTCCTCATGGCAGATGCACTTATAAATAGACATGAGGGTGGCGTAGTATCAGGGCAGCTGAAGGCTGCGCAGGGACACTTTGGTGTGCGCTGTGGACACTGGGTTGTGCAGGGGGGGGGGTTGGGCAGCATGTAACCCAGGAGAAGTGGCAGCGGAGTGTCATGCAGGCAGTGATTGTGCTTTGTTGGAGGTAGTGTGGTGCTTAGCTAAGGTATGCATTGCTAATGAGGGCTTTTCAGAAGTAAAAGTTGTTGGGGGGGGGCACTCTTGCCGCTATTGTGGCTTAATAGTGGGACCTGGGAACTTGAGATGCAGCCCAACATGTAGCCCCTCGCCTGCCCGATCCGTTCTGTGCCGTTCCCATCACTTTCTTGAATTTCCCAGATTTTCACAAATGAAAACCTTAGCGAGCATCGGTGATATACAAAAATGCTCGGGTCGCCCATTGACTTCAATGGGGTTCGTTACTCGAAACAAACCCTCGAGCATCGCAAAATTTTCGTCCCGAGTAACGAGCACCCGAGCATTTTGGTGCTCGCTCATCTCTAATAATGATGCCAGCTGCAGTCCTATGTAACACCACAGATAACACACACTGATAACAGTGAGAAGAGATACCGATGTCACCTGCAGTCCTATGTAACACTGCAGATAACACACAGTGATAGCGCTGAAGAGAGATAACGATGTTACCTGCAGTCCTATGTAACACCACATATTAGACGCAGTGATAATGCGGGGGACAGATGGCGATGTCAACTGCAGTCCAATGTAACACCAGAGATAACACACAGTGCTAACGGTGAGGAGGGATAATGATGCCAGCTGCAGTCCAGCTGTAACACCACAGAATACATGAAGTGACAATGCTGAGGAGACATACCGATGTCACCAACAGTCCTATGTAACACCAGAGAAAAAACACGGTGATAACGCTGAGAAGAGATAACGATTACAACTGCAGTCCCTTGTAACACCACTGATAACACACAGTGATAATGCTTAGGAAAGATAATGATGCAACTGGCAGTCCTATGTAACACAAGAGATAACACAGTGATAATGCTGAGGAGAGATAATGATCTCACATGCAGTCCTATGTAACATCAGAGATAACACAGTCATAATGATGAGGAGGGATAATGATGCCAGCTGCAGTCCTATGTAACAGCACAGATAACACGCAATGACAATGCTGAGGAGACATACCAACGTCACCTGCAGTCCTATGTAACACCAGAGATAACACACAGCGATAACGATGAGCAGGGATAATTATGCCAGCTGCAGTCCTATGTAACAACACAGATAACACAGAGTGATAACGCTGAAGAGAGATAACAATGTTGCCTGCAGTCCTGTGTACCACCACAGATAACACACGGTGATAACACTGAGGACAGATAACGATGTCACCTGCAGTCCTATGTAACACCACAGATAGTATTAAGGAACGCCGGCAGTGGCTGTTTGTTGCTGCTGACAACCAGTGGCAACTGCTCCGATAAGCCCCACGGCTCATTAGAGCTGTTAACCCTCTAAATGCTGCTGTCAATTCTGATAGCGGCATTTAAATCCCCTGAATGATGTTCGGGGGTACCGTACGCCCCCCCTTGTGATGAAATCGCAGGGAGCCGTGCGGGTGTCATGGCAGCAGGTGCCAGTCTATCAAGCTACCTCACCCATGGGTGGCTAGATGGACTGCCTGCCCGATCGCAGTATGATGTAATGCTATGGCCTCTTCCAGACAACGCTGGGTGGCGGTTACCTGTATAAGTATATGTGAAGTTGTCACGCGTGACGCCATCATTCCTTCTCACTGTAGATTATCCGGCGGTTGAATAAAGACCGGTCAGGGAGGAGAACACAGGATGATATCAGGCCTACAGTCTCAGTTATCTGCAGTGCTCCGCTCCTGGACACACACACTGTCCGGGACTCTGAATAACTCCGGAGGACCAACACCACTCTCCTCTGACACTCACTCTGACTTCTGTGGTTGGCTCTGCATGGCGGACTCCTCACTCCTGGCTCTCTTCAGAGGAGGTTTCTGGCATGGAAGGCCTCAGGATATCTCTCCTCTTCTTCCATATCTTCACCACATGAGGGTTGAAGGTACCCCCATGTGGTCGGCACTGCACTCTCGACCACTGAAGATGATGGACCCCCTACCACACCCCAATCACTCACATTTATAGGGTACAGACATCACGTGAAGAGACTTTCCCAGACATATCCCAGCCACATTCAGACATTAACCTCTTACATGCTGCAGCTGTGCAACACACAACAAGAGACAAGACAGCATCCACATTAAAGACATGACATGTATGACATTTATGGAGGGGCCAGAAATAGGTGTTTGGGGCCACTATACTATTACAGAGGGCAGTGTGGGAGCTGTGGATAATAGAGACTCTTCGATTGGATTTTGAGCACTGTGTTTCCAACAGACCGCCTTGATATTAGGGGTGCGTTAATCTGTGTATTATGTTACATGATTTGTATTTCTATTTACCGGGACTGTTCTTGTGGCTCTATAAAGTATTGTGCACAATGTATTAGTAGTTCTAGCATCCAGCTAGTAGTGTAAGGCCGGCTGCACACGGCCGTGACGGGTTCCGCCGCGAAATTCCGCGGCAGAGCCCATCACGGCGCCCCCCAGGAGACCCCATACTTACGAGCGGATCCGGCGTCCTCGCTCCCGCATGACGCTTCCCCGCCCACCGCCGCGTGATGTGACGCGGCGGCAGTAGGCAGGAAAGCGTTTTCACGCTATCTTCCGCTGTGCTACAGCAGAAGATAGCGTGAACGGATGGCTTCCATTGACTGCAATGGAAGCCGTCCATGCGTACATTCGCGGCAAATAGAGCATGCCGCGGATGAGGACGGGAGAATTCGCTTCCGCACCGTGAGCAGTGAGCTATTAGGTTCAATAGAACCTAATAGCTGCAGGCAACGCAGCGGATTTTCGCCGCGAATTACGCGGCAGAAATCCGTTCGTGGGAAGGAGGCCTTAATATTAGGGGTGTGTTATTCTGTGTATTATGTTACATGATTTGTATTTCTATTTACCGGGACTGTTCTTGTGGCTCTATAAAGTATTGTGCACAATGTATTAGTAGTTCTAGCATCCAGCTAGTAGTGTAATTACTCACTTGTCATGTTACTGTTATTCACTTATATCGCTTTGTTTATAAATAAATATTGTACATTTTGGTTACTCCATCGTATCCTGAACTCTGCGTCACAAGACCACCACCCGCTACAATACAGCCTAACTCGCTCTGCTGCTCCTCCCTTTTGAGGACTGTGGGCATCAGAGCAATCAGATCCCCAACTCTGCCTCCAGATTCTGCAGCAATAACCCTCCATAGCATGCATGCTCCATTTTACTGCGGTTCCCGCATGGACGGCTTCCGTTGACATTGCGGACGGGCTGCGGATTCTGTGAGAAAGCTGGAGATTAAAAAAAAAACAAAACCCTGTACTGCGCATGAACGCCGGGGTGACGTCCGGCATGTCCGCACACATCCACAGTACAGAAGAAAGAAGACACAGGTACGCAGGGTTGCCGGGCGCAGGCACTGGCGGATTCTGTGAGGGACTCCCCATGTGGAATCGACATGAGGCCATAGGCTGGGTTTGATTTTTGCCACATTGTGCAGTCAAGGTCAGCTGGCCATCATATGGCTATACTCACAGAACAGCTTACCGTGCTGCACAGCAGCCACACGTTGGGCTTTGTTTACAGCCCAAGTTTAATGACTAATTTAAAAGGTGAAAGATGTAGAATAATCTCATGAGGAATAAATATATTTAAGCCCGCGATGTTCCCGAGTCGCCGGGTCACAGGACATAAGAGGAGCTGATTCCAGCTGTCTGGATATTCATCTATGATGGAATACCTGCGGATGTCGTTTTACCCTGGCGTGTGGATCGCATGTGTGGGGAAAAAAATGCAGCATGCTCTATTTTCTGCTGATTCCCGCACGGACGGCTTCCAATTAAGCCAAGGGAAGCGTCCGATCTGCGGCACAGCCACAGCTGACACTGCAGGCGTGCTGCGGATCCGCAGGAAAGCAAGACAATTAAAAACAAATGCACTGTGCAAGCTGCAGCATGCCAACCGGCGCCCCGAGCGCGTCCGCCATGCGGAAGAAAGAAGATCCGTCTGAGATGGAGAAGACCGGCACCGCAGGCGAACAAGTAAGAAAATGTACATAAAATGTCTATGGCTGCGGGCACAGGTGGACTCCGCTGCGGGATTCCACACTTGGAATCCGTCCGTACCCGTGGACATGAGGCCTCACTGCTATGGGGAGGGAGTTTACCTGCGTCCGGTGCTTGGGAAAGAAGACAGCTGGCTCTATTAAAGCATTAGAGATCACTACAAGGATTTCTGCCAACTGGATTTCTGCGCTGCAGCGTATGTTTTACATGATACACCCGTGTGAATGACGAGAAAACGCTAATTAATCTCAGGACTCAATCGCAGACAATCTTCCATGATGAGTGTAAAGACTCATCGCCCGTGTGAATGAGGCCTATGAGTCATAGACGCCCCATATAACACTCCCAGCGTGTTATACAGAGCTTAATGGCTCTAACGGTGCATTCAGATGTAACGATTATCATTCAAAAAATCATTAAAATGAGCAAAAGTGACCGATAATCGTCTGCTTTAAACGTGAGCCACTGACCGAAATATAAATGAGAATCGCTCACTCCGTTCGCCATTCAGTATCAGCACTAACAATCACGGTTGGCTCCTTCACTTCTCGTTCCGGTCAAACTCCCCCCGCTATGTGCTTACATAGGAATGTGAAACACTGAACCAGAAGTGAATGATTCTCAGTGATGATCTGCCTGTCCAACAGGCTACACGAGTGCGGATGAGTTAGCCGTGACGTCACTCGCTCCTTCGATGGGTCACATGAGAATCGTCTTGTCTAAAAGGGGCATTAGACGATCTTGTAACCAATTTTAGGGATTTTGGTGAACTTCCAGTTTGGTTCAAACTCATTCAGACCAAATTAAACTTTTTGTAAAACTTCGGTGAACTGGCCAAAACAAACTTTTCAAGCGTCCACTTATAGCTGCTCCTTAGATCAGGTTCCAGGACCGCCGCCTCCTGGGAGGAACAGGCGCTACACAGGACTATTAGTAAAATGCGGACCACTCCAGTGCTTTGGTATAAACATATATAGTTTTATTGACACTCATTTTGTTTTTCAGCATCTGTTGGTGGCTGCTCTTTTTTGGCAGCAGATGGTGGCTGCCATTTTTTGGTGGCAGGCGGTGGCTGCTGTTTTTCAGCATCTGTCGATAGTTGGTGTTTTTTGGCAGCCGGTGATGACTGATGGTTTATGCGGCCAGCGGCTGCGGGTGTTTTTCAGCATCTGTTGGTGGCTGCTCTTTTTCGGCAGCAGATGGTGGCTGCCATTTTTTGGTGGCAGGCGGTGGCTGCTGTTTTTCAGCATCTGTCGATAGTTGGTGTTTTTTGGCAGCCGGTGATGACTGATGGTTTATGCGGCTGGCGGCTGCGGGTGTTTTTCAGCATCTGTCGGCCGATGGTCTTTTTTTGCAGCTGGAGCTGGCTGGTGTTTTTCTGCTGGATGGCGGATGGTTTTGTTGGATGGTCACGTTTTTGGCAGTAAGTGGTGGCTGGTGTTTTTCGCCAGTGGGTGATGTTTTCGGCGGCAGGTGATGGCTGTTATTTTTTGGCAGCAGATGGTGGCTGCAGTTTTTTGGTGGCAAGTGGTGGTATCTATCTATCTATCTATCTATCTAATATCTATCTATCTATCTAATATCTATCTATCTAATCTAACTATGTATCTAACCACGGTCCTCTGTTTTCTGGGGCATCACAGCAGACTCTGTAAAAAAAAAAAGCAATATCACTACACTAATACTGTGTGTATATAGATAGATATGTATATATATATATATATATAGATATGTGTGTGTATATAAATAGATATGTGTGTGTGTATATAGATATGTGTGTGTATATAGATAGATATGTGTGTGTATATATAGATATGTATGTGTGTGTATATAGATAGATATGTGTGTATATATATAGATATATGTGTGTATATAGATAGATATGTGTGTATATAGATAGATATGTGTGTGTATATAGATATATGTGTGTATATAGATAGATATATGTGTGTATATAGATAGATATATGTGTGTATATAGATAGATATGTGTGTATATAGATAGATATGTGTTGCCTGCACTAGTGTGCATTTAGAATCGTCCGAAAAAACAAAACGGTTCATGCTCTAATACGCTCCATAGCGGCAGGTGTATTAGCGCATGCACCCGTGTGCTTCTGCCCTAAGGGAGTGAAATAGTACATACGTGTAGCAACAGAGGACGGCGATCACGAGGAACAGAAGTGGGGCTGCAACAATGATGTACTGCGGTATAGATTGTAATCTCTCTTCTATTTCCTCTATCTCCGAGTCTAAACTCCTCCGGACTCCTAAAACAAAGGGAACAATTTATTTAGTGATTTCACCAGTTTTGTGCAACAAAAAAAAGTAAATTTTGGCACAAACCTTTTTCTATGTAAAGATTTATGATTTTTTACTATTATTTGCTGCTGTCATCGCTTTTTAAGAAAGTGAGTGGGATTTGGTGAAAGGGGTGGGGCTTCCTACAGACCAACAGCTTTACAGAAATTGTCAAAAATGATATCTACAGGATAGGGGATAACTTGCCTATCGTGGGTGTTTCACTGCTGAGCCCCCTGCCGATCATGAGAACGGGTCTCCTGTGTCTCGCTCTGCCCATCACTATGGGAGTCGCTTCTGCCTTTGCAGTGAAGTCACTGTGAACGGATCGCCGGCTGAGCATGCGGGGTCGGTGCTCTATGCATATCAATGGACTGACCGAAATAGCTGAGCAGATACTGCAGCCCCATTGAAAGTGAATGTGCGACCGGCGCTCCGTTCAGTCTCCTCCTCACTGCGGGGGTGCAGTAGCCCCACAGTGTGGAGGACAGGGGGCACGGGCTCCCTGTTCTCGAGACCGGCAGGGGTCTCAGCGATGATAGTGGCCTCACAGCCCTGTGCCCACTCCACTATATATCTGAGATAGGGTTATATAGACTTTCTACACGGTGGGTACTTACTCACTAGATCTTGACTCTCCAACGGGCCCCTGCTCTCCTCCTCTGCTGCTTGCAGGGGAATCGGATAGGAAGCAGCAGAGGATAGCAAAATAAAAATGACCAAAAGTCCAAACATCTTTACAGTGAAACAGCTGCAAGTAGAATGAAGGTCTTCAGAACAAGTACTGGAGTATTGTCTAGAACACGGTGATGTCATAATAGTCACTGCATCATCCCTATGTGACTTCCCCCTCTATGACACATCACCTGCCACATTACTACAATATTAACCCCTTAGTGACTCGGCCGATTTATTGGGATTTTCATCTCCTCTTTATAAAGCCATAACTTTGTTATGTGGAATAAGTTGGCGCCATACAAATAAAGATGAGTGTTATTTTCCCATTGACACGGCCGTATGAGGGCTTGTTTGTTGGATCTCCAGCTGTAGTTTTAATTGGTACCATTTTGTGGTACATGTAGTGTATAACTTTTATTAATATTTTTGGGGGGGAGCAGGGTGGGAAAACACATCAATGATATTTCTTGATGCGGGTCGTTATGATTTCGATACCAAATGATACATTATTTTTAGGTTTTTCCACTTTGGACCATAAAAACACTTTCTTTTGGAAAAGTTTTTTTCTTTGCATCGCTGCATGCAAAGTCCCAGAACTGTTTGATGTTTCCATGGACGAGTTCTGGGAGGGCTTGTTTTTGCAGGATGAGCTGTAGTTTGTTTTTTGTATCATTTTCGATATCTTTGACTTTTTCTAACAAAACATAATCTTATTGGTTCTGGTTTTTTAGCTTTAATTTTTTAAAATAACGTTTTCTGTGAAAGATAAAAAGTCTGTTTGATTGATTGTATGTCGTTACGGATACGCCAATGCCAAAAATGTATATTTTTATTCACCTTTTCAAACTGACAAAGAGAAAAGTGAGCAAAAAGGGGTTTTTTTGTTTGTATTTTTTTTTGTTTAACTTTTCTAATATATTTTTTTATGTCCGGTAGGGAATTTAAACCTAATACTTCTGCCCCCCTATTTCCTATAACTCCTAAAAAGAAATAACCAAGATATAAAGTCCCAATATTTGTACATGTGCGGTGCTTGTATTTGTCTTGTAGCTTCTGACTTGATAATGGCCCTGTGCAGCTGAGATGTATGTTGTATTTTAACATGGCCTATTTTGGGCTTAAGGACCCAAGGATTTTTGGCGGATTTTCTTCTCCATTTATCAAAAGTCATAATTTTTTTCATTTTCCGTCGGCCAAATAAGGGCTTGTTTTTTCGGCATCATTTTTGGGTACATAGACTAAATTGTAAAACTTTTTTTTTTATTATAGAAGGGAGAGAAAACGCATCAATTCTGCCATAGATGTTTTTATTTTTTTTTACAGCGTTAATCATGCAGCATAAATGACGCAATCCTTTTTTTCTGCAGGCCGGTACGGTTGCAATGATACCAAAATTCTTAAATTTTTAAAAGGTTTTTCCACTTTTCTGCAATAAAAATCCTTTTTTTGGAAATCTTTTTTTTTTTCTAAATCACTGCCTTCAAAGTCCTGTAACTTTTTTATTTTTTGATGTATGGAGCTCTATGTGGGATTATTTTTTGTGATACGAGCTGTAGTTTTTATTGGTACCATTTTGGGGTGCATACGGCTTTTTTGATCACTTTTATTGCGTTTTTAGTGAGGCAAAATGCTAAAAGTTAGCATTTTGCCTCAGTTTTTTAGCGTTTTTTTGTTCCCGCTTCATTCCCTGCACAGTTAAAAGCATGTGTAGCTTATTGTACGCATTGTTACGGACGCGACAATACCAAATATGTGGGGGTTTTAATTGAGAAAAAGCATTAAAAAGGGTTCTTTTTTAAAACTTTTTCTTACATTTTTTTTTAATTCATTTTTTAAATCTTTTTTTTCCCACAACTTGTGTCCCCCTGGGGGACTTTCTCCACAATACTGCTGATCGCTGTGATAAGGCTACTGCCCTGCCATGCCTTATCACTTATACAGCGATCTGAGGCACTGGCAACACAGGACGTAAGTTTACGTCCTGTTGCGGAAAGTACCCCCGCTGCCAGGACGTAAACTTATGCCCTGGAGCGGGAAGGGGTTAAAGGTGCATGTTGGCTGCAGCGAGTGGTGCATGGAGGCTGCAGCGAGTGGTGCATGGAGTCTGTAATGAATCCTACAATAGAACTAGTGGGGACTACTTGTATGATACATCGTGGTGGCTGTCTGTAAATGCAGCTATTTTCCAATCATGTGAAGGAATATGCACTGAAGCCTCCGAGCCGAACCTCTAGGGGGCAGAAGCTTGGCCCCAGATAGTAAAGCAAAAGAAGGACTTTAGTGCCTTCGGCTAAGATCACCCCCGTGGTTTGTCTTCGCGCCGTACTAAACTTTCAGCAAAGCTCAACCTACAGCGGCATTTGACTCTTTTGGTTCACTCAACATTTTTCTTGAGGCACCAGATCAGAACAAGAGGGACAGTCTGAGATTAGTTGGAGGAAGAGAAGACAAGCAATGTCAGGGAATGTTATGTGACTGAAGGAGTAGTAGATGCTCGGAACAAACTCCCAGCAGACGGGGTTGGAGCATCAACAATAAATGACTTCAGGCTGCCTGGGATAAGCACACATCCATCCGCAGAGAGAACTAATAGAAGGGCCGACTAGATGGACCGCGGGGGCTTTTATCAGGTCATGTTTCTAAACAAAACCCTTTATAGGATGCCAGTAGGATGACGCCTTGAGCCTCCTTCACACGGGCCATTTTGCGTGCAGTTTTATGCATGCAGAATCGCTCACGCAAATTGCATCCAAAAGAACCCACTGATTTCACTTGATTTTACATGGAGCATGTTTGTGCCCACATTTCTGTCGGGCGAAAGTATTTGTGACATGCTCTATTATTGTGCGTATTTACACACCCCGGGCTCAATAGGAGTCAAAGTGGCGCAATTACGCAGGGAAGTTTGATTACCGGGGTCTAAGTAGAAGTGTAAAACAAAGACCAGGCAGCATCAGATGAATTTTTCAAGATAGCTTCAGACTCTTTATTCCTCCATCAAAGGAAAACCTGCGCCGTTTCGGTCACTATGGTGACCTTTCTCAAGCATGGTTAACCAGTACAAACTGACACATATAAATACACCAACTATACAATGACAGACACAATTCAGGTGTGGACCAACTAACCCACCATTAACCCCATGTGTGCATATACATACCTCACATTGGTACGGACAGCTTCAAGTCCATGTGGAGACATCCCAGAGTCATGCACAGGTTAAAAGGGGTTGAACCTCATACAAGATACCTCACATACGGCATCAGATGGTATGTAAATTAACCTCCTCTATAATGAAAAAGCACCTATTACTTACTTTGCTATTGAGCAATCTGGCTGCTGTCAAAAAAATCATCCTTACCTTTAGGGTGCATTCACACGAACGTATATCGGCTCGGTTTTCACGCTGAGCCGATATACGTTGTCCTCGGGTGCGGGGGGGGGGGGGGGGAGGATGGAAGAGCCAAGTGCAGGAACTGACCTCACGCCCCCTCTCTACCTCCTCTCTGCCCCTCTGCACTATTTGCAATGAGAGGAGGCGGAACGGGGGCGGGGCTAAAG
Source organism: Eleutherodactylus coqui (assembly GCF_035609145.1). Classification (NCBI taxonomy): domain Eukaryota; kingdom Metazoa; phylum Chordata; class Amphibia; order Anura; family Eleutherodactylidae; genus Eleutherodactylus; species Eleutherodactylus coqui. Next base: position 37,423,003 of record NC_089845.1, read on the forward strand.
TTCGGGAATTAGCCCCGCCCCCGTCCCGCCTATCCCCATTGCAAATAGTGCAGAAGGGCGGAGAGGAGGCAGAGAGGGGGCGGGAGCACAGTTCCTGGCCCTGGCTCTTCCATCCCCCCCCCCCCCCTGCACACGAGGACAACATATATCGGCTCGGCGTAAAACCCGAGCCGATATACGTTCATGTGAATGCACCCTTATACATATAACAACATGTTTAAAGACTCTATTAAGTCAGTGGGAGTATTCTTATTAAATCCCCGCCAAGTCACAATCATGCGCATCGTAGCGCTCACATAATGACGTAGGCATGTATATTTAGACCGCACAAACACTAGTGTTATAAGAACCTCGTGTGGTGCAGAGTGAAAGTTCCTGCCCATGACCCGAAGGCTGCAAGTTCAATCCCCACATGTGTCAGGTAGCTGGCTCAAGATCGATTCAATCCTCCACCCCCCCGATGCCGGCAAAATAAGGACCCAACCTGGCGGGGGGCAGCAAGCAATCACTACCCGAAAGCGCTGCGGAACAAGTCAGCGCCACACAAATACCAAGATTTACTTTATTTTACTAGTGCACACTCATGATAATGCCGATCTCCAACCAGATCTAGATAATTGATTAGAACACTAATGTCGCTCAGATAATAAAATTAGGGTATTAGATAGTTCATATTTGTTTTAGAACAAATTTATTTTAGTGTAACAATAAGCCAAATGTCAGAATCTAATCTTAGAGGGGAAAGGGGAAAGGGAAATCCATGAGTGCAATCAATACCAATAGGGAGTAAGAACCACCTTGATATACATTTATCAAAGTGATTGTTGAATACAATATCAACATCTATTCCCACTAAGAAAAATCGAGTCATCAACAGAAAGCTGCCAAGTGTCTTATTTTTATTAATTGTTCCATTATTACATTATCTCAATCATCCATATAATAAAGAAAAAATTTTGGGAAATTTTTTTTTTTTCAAAAAAGACGGCAGAATCCCTGTAGATGTCACCACATGGAATCAAGACAGTCCAACCACCTGTGGGTACAAAACAGAATAAAATAACATATACATATATACATTAAAAACTATATTAAAAAATGTATACTCGTTCATTCTACATTCAGTGTATCAATTAAGAACCTATACTGTATCAATATTTTTAAGATCTTCATATTAATCACGATCACTTACAGGGGAGAACCTTTCCACCTTTCTGTAAAATTACTACCAATACAGATCATCTCATATATGGGGTGCCACATGGTACTCTATATTGAGCCCCTTAGGTTGCAATGTATCTAGTATATATATCCACTTAAGCTCCTTCCTTTTGAGTAGTAGCTCTCTGTCGCCCCTCCTCTCCAGTGGAGGAACATGGTCTATGATTTTATATCTGAGTTGGCTCACAGAGTGCCTACACTCAAGGAAGTGCTTGACAACAGGTAGTTCTTTCATCTCAGTTCTGATAGTACTCTTATGTTTGTTTATGCGGGAGCGTACTTCCTGTATTGTCTCCCCTACATATGCTTTACCACAAGGACAAGTAATCAGATAGATTACAAATTTGGACCTGCAGGTAAAGTATTCCTTAATTCTGAATGTACGTCCCGTGTGTGGATGTTGGAACGTATCACCTTTTACAAGGTTGCTACAATTCGAACAGTTCAGACATGGGTAATTTCCTGGTTTCAAAGGTCCAAGAGTTCTTTGTATAGTTCGTTCTTTTGTTTTAAACAATGGTGTCACTAGTTGATCACGTAAGTTGCGTGATCTTCTATATGCCATCATTGGAAAATTCGTGAACTCTGGTACATTATCACAAGTCCTCATCAGAATAGGCCAATTTTTGTGTAGGATATCCCTAATTTTTCCACTGTCAGCCCCATAGGTTGAAATAAAGGGAACCCTTTGAGAATCGTGGAACAAGGAGCTCATCCCTTTGTTTTAATAAAGCCTTATTCATTTGATCCCGTGTTAGGGAAGAAGGATATCCTCTATCCAAAAACTTTCTATTCATTTCCTCCATCCTTCTCTCTATCAAAGTATCATCTGTATTCCTCCTCACTCGTAGGAACTGGCTGAATGGCAGCGACTGCAGCATCCGTCTTGGATGATTACTGTCAAACCTCAACAGGTTATTTCTATCTGTTGGTTTAGAAAAAATATCAGTACAAATTCTGTCGCCCTGTTTTTCAATTTTTAAATCCAAAAACTGAATGCTCTGTGTTGAGTAATTAAGGGTAAATTGAAGACCTGGGTCAATGCCATTGAGCCAGTCCCTGAATCGAAGTAGTTCGCATTCCGTCCCCTCCCACGCCAAAAAAAGTCGTCTGTAAAACGAACCCAACATTTGATCTGTTGCACATACTGGGATAAGAAGATATGTTGTTCCTCAAAATACCTCATAAAGGTATTCGCATAACTAGGCGCCATATTTGACCCCATGGCTGTGCCCTGTCGCTGCCTGTAATACCGCCCCCCAAAAACAAAATAGTTGTTGTGGAGGATAAAACTAAGCAGCGACAGGGCAAAGCTTCTACCAACTGGGGAGATATCAGATCTATCCAGAAAAAATTGTACTGCATTCAGACCTTGTTCAGGTCCTATTGATGTGTATAGAGCTACAACGTCAAAAGTGACTAGGATGGTTGAGGGCGTAAACGTGAGGTTTGTCAAGATGGTCAGGAAGTGACTAGTGTCTCTAATAAAGGAGGCAGCATTAACCGCAAATTCCCGGAGTATCCTATCCAGAAATATAGAGGGTCTGCAAAACAGAGAGTCACAACCGGAGACGATGGGTCTCCCAGGGGGGTCAATTAAACTTTTATGTATTTTTTGGAGTATATAAATTGTGGGCACTCTGGGATGATCAATAATCAGATAGCGTGCTAATCCATTGTCAATTACCCCATCGGTCAAAGCCTCATTTACCAAAATCTTTAGTTCCGTGTGAAACACATCAGTTGGATCATTTTCCAATAGTTCATACACAGCACAATCATGAATTTGCCTTAGAACCTCTGTACAATATTTATCTCTGTCAAGAATGACAATGGCTCCGCCCTTATCTGCTGGTTTAATAATAATACCCTCATCCTTAGAGAGAGTTTCAAGGGCTTTTTTGTCAATCCTGGAGAGATTATTAGTATTTTTCGATTTCCTCAATCGTGACTGTTCTTTTAAGATTCTTGCATCATTCTTAACCATCTTTGCAAATGTTTCGATACCTGGATTGTTATTAGGCGGAGTATACTGACTCCTGTTTCGCAGTCCAACACCAACCAGGGAAAACACCCCACGGGGGTTGGACTGCGAAACAGCAGAGGTAGGTGGCTGTGAGGCAAAGTGGGATTTAAGGCGAAGATTCCTAAAGAATCTTTCTAGGTCCAGATCAAGTTGGAACCAATCAGTTACTGTTTTTGGGCAAAAAGACAATCCCTTTTCCAATACAGATAATTCATCTTTGGTCAATACCCTGGTGGAAATATTTACCACAAGTCCCTTCTCGGTTGTCTCTATTTCGGTGGAAGGTGTCGATTCCCGGACCTTGTTTTCATGTTGTATCCGCCTCTTGCGGGAACGTTGATGCTTGATCCCGCCTCACCGTGCGCTAGATCGCGTTGTTCCATTTCTCTGTTGAGGGAATTTGTTGAACCCATCTGGCCTAAAAAAGAACCATTAGTGACAGAGCCCCTCTGTGAACTTTCACCAGAGTTGGAAGTATCAGACATGAAGCCACTAGTGTTAAAGTTTCTTTGCTTCCTCTTTCTTTGACGATTTTTAGGCAATTTGTAGTCACCAGGGACACTCTTGGTTGCTTTATCTGTCAGGACAGTGTCCGGGATATGGGGGTCCCTGAGATATCCCGCAACCCCTGTCCCTGCCTACTTGCCCCCCTGGGCTAACCCCCAGGGCGACAACTGGGCGGCGGTCCCTACCCTCACTAGGGAAGCGGGACACGGGAAGACAAACAGACACTGAGACAAAACAACGGTAGAATGGTCAGACAATCCGGGTTGGCAACAAGAGGGTACGCAGTACGGAGGGGTCAGGCAAAAACGTAGTCAAGTCCAAAAGCAGGTGTCAGGAAAGCCGGGGTCACAAAGAGTAGTCAGGATAAACGCAGGTGCAGCTGGAGAACCAAACTAACACTGGCAAGGGCTGAAAGGAAAACACACATATTTAAATGCTGTCAGCGCTCCCGCCCCAGAAGCTGATTGGGGCGGGGAGCCTGACAGCAGCAGGGCTAATCAGGGAGGTGCTGGGGGCACGCCCCCAGTCTTGCTGCACAGACAGTTACTAGGGAAGCCAGCCTGGTAGTCAAGTGACTAGAAGCACCAGCTGCCTCCCTAGCAACCCGGCGGCGACCAGTCTTACAGCGGCCCGGGGAGATCACAAGAACCGGGGCTCCCCTATGCCGCACTCCTGTAACCCGGGTGGCAGGACCGGTGGTGTGGGCACGGCGGCCCCGAGAGTTGCAGGTTCTGACAGTACCCCCCCTTCTACGGGGGGACACCGGACCCCCATGGCCAGGTGCGGGCTTAAGCGGGAAAGCCCTGTGGAATGACTGGACTAGGCGTGGAGCATGAACGTCCCTGGCAGGGACCCACGTCCTATCCTCAGGGCCAAATCCTCTCCAGTGGACCAGGTACTGCAGCACACCTCTAACCCGTCGGGCATCAACAAGCCTTTCTACTTCATACTCCAGTTCCCCCTGTACCAGAGAAGGAGGGGGCGGGTTCTGGGTGGGTAGAACTGGAGTCACATACTTCTTAAGCAAGCTTTTGTGAAAAACCTTGTGGACCTTCCAGGAGTCAGGAAGTGCCAACTTATATGACACCGGGTTGATAACCTGCGAAACAGTAAATGGGCCAATGAACCGAGGAGCAAGTTTCAGGGAGGGAACCTTAAGTCTCAGATTCTTGGATGACAATAAAACCTGCTCCCCGACCACAAAAGGTGCAGAGATAGTACATCTTTTATTTGAGTATTTACGCAGTTTCTCTTGGGAACCCTGAAGGTTCTTACGAACCTGGGCCCAAACTGTGCACAGTTCCTCAGAGGATATGTCAGCGGCCGGATTGTTCGAGACAAAAGGAGTAGAAAGCGAGAACCGGGGATGGAGCCCATAGTTACAAAAAAAAGGTGACAATTGGGTCGACGAGTTAACATGGTTGTTAATAGCAAATTCGGCGAGAGGTAAGTAGTTGGCCCACTGATACTGGTTATCAGAGACAAAAAGTCGCAGGTACTGGATAAGTTCTTGATTCATCCGTTCCGTTTGTCCGTTACTCTCGGGATGGAAAGCGGAGGAAAAAGACAAATTGACGTTTAGATTTTTACAGAAAGCTCGCCAGAAGCGAGCGACGAACTGAACCCCTCTATCTGACACAATATCCTCGGGGATCCCATGTAGCCGAACAATCTCCTTGATGAACATTTCAGACAGAAGTTTGGCGTTAGGCAACTTGCAAAGCGGAACAAAATGTGACATTTTAGAGAAACGGTCAACTATTACCCAAATGACCGTATTCCCCAGCGAGGATGGCAGATCAGTAATAAAATCCATGGACAAATGGGACCATGGCCTGGACGGAATGGGCAAGGGAAGAAGAGGCCCCTCAGGATGTCTCCTGAGATTCTTCCCCCTTGCGCAAACCGGGCACGCGGACACAAATAACCGTACATCCTTGGCCATGTGCGGCCACCAATAGAGTCTGGATACTAACTCCAGAGTACCCCTGATGCCGGGGTGTCCAGCTAGGACTGAAGCATGTGTCTCCTCTAACACTTTCAATCTCAGTGACAACGGGACAAATAATTTGCCTTCCGGAAGGGCTTCAGGAGCTGATTGTTGAGCGGCGTGTATGAGAGGTGAAAGGTCGGAGGAGACAGCAGCGAGGACCACCCCAGGGGAGAGAATGCTCTCAGGCTCAGCCTCGGAAGGTTCCGGAGAACCAAAACTCCTAGACAGGGCATCAGCCTTGACATTCTTAGAACCGGGTCTATAGGTAACAACAAAATTGAACCGAGAGAAAAACAAGGCCCAGCGGGCTTGCCGAGCATTTAACCTCTTAGCGGAATCTAAATAGGTGAGGTTTTTATGGTCTGTGAGTACCGTGATCTGGTGATGGGCTCCTTCCAAAAAATGCCTCCACTCTTCGAAAGCCCACTTAATAGCCAGCAATTCCCGGTTGCCTATATCGTAGTTCCGTTCAGTGGAAGAGAACTTTCTAGAAAAATAGGCGCACGGTCTAAGGTTAGTGAGTGTGGAGGGACCTTGGGACAGTACCGCTCCCACGCCAAACTCAGAGGCATCTACCTCCACCACAAAAGGGCAGGACAGATCCGGTTGTACTAGGACGGGCGCAGAAGAGAACGCCGCCTTTAGGGTATCGAAGGCCCTCAGAGCCTCAGAAGACCAGGTACTCACATCTGCTCCCTTTCTGGTGAGGTCCGTTAGAGGTTTAGCCACCACGGAGAAGTCTTTAATGAACTTGCGATAGTAGTTGGCGAAGCCGAGGAAGCGTTGAAGGGCTTTCAATGAACCTGGCTGGGCCCACTCCGTGATGGCTTTCACCTTCTCAGGATCCATCTGGAAGTCGCATGGCGTGATGATATACCCTAAGAATGATATCTTTTGTACCCCGAAAACACATTTCTCGAGTTTAGCAAACAGCTTGTTATGTCTGAGTCGAGCTAGCACAGTCTGAACATGAGTATGGTGACTCGGCAAGTCGGAGGAAAAAATCAGAATGTCGTCTAGATATACAACAACGAACACCCCCATGATATCCTGAAACACTGAATTCATGTACCCCTGAAAAATGGCGGGGGCGTTACACAATCCAAAAGGCATAACTAGGTACTCAAAATGACCGAGGGGCGTATTGAAGGCGGTTTTCCACTCATCCCCCTCCCGAATGCGGATGAGGTTGTATGCTCCCCTGAGATCAAGTTTAGAAAACCATTGGGCACCAGCGACCTGGTTGAGGAGGTCAGGAATGAGTGGAAGAGCATACTGGTTTCGGACTGTGATTTTATTTAGCTCTCTATAGTCAATACAGGGCCGGAGACCCCCATCCTTTTTCTCAACGAAGAAAAACCCGGCACCCACCGGGGATTCTGAGGGCTGGATGTGCCCCTTGGCCAAGCTGTCCTGGATATAGTCCCTCATGGATTCTCTCTCTGGAACCGTAACATTATAAATGCGGCCCTTAGGAAGTTTGGCCCCAGGAATCAGGTCGATTTTACAGTCCCATTCCCTATGAGGGGGCAGAGCTTCAGATAATTGCTTGGAGAACACGTCAGAAAACTCGGAGAGGTAATCTGGTAGGGGACTCCCCTCGCAGGTGGAGATTCCCACCTTCACTGGACAAAGGTGGTTGGCACAGCGGGGACCCCACTCTACCAGTTCCAACGTGTCCCAATTTACTACCGGGTTGTGCTCCCGGAGCCAGGGGAGGCCCAGGACGACGTCCACAGACAAATCTCTCATCACCAGAAAAGTGCAGGTTTCAACGTGTAGGGCTCCTATAGTAAACCTTACTTCAGGGGTAACCAGATTAACAACCCCTGCTTGCAATGGAGTGGAGTCCACTCCTGAAACAAAAATCGGAGTCTCTAAACGTAACAAAACCCCGGACAGTTGAGCAACGAAATTAAAGTTAACGAAATTAGCAGCAGCCCCAGAATCAACAAAGGCTTGCCCAGTACGGTGGAAAGCATGAAATTCTAGGGTGCAGGGCAATAACATTTTGGACAACACAGGGAGTACCTTGGCTCCTAGACAGTCCTCCCGACAACTGCCTAGGAGCGGAAGTTTTTCCTGCCGTGGCTTCTTAGCGCAGGTTGCAATGCGGTGACCCAGCTCCCCACAGTAGAAGCAGAGGTTCTTCTTCAGGCGGTATTCCCGTCGTTGCTTGGGGTTCATGGCTCCCAGCTCCATGGCCTCGGTGGTGGGAGGTAAAAAGGTCGGGTCAGTCGAAGAAGTGGGCGTGGGGAGTGGGGTGGTCCGAGCGGCGTGTCTGGCCCTCAAACGTCGGTCGGCCCGAATAGCCAGCGACATGGCTTGCTCCAGGGTTCTAGGCTCCGGGTGGGCCACGAGTAGGTCCTTAAGACCCTCAGACAGACCGGTCAAAAATAGGTCTTTTAGGGCGGCATCATTCCACCCGGATTCTGTACAATGTTGGCGGAATAGAGCGCAGTAGTCCTCCGCCATCTTGCGACCCTGGCGCAGGGCCAGAAGCTTGGAGACTGCGTAGCCGGCCCGGTCGGGTTCGTCATAAATTTGACCCAAGGCGGAAAAAAAGGCGTCAAGGGATAGTCGGGTGGGAGAGCCAGCTGGTAACGAGAAAGCCCAATTTTGGGGCTCTCCCCTCAGGCGGGTAATTACGATTCCCACTTTCTGGTATTCAGTACCAGAGGAGTGGGGGCGGAGATCAAAGTAGAGCTTGCAGCTCTCTCTAAATGCAAAAAACTGACCTCTCTCTCCGGAGAAGCAATCCGGAAGCGTGGCTCGAGGTTCTGACATTGTTCCTGGAGCGGAAGGGGGCTGCATGGGACCTGCAGCTGCCACTTGTTCCTGTAGCTGCAAGCGGGCTGTTAGGTCCTGGGCAAGGGTCGTAAGGACCTGGACCTGGTTCGCTAAAGCCGCCACGGCCTCCATCGAGGGGCTCAAAGTTGCCGGGCGGATGCAAGGGTCTGACCTTCGTTCGGCCAGTGTTACTGTCAGGACAGTGTCCGGGATATGGGGGTCCCTGAGATATCCCGCAACCCCTGTCCCTGCCTACTTGCCCCCCTGGGCTAACCCCCAGGGCGACAACTGGGCGGCGGTCCCTACCCTCACTAGGGAAGCGGGACACGGGAGACAAACAGACACTGAGACAAGCAACGGTAGAATGGTCAGACAATCCGGGTAGGCAACAAGAGGGTACGCAGTACGGAGGGGTCAGGCAAAAACGTAGTCAAGTCCAAAAGCAGGTGTCAGGAAAGCCAGGGTCACAAAGAGTAGTCAGGATAAACGCAGGTGCAGCTGGAGAACCAAACTAACACTGGCAAGGGCTGAAAGGAAAACACACATATTTAAATGCTGTCAGCGCTCCCGCCCCAGAAGCTGATTGGGGCGGGGAGCCTGACAGCAGCAGGGCTAATCAGGGAGGTGCTGGGGGCACGCCCCCAGTCTTGCTGCACAGACAGTTACTAGGGAAGCCAGCCTGGTAGTCAAGTGACTAGAAGCACCAGCTGCCTCCCTAGCAACCCGGCGGCGACCAGTCTTACAGCGGCCCGGGGAGATCACAAGAACCGGGGCTCCCCTATGCCGCACTCCTGTAACCCGGGTGGCAGGACCGGTGGTGTGGGCACGGCGGCCCCGAGAGTTGCAGGTTCTGACATTATCTTTATGCCAGCTATAAACATGTCCAGCAGTGTAGTCATTAGCATCCCTGAACCACGTATTGCACACCCCAGGCTCAATAGGAGTCAAATGGCGCAATTTCACGGGGACGTTTGATTATCTGGTATAAGTAGGCTGGCCAGGCTACTAATTAGGACGCTTTTCCTGTTCAAACATGGCGCAGGTGTGTCCCACGCCAATGTAAATGGGCCCGGCAGCTGAAAAAAAGTACAGGAAAGAGAGTGTATTCGCCTGCGAGGGGACGTGATCGCGCTCCGCTCAGAGCACAATTACAACATGTTGTCGCGAGTGCTAAAACGTCACGCTCATCTGCAGGAGAGAAATTTGTGGTCGTGAGATGCACGACTATAAACCCGATTCTTTTGAATGGGGTCATACACATGAGCAGTTATTTCCCGCAACACATCATGGGGGGGAAACAACGCGGCATGTTACCTATTGTATCCAATGGGGCAGGCAAAAGCATCATGGCGCCTGCAAGGTGCACAGGAGTGCGATGTGATGTTTCCCATTGACCCGCCTCACATCTGTGGGTCATGGCATGTTGGCGAGCGTGATATCAGAACAGGCTCACGGCCCGGTATGGCACTTGCCCGGGTGAAATCAGCCTTACTTTACATGAAGCGAAGCAGAACCACCAGAACCACCCTGTAGACCATATAATGTGAACCCTCCTGTATATCATGCACATGATCCTCAGCCGCCACGTGTTTATACCATTGTGTGATCTCACGCTGCGGAGGAACGGGAAGTGTTTCTGGAGGTCTGATCCTTCCTGTCTGGAAGATTTGAGCCTTTTATTTACTGCACAATTAACAATGCAAAAATACTAAAAGGGAGAACATAAAAGTTTGTTAAATGCATCCTAGTCTAATCTATCATCCTCGATCTTGGGTCATGCTGACTAACCTCATAAACTTTATGGCTATGTGTATTCTGCTCCTATGCAGACCAATGTGTTTCCATGGTTACAGAGTGCAAACAGTTTGTGTGCAGCCTGATCTTGCAGTCATGGGCGTCCTTAATGGGTGTGCAAACTGTGATATTGTATAGGGCACACAGAAGCTTCTGCTGAAGGGAGGGCCATAGATGTCCTGCTAGTCGAAGCTTGTAGCCACCAAGAATCTCAGTATTAGTTGTATTATTTAGACTGCATGCAGCATATTCTTAGTTTAGGCTAATTTTATATTTGGGGGTAATTGGTTATAGTACCACAGTATGTAAAGCTGACATGCAGCATCCCATAGGGAGACCCTGGACACCTGACATACGTGGGGAGCTGGGAGGGTAAAGTGCTGACTTGCCATGGTGGCACTTACCATGCGCCTTCGCGGAGGAACACATGCAGCCAAGGCCAGAGCAACACTGCAGTCCACCTAGGACACCTATAGGATTGGGAATGCCCACCAAACTGGAGAAACGGGGGGGGGGGGGGGGAATTGTCACACGTGATGCCATTGTTCCTGCATATGCTGGTATGACCCTCGGTGGATAAGAAATGCATCCACAAACAGTTCTTTAGTACCATGGGTCTCTGGGAATGGTCAGAGCCCGGTATTAACGTTACTTGAATAATTGTAAGTGAAATAATACAAGGCAGTTCAATAAAAGACTTCACAGTGCAGGTAGATGAACAGACGTCAAAGATTATTAACTTGCAGTACCTCCACACGGCTCTTCTAGATTTACACGTGTGAACAGAGATTATTGACTTGAAGTACCTCCACCCAGCCATGGAGACATGTGGGTGTAACAAATAAAGGGTATACCTCTACGTGGTGATCTAGACTTCAGATGGCAGCGTAGGAAAAAAGAAGAGGTAGTACCTCTGCACTGGCCTCGTATAAACACAGATTAGAACTCACGGATGCTCTTTTTCTCTCTCTCCGGGGCGCACTCTCCTTACATCCAGTTCACAAGCAATACAGGAAATTTTCCCTCCTCTTCCATGCTTCGACACATGAGGGCTGAAGGTGCTCTCATATGTCTGGACCTCCTGAACAGCCACACTCCTGAAGACATGAACCCCTTAGGCCTCACGTCCACGGGGAAAATCAGGCCCGCTACGGATTCTCCATGAAGAATCTGTAGCGGGTCCCTCCTGCCCCACGGACATGAGGCATTAAAATAACTCACCTGCTGCGGGCCGTGCGTGTCTTCCCTTCTTCGCGGCCGGATCTTCTCTCTTCGGCCCGGCAGATGTGCTTGGCACGTCGGCTGCGTGCCACGCGCATGCGCTGGGCACATCCGCCGGGCCGAAGAAAGAAGATCTTGCCGCGAAGGAAGGAAGATCTGCATCGACCAGAGCAGTTGAGTTTAATTCAGGCGCGGGTATCCTGCGGATCTGGACAGCTTCCATAGGCTTCAATAGAAGCCTGCGGGAGCCGTCCCCGCGGGAGACCCGCACCTAAATGGAGCATGTCCATTTTTTTTCATGCTCCAGAAATTTTTTAATTCACTTCTATTGACCATCCGCAGGTATTTATCTACCCGCGGGTGGTCAATGCATCCCTATGGGGCGCGGATCCGCGTGCGGGTGATCCGCTGCGGATTTTAATTGTTCTTTTCCCCGTGGACATGAACTTCTTAGTGCTCTCAATCACTCACATTTATAAACTCTCTCATACCACAGAACAGGACAGACTTGATACATTTACATTCAGGCTTTGGATTTTATAAAAAGTTAACCTCTTAAGCGCTGCAGCTGTGCAACACACATACTGGAAATGACAAGACAGCTTTGCACTGTGCGTAAACATAAGACATACATGTATGATATTTATGGAGAGGACCAGGATGAAGTTCTGGGTCACTACAGAGATATACGAAAAAAAAACATACATACATCCAGTTCAGCCTATTATCCTGCAATGTTGATCCAGAGGAACCCCTCCCCAAACCAATGTTCCTCATTTTAGGGAAAAAAATGACTTCCCAATTTCAATCTGGCAATTGGAATAATCCCCGAATCACCGACCCTTCTGAAGTATTCAGTAACTATAACATGTAATATTTTAACACTCAAGAGAGGCGTTCAGGCCCAGTTTGTACTCTTCTAGTGGGTTCTCCATCAACACGTCCTCAGGCAGAGAGTTCAGAAGTAACACTGCTCTTACAGTAAAGAACCCCCTTCTCTGGTGTAGAAGCCTTGTTTTCTCTAGATGTTACTGTCCTGGCTATGTATATATGATGGGCGGCATCTCTGTGCTGACCCCTGATATATTTAAACATAGTTATTAGAGCGCCCCCTTGTTACAGTCCTGGGTATAATAGATGATGGGAGAGATCTCTGTACTGACCCCTGATATATCTATACATAGTTATTAGAGCGCCCCCTTGTTACAGCTCTGGATATAAATAGATGATGGGCGGGATCTCTGTTCTGACCCCTGATATATTTATATATAGTTATTAGAGCCCCCCTTGTTACAGTCCTGGGTATAATAGATGATGGGCGGGATCTCTGTACTGACCCCTGATGTATACATAGTTATTAGAGTGCCCCCTTGTTACAGTCCTGGGTATAACAGATGATGCGAGAGATCTCTGTACTGACCCCTGATATATTTATACATAGTTATTAGAGCGCCTTCTTGTTACAGTCCTGGGTATAATAGATGATGGGAGAGATCTCTGTACTGACCCCTGATATATTTATATATAGTTATTAGAGCGCCCTTTGTTACAGTCCTGGGTATAATAGATGATGGGCGGGATCTCTGTATTGACCCCTGATATATTTTTATATAGTTATTAGAGCGCCCCCTTGTTACAGTCCTCGGTTTATGTATTGTGGGGGGTCTTCAACGGAGACCAGTGCGGATGTTGCCTGAGTCCAAATTCAAAGGAAAGTTATAACGAGTACTTGGAGAACCATAAGAATCCACTATACACACAGCATGTGAATCAAAATGAATTCTGCTTTATTAGGAGAAACACACAGCTTATATAGGCCGTCGCCCACAGGGTGCGAATTTGAAGAATTACTTAATCAGGTGACTAGTTTGAAAAACAGAATATTAGCACATTTCATTCTTGCGGAAACAACCTATCTTTAAAGAAAACACATCTGCTGCTTTCGGGTGCATCCGACTACAAACTGTCAGTAACGAAACCTATCTCCTTAGTTCGTTATCTGGTTCAAGGTCCGGACTAAAATAAGGAACTTCTAAGTTCCACTCCTTATGTTATGTTACTCAGAAACAAGATTAACCCTTAACAATCCCCCAATTGGACATCAGAGCCACCATTATCTCCTGGTTCTGTCACCCGTTGGATCCGGCTCCAGCCGGATCCCCAGGTTGGAATGGTGCACTCTATGTCCATCTAGGGTATCAAGACATTTAAATTGGTGCAGAAAATCGGCTTTCAGTACATTTAGCTACACATGAAATTATTACCTTTCTTGCAATATATACACATAAGATTATCATTACCACTTGTAATATACTTTGTAGAATTTCCATGAACCAACCTCCTAACCCCGAGAACCAATTGGCAGGGTTAAGAAAGCTAAACCATCCCTGATCTTCATCTTGTTTTATGCTGGCAGCTATTTTCAATATACTTTTTGACATATGATTCTATATCCAAGTTCTATTACCAACTTCCGAATGTTTTTCATATTTTTCATTTCCATAATATATTACATATACAACCAGATAATCTAATGTCACATTTATTACACTGTTCCCTATATTTTCATTTGCTATCAACATAAAACCAATCTTGTCAAATCTGGGCTTGAAAAACAAAAAATTCAAAAAAAAAAAACGTTAATGTTGAATACAAATGTCTCTTCCTGTAAAATTGTTTCTTCTTCTCTTGATCTTCTTTAGATCCTAAACCTATAGGATCTCCGATGCAGGGAAGCAGGGGGATTATTATGCCCTCACTGCTTCCCCTGGTTAGCCAAAGATCAGACCCTAAGTAGGAATCTGTCCCTGTCCATTTAATTGGTATCAAACAATCTTCTCCATTCTCCATATCCAGAAGTATCCACAGCTGACTATAGAGCCCCTTTATTCCAATGTTACAGATGCCCTCTCTACACCACTTTGTTGCCCAAGGTCTTCAGGGAGGAGCTGTGAGGCTTAGCCCTCCTTTGACGTCATCAACTGGCGGTCAGCATTCTGCAGAACATCTGAGGTTCACTCCGATGACAGTGTAGCAGCAGTCAGGCACACTTGTCAGTTCTTCAGGCTCAGTTGGATAGTCTCAGCGTATGGACAGATGCAGCATGCACTTAGAGAAGATGAAATTTCAAATCACAATTGCAAAAGTCCAAATGCCCTGGTGGAAATGACTCAGTTCATAAATTTACTCAGTCCCAAATAAACTTGATGCAGAATAAATCAGTCTATGGCAAATCCAACAGAAACAAAATCACAATCTGGGGCCTTGTGTGCTTTTCTTCACCTCTTCATAAAAATAGATAAAATAAAAATCTGTGGGTCAAATTTATCAATAAAACAATCTCTGCCCAGAGGGACCGCAGTAATTGTCTGTTGTGGCAAATGAATATTTCTAATATTCCTAATCTTTCTACATTTCAGCACAAATACCTTCTACATACAGTAGACATAAAACTCAAGAATTTTACTATGTAAACAAACAATATAATATCAAACATTGCAAATCAATCAAGTTTACAAAACAATAATCTCAGGCCTCATGTCCACGGGCAAAAGAAGAATTAAAATCCGCAGCGGATTTTAACTCTTCTCCTGCCCACGGATCCGCATCCCATAGGGATGCATTGACCACCCGCGGGTAGATAAATACCCGCGGATGGTCAATAAAAGGGATTTTAAAAAAAATGGAGCATGAAAAAATCTGGACCATGCTCCATTTTCGTGCGGGTCTCCCGCGAGGACGGCTCCCGCGGGCTTCTATTGAAGCCTATGGAAGCCGTCCGGATCCACGGGAGACAAAATTCGGAATTTACTCACCCACTCGGGTTCTTCCCTTCGCCGCGGCTCCATCTTCTCTCCGTCGCGGCCAGATCTATTTTCTTCGGGCCAGCGCATGTGCGCGGCACGTCACCCGGCCGCGACGCAGAGAACATGACGCCACGGCGAAGGGAAGATCCGGAGCGGGCGAAAGGTAAGTTAATTCTTATTTTCAGCGCTCATGTCCACGGGGCAGGAGAGACCCGCTACGGATTCTCCATGAAGAATCTGGAGCGGGCCTGATTTTCTCCGTGGACATGAGGCCTTATTAGATTGATCAAAATCATCATCAGTACAGTTACTTATTTTTCACGTTATCAAACACTGCGAACCACGTTAAGCAAATTTTATAACACAATATTCCCTGATTTGTCATGATCCTCTTCATTAGTAGTTATGTATTTACCACATCCCATTCCTAGATTTGTAATAACACGTTTCCGTAATTAAGATTGTCATGCAATATACATTCACATAATTTTTCCACAAAACAGAACCCAAATAGATATTCTATTAGTCCAACTCATGGAAATACATTTGTACATAGTAATATCCCAGCACACAGTCACAATTATGTGTATCTCACACTCACACTTATTAGGGTCCCAATCAACTCCCGCCTTGGCCACCACAGTATGAACCTTTTTATTATTTACTCTATCATTGCCCTTGCTCTCTGGTGACTGCCCCTGCGTGTGTGCTTTAACCTTTATTATGGCCACCTGTTCTGGCAACATGATGGCCTGCATTAATCTACCTACTGATACACCATTCTTGATGGGCTTGCCTTGTGCCGTGAGAAAGCTCCTGGACCGCCAGATGGGTCCATAATCGTGTGCAGTACCAAAGGCGTACTTGGAATCAGTGTAGATGTTAGCAGTGGTACCTTCGTACAGGCCTCCGTTAGAGCACGGAGCTCAGCCTCCTGCGCTGACATGTGTGGCGGCAGTGGTTTTTGTACAAGCATCTCATTCAGTGTGACTACTTCAAATCCCCCATCGGAACCAAGTTTCCCACTTGTTCCCCAATCAGCATTTTTCTTGTGGGAAACTAAAGGGATACTGTTTGACCCAGGGGTGCGTATCCTGGCTTCAGATTTACCATCATAGGGGGTATATTCAATTTCCCTATGTCTGTCTTGGAGGTGGCTTACTATTTGTCAGGACCTGCGAAAAGCTGCGTTTCTGCAGTAGCTGTCAAGACAAATACATGAGCCGGATCTACCAAGAGAGCAGTTAGTTTACAAACCTCTTCTGAACTGTCACCTGAGGTCTCAACCCGTACCGATCCATCTGGTGAGAATTTGATGGATGCAGATAAGGCTTGTAAGTAGAGATGAGCGAACGTACTCGTCCGAGCTTGATACTCGTTCGAGTATTAGCGTGTTCGAGATGCTCGTTACTCGTGACGAGTACCACGCGATGTTCGAGTTACTTTCACTTTCATCTCTGAGACGTTAGCGCGCTTTTCTGGCCAATAGAAAGACAGGGAAGGCATTACAACTTCCCCCTGCGACGTTCAAGCCCTATACCACCCCCCTGCAGTGAGTGGCTGGCGAGATCAGGTGTCACCCGAGTATATAAATCGGCCCCTCCCGCGGCTCGCCACAGATGCGTTCTGACATAGCTCAGGGAAAGTGCTGTCTTGCTGGAGTTGCTATAGGGAGAGTGTTAGGAGTATTTTAGGCTTCAAGAACCCCAACGGTCCTTCTTAGGGCCACATCTAACCGTGTGCAGTAGTGTGGAGGCTGCTTTTTGCAGTGTTGCACTTTTTTTTTTTTTGTATATCGGCCGTGCAGAGCATTGCGCCCTGCAGTAACTATACATAGTCCAGGGCCAGTAGTGGTTGTGAGGCAGGGACAGAAGACATATTTATTGAATATAGGCAGTGGGCCTTTCCAAAAACATTTGGGGAAAAAAATCTATTTGGGCTGCCTGTGACTATCCTCTGTGTACTGGGTCTGTGCTGGGTGTAGTTGTCCTCCTAATTCATACGCAGCCAGCTAAGTGTTACAGCAGGCTTGCGCAAAATTATTTCCTGGCTCTGCTGTGCGTTCCGTAAGCGAAGTCAGCCTCCAACCACAGGCCAATAAGTGGCACATTTAATTACAGCGTTCTGTTTCTGCACTACTGGTAATACAGCATGCTGAGGGGTAGGGGTAGGCCTAGAGGACGTGGACGCGGGCGAGGACGTGGAGGCCCAAGTCAGGGTGTGGGCACAGGCCGAGCCAGTGCGGTGGCCAGGGGTAGAGGCAGGGCCAGACCGAATAATCCACCAACTGTTTCCCAAAGCGCCCCCTCGCGCCATGCCACCCTGCAGAGGTCAAGGTACTCTACGGTGTGGCAGTTTTTCACAGAGACGCCTGACGACCGACGAACAGTGGTGTGCAACCTTTGTCGCGCCAAGATCAGCTGGGGAGCCACCACCACCAGCATGCGCAGGCATATGATGGCCAAGCACCCCACACGGTGGGACGAAGGCCGTTCACCGCGTCCGGTTTGCACCACTGCCTCTCCCCCTGTGCCCCAACCTGCCACTGAGATCCAACCCCCCTCTGAGGACACAGGCACTACCGTCTCCTGGCCTGCACCCACACCCTCACCTCCGCTGTCCTCGGCCCCATCCAGCAATGTCTCTCAGCGCAGCGTCCAGACGTCGCTAGCGCAACTGTTTGAGCGCAAGCGCAAGTACGCCGCCACGCACCCGCACGCTCAAGCGTTAAACGTGCACATTGCCAAATTGATCAGCCTGGAGATGCTGCCGTAAAGGCTTGTGGAAACGGAGGCTTTCAAAAGCATGATGGCGGCGGCGGCCCCGCGCTACTCGGTTCCCAGTTGCCACTACTTTTCCCGATGTGCCGTCCCAGCCCTGCACAACCACGTCTCCCGCAACATTGTACGCGCCCTCACCAACGCGGTTACTGCCAAGGTCCACTTAACAACGGACACGTGGACAAGCACAGGCGGGCAGGGCCACTATATCTCCCTGACGGCACATTGGGTGAATTTAGTGGAGGCTGGGACCGAGTCAGAGCCTGGGACCGCTCACGTCCTACCCACCCCCAGAATTGCGGGCCCCAGCTCGGTGCTGGTATCTGCGGCGGTGTATGCTTCCTCCACTAAACCACCCTCCTCCTCCTCCAACGCAACCTCTGTCTCGCAATCAAGATGTGTCAGCAGCAGCACGTCGCCAGCAGTCGGTGTCGCGCGGCATGGCAGCACAGCGGTGGGCAAGCGTCAGCTGGCCGTGCTGAAACTACTCAGCTTAGGAGAGAAGAGGCACACGGCCCACGAACTGCTGCAGGGTCTGACAGAGCAGACCGACCGCTGGCTTGCGCCGCTGAGCCTCCAACCGGGCATGGTCGTGTGTGACAACGGCCGTAACCTGGTGGCGGCTCTGCAGCTCGGCAGCCTCACGCACGTGCCATGCCTGGCCCATGTCTTTAATTTGGTAGTTCAGCGTTTTCTGAAAAGCTACCCACACTTGTCATAACGGCTCGGAAAGGTGCGCCGGGTCAGCGCACATTTCCGCAACTCCAAGACGGACGCTGCCACCCAGCGGACCCTGCAACATCGGTTTAATCTGCCAGTGCACCGACTGCTGTGCGACGTGCCCACACGGTGGAACTCTACGCTCCACATGTTGGCCAGGCTCTATGAGCAGCGTAGAGCTATAGTGGAATACCAACTCCAACATGGGCGGCGTAGTGGGAGTCAGCCTCCTCAATTCTTTACAGAAGAGTGGGCCTGGTTGGCAGACATCTGCCAGGTCCTTGGAAACTTTGAGGAGTCTACCCAGATGGTGAGCGGGGATGCTGCAATCATTAGCGTCACCATTCCTCTGCTATGCCTCTTGAGAAGTTCCCTGCAAAGCATAAAGGCAGACGCTTTGCGCTTGGAAACGGAGGCGTGGGAAGACAGTATGTCGCTGGATAGTCAGAGCACCCTCATGTCTATATCTCAGCACGTTGAGGAGGAGGAGGAGGGGGAGGAGCTTGAGGAGGAGGGGGAAGAGACAGCTTGGCCCACTGCTGAGGGTACACATGCTGCTTGCCTGTCATCCTTTCAGCGTGTATGGCCAGAGGAGGAGGAGGAGGAGGAGGATCCTGAAAGTGATCTTCCTAGTGAGGACAGCCATGTGTTACGTACAGGTACCCTAAAAAACACACATGGCTGACTTCATGTTAGGATGCCTTTCTCGTGACCCTCGCGTTACACGCATTCTGGCCACTACGGATTACTGGGTGTACACACTGCTCGACCCACGGTATAAGGAGAACCTTTCCACTCTCATTCCCGAAGAAGAAAGGGGTTCGAGAATGATGCTATACCACAGGGCGCTGGTGGACAAACTGATGGTAAACTTCCCATCCGACAGCGCTAGTGGCAGAAGGCGCAGTTCCGAGGGCCAGGTAGCAGGGGAGGCGCAGAGATCAGGCAGCATGTACAGTGCAGGCAGGGGAACATTCTCCAAGGCCTTTGCCAGCTTTATGGCTCCCCAGCTAGACTGTGTCACCGCTCCCCAGTCAAGGCTGAGTTGGCGGGAGCACTGTAAAAGGATGGTGAGGGAGTACGTGATGCCTCTGCCCCTAAAACTACTGGGTGTCCAAGCTGGACACGTGGCCTGAACTCGCGCTGTATGCCCTGGAGGTGCTTGCTTGTCCTGTAACTACATGTGTCCACTTCTAAAGAAAAGGGCCGGAACGTGCCACGAGGGGTACATAGGTGGAGGCCCTGCATGACAGTGTTGGCAGGGAACGAAAAGGCAAGCATAGGGTTAATTGATAAGTTGAGGACGGGAGTGTCAGATAGTTGGCAGTTTAAGGGGATTGGTTAGGGAGTGAAGAGGGGGGCAGTGGGGGGAGTAGATAAAAGGGGGTAATTTGGGCAGGAGCGCCATCTTTTGAAGTAGTTTAGAGAGAGAGCAGACCAGGAGCGAGCACAAGAATAGCAGTTATTTCAGCAGCGGAAGGCAGCAAGCGGGACCGGAGCGCTCAGCGGCACGGAAGGGCAGCTGAGAGTGTGCAGCGGCGTAGCTAGGAAGGAAGGAACGCAGGACTTACCGGTATGGCGTCAGTGGAGGAGGCAATAGCGATCCTCAGGGCAGCGGCGGTGAGTCATCCCCCTGGGTGGCTGCAGGCTCAAATGACAGGAGCGGAGAGAGGTGAGCCTGCAGCAGGCAGCGGAGAAGGAGCGCAGGCGCGGCGCGTGCGCGCAGGACACGGCCTCCAGCTAGGCTGAGGAGGCGGAGCCCCGGACCCGGCGCAGGGTAAGGAGCCCCTCCGGGGACCCTCTGACCGGTCGCTCATCACCCACAGCCAGGGGGGGTGGGGACAGACCGGCCAGGAGGAATCCAAGACATCGCCCGGCTCCAACGGCCAGCCGCAGGTCTCGCTCTCCTCGGGGGGCGGGGCTTGCCAGGCCCGACTCCATCTTAGCTGATCAGGACACGGCTACCCCCCAGGGTGAAGTGCCGGCTCGGGGGGGGCCAGGCAGCGCGAGAGGGGAAGAAGTTTGTCAGCGTGCATGGTGCAGCAGGAGGTAGAAGCCCTGCGTCAACTGCAAAATCCTCCTAGGGCAACGGGAAGCTCGTTGGAGCGCCCCTGGATTTCGGTCGAGGAGCAGGTAGCAGGACCATCGCAGCAGCAGGAAAATCCGCCTAGGGCTACGGGGAGCTCGTCGGAGCGCCCCAGGGACTTATTCCCAGGAATACATTGCGAGGTGGCAGGTGGTAGTCGGCAGATCAGGTCGGCTATATTTGTGCCACTACCAGACGGGCGCCAAGTAGGCCCGGAGCAGTTCGATAATTCGGAACAACCGCAGCGAGAGAGCCTTTTTCGTTACCAGCTGGACGAGCCGGCGACTGACGAAGTTCGTGCGCAGGAACGACGACTGGATCCGCGGAGGACGGCTGATGGGATCACAGTGCCCATGCGGCCCGGTGAGCACGATTGTTTGTCTCAATTTCATAATCTTGATAATGTTAATTTGCCCAGGGGGGGTGGTGAGTTTGTTACAGGGGGGAGCGGGGAAAGTGCAGGTGGAGGTCAGCGGGAAGTTGAAATACGCTCGTTATTAGGTAATATGCGTGAGATGTTGGTCCGCTGTGAGCAGGGCCTGGGTTTGGGGAACCAGACAGCTGCATCGCCAGTAGCGGCGTGGTTGTCTGGAGGGTCAGGAGGTGGTTTGCAAGAAAGGGGCGCGTTAGGGGGGAGCCAAGGGTTGACTATTGGATCCGGGGTGTCGGGGGTGACCGTAGGAATACAGACGGAGAAAGACGGGGACGCGATCCGTTTAGACGACAAGGCTAGAGGGGAGGTTTACGTGTGTTTTGAGGGGCCCCTGGGTGCTCATTTAAAGCAGGATGTTCGCGAAAAAATCTGGAGAGATGAGTATGTGGAGATTTTTTCCCTCTTGCCGTTGGAAAAGTTCAACTTGGACAAAGGGAAAAGGACCGATTCAAAGAAGGAGGATGAAGAAAGAAAGCGTTGGCGGTTGATTCCGCAAACATTTCAAAACTGGTTGCAAGCTTTCGCTATTTTGGCTAGTGTGATAGGCGAAAAAGCCCCAGAGAATTGTTCGGGACTTTTCTGCTATTTGGATGCGATAGGGGAAGCGTATCGCACTTATGGCGGGCAGACATGGCTTCGCTATGACGAACAATTTCGTCAGCGAAAGGCGGCCAGGCCAAGCATAAGGTGGGATAACAAAGACATAGGGCTTTGGTTAAAGGTGATGGCCCCGGTTAGGTACGGGCATCCTTTTCATGGGGGGGCCGGCGTCGGAACTGGGGGGGGAACTGGACAACAGTCAGGGCAACCAAACATTAGGAAGCCCGGGGTGTGTTGGGCATTTAATGAAGGAAGGTGTAAATTTGGGGCCACATGTCATTTCAAGCATGTCTGCTCCGTTTGCGACGGAGCGTCGCACGGAGCAGCGCATTGTTTTAAAAGAGACAAGGGAAGAAGCGGCGGTAGTAGTGGAAAAAGAGATGACGCCGCTGATGCTACAAAGGATGGCCCCTTATCTAAGTAGATATGGGAACCGGGAAAAAAGTGCTTTATTGTTTAATGGTTTTGATGTAGGTTTTCGCATACCCCCTCCGGGGCACGTAGTTCCTTTTACGTTAAAAAACCTGAAGTCCGCATTGTTGCATAAGGAGGTGGTAAGGGATAAGTTGGAGAAAGAGGTGCGATTAGGAAGGATGGCGGGCCCCTTTTTAACTCCACCTTGGAGAGACTTGATTGTGTCACCGCTCGGGGTTGTGCCGAAGATAGAGCCGAATAAGTTTTGGCTTATTCAGCATTTATCCTATCCGAAAGGGGCCTCCGTCAATTATGGGATCGACCCCGAGCTTTGCTCGGTGGATTATACCTCATTTGACACAGCGGTAAAATGGGTTCAAAAGTTTGGTAGGGGAGCCTTGTTGGCCAAGACCGATATCGAATCGGCTTTTCGTTTGCTACCGGTTCACCCGGAAAGTTGCAAACTGTTGGGATGTTTTTGGGAGGGGCAATATTATGTCGATAGATGTTTGCCCATGGGTTGTTCTATTTCTTGTGCGTATTTCGAGACGTTTAGCACCTTTTTGGAATGGGTGATGCACGAGGTATCAGGGGCACGTTCCAGTATCCATTATTTAGATGATTTTTTATGCGTCGGCGATGCAGATTCGCCAATGTGTGGAAATTTGCTGGCAACGGTTCAATGGGTGGCCGATCATTTCGGTGTGCCATTGGCTCCCGAAAAGACGGAAGGGCCGACTACATCTTTGAGTTTCCTAGGGATCACGATTGATACCGAGGCAATGGAATTCAGGTTACCAATAGAGAAATTAGGGGTTCTTAGGCAGGAGTTGAAGAATGCATGGTTGGGGAAAAAGATTACATTGCAGCGGTTACAGTCATTGTTAGGAAAGTTAAATTTTGCCGGTAGAATAATGCCCATGGGAAGAATATTTTGTAGACGAATGGCACGGGTGACAGCGGGAGTCAAGAAACCTCACCATTTTATAAGGGTGTCAAAAAGTTTGAGGGCTGATTTGGAGGTTTGGTTGTCGTTCCTAGAGAAGTACAATGGGAGGACCATGGTGATGGAAGAAGTGGTCGACAGTGCAGTGTGTGAGCTGTTTACCGATGCGGCGGGAAGTACAGGTTTTGGGGCATTTTTCAGGGGTCAATAGTGTGCGGAGGTTTGGCCGGAGGAGTGGGTGACAGCGGGGTTGACTAGAAATTTAACGTTGCTGGAGTTGTTTCCAATTGTGGTCGCGGTAGTCATTTGGGGGGAATCATTCAGAAACAAAAAAGTAAGATTTTGTTGCGATAACTTGGGTGTCGTACAGGCCATTAACAGGGGGTCTGCGTCTTCGGCGCCAGTTATTGACTTGTTGCGGCAATTAGTTTTGTCAGGATTAACTTTGAATGCGTGGTTTGTGGCAGAACATGTGTCGGGGGTTAAAAACTGCATAGCTGACTCACTCTCTCGCTTTCAGTGGGAGCGCTTTCGGACCCTGGTGCCAGAGGCGGACACGGAAGGACGAGTATGCCCTCCGGAACTTTGGCGGTTGGTTGACGTGTGGCGGAGCACCTGATTCGGGGGTCGCTGGCGGCCGGCACATGGAAAGCCTATGAGTCAGCCTGAAGGGAATGGATGCAGTGGATTGATAATATTGGGGAGGTACAGTCTGATGAGGACAAGGGAGGGGCGTTATTGTTGTTAGTGAGTAAGGCGCA
Source organism: Eleutherodactylus coqui (assembly GCF_035609145.1). NCBI lineage: Eukaryota > Metazoa > Chordata > Amphibia > Anura > Eleutherodactylidae > Eleutherodactylus > Eleutherodactylus coqui. Next base: position 37,447,101 of record NC_089845.1, read on the forward strand.
TAGGGCTAATTGGTCGGTGGCTAAGATGGAAAGATTAATGGCAGGTTTGGCATTTGGCTTCAAATTTCGGGGTGCGGAAGATATCACAAAAAGGTTTATTATATCCCAGGCGTTAAAAGGTTTTAAAAAAGGAAGGAGGGTGAAGGATAGGAGGAGACCAATTTCATTTTCAATGTTAGAAAGAATTGGTAAGATATTGGAAGATATTTGTCTGGATGACACGGAAGTTGCGATATTTAAGGCGTTTTTTTCATTTGCGTTTTTTGGGGCTTTTCGTATCAGCGAGCTGGTGTCTCCTAACAAAACGACAAAGGGAGGTTTAGAAAGGTCAGGTGTTATGTTGCGGGATGATCACGTTGATATTTGTCTGAGACAATCCAAAATGGATCAGATGCAAAAAGGGAAGAAGATCGTATTGTGGAGGGTGTCGGGCGCTCAGATGTGCCCGGTAATGTGCTTCACGAATTTGATGAAAAAAGTGCCGGGCGACCAGGGGCCTTTGTTCCAACATAGTGACGGGTCCTTCGTATCCAAGTTTCAGTTTGGGGCAATGATGGAAAAAGCGTTGCGGGACTTGGGCCTTGGCAAGAAGGGTTTCTCATCACATTCCTTTAGAATAGGTGCAGCAACAGACGCGTACGAGCGGGGCCTGAGCCCGGGAGTATTACAAAAAATTGGGCGATGGAAATCCAATAGGTACCTGTTGTATGTTAGACCGGAGGAATGGTTTGGGAATATATTAAAAAAAAAAAAAGTCGTTTACGCTTATATGTTGTATTATGCTTATAATATGGGAAAGCTATTGCTTACTGTCCCTCCCTCCCTGTCCCCCTTTTTGGTTGTTTTGACAGACGGAAGCCCAGCGCTCGTATGGATTCTGGGACACTCTTTTGTGTTTTGGGCAGCCGAGCGGGCGCATGTTAGACCGGATGGACGGCAGCTGGGATTCTCTAGAAGGGAAGCAATCATTCGTTGGATGGGTATACGGGGCATGATGTGGGGGAGGGTTTTACCAGAAATTACATCTTATGCAGATTTGCATAGGGCTCCAGACATTCTAGTTATACACGCAGGAGGGAACGATCTGGGGGGACGTCCAGCTAGAGAAGTTAGGAGGGACATACAACACGACTTTCTGAGACTTTGTAGATTGTTCCCGGCCATGATAATTGTATGGTCTGAAATGTTGCCCAGAAAGTCGTGGAGGATGGCCAGATCCGTTCAAAAAATTAATAAGGCCAGGATTAAGATAAATAGGCATATTTCAGCTTTTGTCGTTAGGAATGGGGGTATTAAAGTGAGACATGAGAGCCTGGAAGGGGGAGTAGGGGGTTACTGGTTAGCTGACGGCGTACATTTAAATGACGTCGGCACTGATATGTGGTCATTGAGGATACAAGAAGGGATAGAGAGGGCGCTGATGGTGTGGAGGGCGGCGCAGACTTAGGCGGTAAGTCGTGCTGGCTGTGGCAGGCGGGGGGGGGGCCTTGGAGGCAGTTTATAGTGGGTGGAAGGAGTTACGGTGGGGACGGCCTCACCTGGAGCGGTTATCACCCTAATGGTATCTTGGTTGGGTCTGGCGCGGTGGTGAAGGCCAGGGGGGTCTGGCGCGGTGGTGAAGGCCAGGGAAGTGATCCCGGTTGGCCTATATTATTATATGTTTATAGCCTCCCAGAGGGGGCTTTTTGGGCTTCCGAGCCGGGAGTACGGTTGGAGGCCAAGGTACGGTTCGGTTTATGTTATTATTATTATTCGCCAGACCCTTATTATTTCCTGGTTGGGTCTCCAAGGGCCTCCTCCCCGTATAGTTTAACGGATAATGTGTTAACTTTTGTTTTATTTTAATAAAGGCTGCTGTGGCCAAAATATTTCCAACTAAGAAGTTGTTTGGACGATTATTAATAAGAGGGGAAAGACTTATTTAATGCCGGGTGAGTCGGTCATACCCTGGTCAAGAAAAGGGCCGGAACGTGCCACGAGGGGCACATAGGTGGAGGCCCTGCATGACAGGGTTGGCAGGGAACGAAAAGGCAAGCATAGGGTTAATTGATAAGTTGAGGACGGGAGTGTCAGATAGTTGGCAGTTTAAGGGGATTGGTTAGGGAGTGAAGATGGGGGCAGTGGGGGGAGTAGATAAAAGGGGGTAATTTGGGCGGGAGCGCCATCTTTTGAAGTAGTTTAGAGCCCACCCACTCTCCCAATTTTTTGTTTTAGTATATAGGTCTATTGAAAAAAAAAAAAAAAAAAGATATTTTAATTTTCGCTAGCTATATATTATAGATATGCATAGATATACATGAGTCGGTATGTTTATGGTGTGAAATGTGTAGGTATTGACCATGTCATGGCAGTCGGCGGCAGGCGCGGGGGGGGGTCCTTGGAGGCAGTTTATAGTGGGTGGAAGGAGTTACGGTGGGGACGGCCTCACCTGGAGCGGTTATCATCCTAATGGTATCTTGGTTGGGTCTGGCGCGGTGGTGAAGGCCAGGGAAGTGATCCCGGTTGGCCTATATTATTATATGTTTATAGCCTCCCAGAGGGGGCTTTTTGGGCCTCTGAGCCGGGAGTACGGTAGGAGGCCAAGGTACGGTTCGGTTTATGTTATTATTATTATTCGCCAGACCCTTATTATTTCCTGGTTGGGTCTCCAAGGGCCTCCTCCCCGTATAGTTTAACGGATAATGTGTTAACTTTTGTTTTATTTTAATAACGGCTGCTGTGGCCAAAATATTTCCAACTAAGAAGTTGTTTGGACGATTATTAATATGAGGGGAAAGACTTATTTAATGCCGGGTGAGTTGGTCATACCCTGGTCAAGAACCCCAGTCTGACTGGGGCATGCAGTGTGGGCCGAAGCCCACCTGCATTAAACCTGACGCTAGCTTTGCTGACCAGAGCACTGCAATGGGATATATTTATGTACCGCCGGTGGCTTCCTGGCACCCACCCATGCTGTCGGTCCACAGGGACTTCACAATAGGGAGTTGTACCTGCCTTTGTCTATGAATTAAAAACCCCAGTCAGGTTGGGGCATGCAGTGTGGGCCGAAGCCCACCTGCATTTAATCTGACGTTAGCTCTGCTGTCCAAGGCACTGCAATGGGATACATTTATGTACACCCCGTGGGTTCCAGGGAGCCACCCATGCTGTGGGTGCACGCGGAATTCCCATTGCGGAGTTGTACCTGCCTGTGACTATTTATAAAAAAACGCGGTTGACTGGGGCATGTAGACACCTTGACAGAATGAATAGTGTGTGGCACATAGGTTCCCCATTGCTATGCCCACGTGTGCAGCTCCTGATGGCGGTGGCACAGGATTATATTTCTCATTGCTTCTGTACAGCATTGTGGGCTATCGCCTCACCCCTTTTAAAGAGGGTCGCTGCCTGGCCGTGCCAACCCTCTGCAGTGTGTGCCTGCGGTTCCTGCTCATGGCAGACGCACTTATAAATAGACATGAGGGTGGCGTGGCATCAGGGCAGCTGAAGGCTGCACAGGGACACTTTGGTGTGCGCTGTGGACACTGGGTTGTGCAGGGGGGGGGGGGTTGGGCAGCATGTAACCCAGAAGAAGTGGCAGCGGAGTGTCATGCAGGCAGTGATTGTGCTTTGTTGGAGGTAGTGTGGTGCTTAGCTAAGGTATCCATTGCTAATGAGGGCTTTTCAGAAGTAAAAGTTGTTGGGAGGGGGGGGCCCACTCTTGCCGCTATCGTGGCTTAATAGTGGGACCTGTGAACTTGAGATGCAGCCCAACATGTAGCCCCTCGCCTGCCCTATCCGTTGCTGTGTCGTTCCTATCACTTTCTTGAATTGCCCAGATTTTCAGCAATGAAAACCTTAGCGAGCATCGGCGATATACAAAAATGCTCGGGTCGCCCATTGACTTCAATGTGGTTCGTTACTCGAAACGAACCCTCGAGCATCGCAAAATTTTCGTCCCGAGTAACGAGCACCCGAGCATTTTGGTGCTCGCTCATCTCTAATAATGATGCCAGCTGCAGTCCTATGTAACACCACGGATAACACACACTGATAACAGTGAGAAGAGATACTGATGTCACCTGCAGTCCTATGTAACACTGCAGATAACACACAGTGATAGCGCTGAAGAGAGATAACGATGTTACCTGCAGTCCTATGTAACACCACATATTAGACGCAGTGATAATGCGGGGGACAGATGGCGATGTCAACTGCAGTCCAATGTAACACCAGAGATAACACACAGTGCTAACGGTGAGGAGGGATAATGATGCCAGCTGCAGTCCAGCTGTAACACCACAGAATACATGAAGTGACAATGCTGAGGAGACATACCGATGTCACCTACAGTCCTATGTAACACCAGAGAAAAAACACGGTGAGAACGCTGAGAAGAGATAACGATTACAACTGCAGTCCCTTGTAACACCACTGATAACACACAGTGATAATGCTTAGGAAAGATAATGATGCAACTGGCAGTCCTATGTAACACAAGAGATAACACAGTGATAATGCTGAGGAGAGATAATGATCTCACATGCAGTCCTATGTAACATCAGAGATAACACAGTCATAATGATGAGGAGGGATAATGATGCCAGCTGCAGTCCTATGTAACAGCACAGATAACACGCAATGACAATGCTAAGGAGACATACCAACGTCACCTGCAGTCCTATGTAACACCAGAGATAACACACAGCGATAACGATGAGCAGGGATAATTATGCCAGCTGCAGTCCTATGTAACAACACAGATAACACAGAGTGATAACGCTGAAGAGAGATAACAATGTTGCCTGCAGTCCTATGTACCACCACAGATAACACACGGTGATAACACTGAGGACAGATAACGATGTCACCTGCAGTCCTATGTAACACCACAGATAGTATTAAGTGGCTGTTTGTTGCTGCTGACAACCAGTGGCAACTGCTCCGATAAGCCCCATGGCTCATTAGAGCTGTTAACCCTCTAAATGCTGCTGTCAATTCTGATAGCGGCATTTAAATCCCCTGAATGATGTTCGGGGGTACCGTACGCCCCCCCCCCCCCCTGTGATGAAATCGCAGGGAGCCGTGCGGGTGTCATCGCAGCGGGTGCCAGTCTATCAAGCTACCTCACCCATGGGTGGCTAGATGGACTGCCTGCCCGATCGCAGTATGATGTAATGCTATGGCCTCTTCCAGACAACGCTGGGTGGCAGTTACCTATATATGTATATGTGAAGTTGTCACGCGTGACGCCATCGTTCCTTCTCACTGTAGATTATCCGGCGGTTGAATAAAGACCGGTCAGGGAGGAGAACACAGGATGATATCAGGCCTACAATCTCAGTTATCTGCAGTGCTCCGCTCCTGGACACACACACTGTGCGGGACTCTGAATAACTCCGGAGGACCAACACCACTGTCCTCTGACACTCACTCTGACTTCTGTGGTTGGCTCTGCATGGCGGACTCCTCACTCCTGGCTCTCTTCAGAGGAGGTTCCTGGCATGGAAGGCCTCAGGATATCTCTCCTCTTCTTCCATATCTTCACCACATGAGGGTTGAAGGTACCCCCATGTGGTCGGCACTGCACTCTCGACCACTGAAGATGATGGACCCCCTACCACACCCCAATCACTCACATTTATAGGGTACAGACATCACGTGAAGAGACTTTCCCAGACATATCCCAGCCACATTCAGACATTAACCTCTTACATGCTGCAGCTGTGCAATATACACAACAAGAGACAAGACAGCATCCACATTAAAGACATGACATGTATGACATTTATGGAGGGGCCAGAAATAGGTGTTTGGGGCCACTATACTATTACAGAGGGCAGTGTGGGAGCTGTGGATAATAGAGACTCTTCGATTGGATTTTGAGCACTGTGTTTCCAACAGACCGCCTTGATATTAGGGGTGTGTTAATCTGTGTATTATGTTACATGATTTGTATTTCTATTTACCGGGACTGTTCTTGTGGCTCTATAAAGTATTGTGCACAATGTATTAGTAGTTCTAGCATCCAGCTAGTAGTGTAATTACTCACTTGTCATGTTACTGTTATTCACTTATATCGCTTTGTTTATAAATAAATATTGTACATTTTGGTTACTCCATCGTATCCTGAACTCTGCGTCACAAGACCACCACCCGCTACAATACAGCCTAACTCGCTCTGCTGCTCCTCCCTTTTGAGGACTGTGGGCATCAGAGCAATCAGATCTCCAAATCTGCCTCCAGATTCTGCAGCAATAACCCTCCATGGCATGCATGCTCCATTTTACTGCGGTTCCCGCATGGACGGCTTCCGTTGACATTGCGGACGAGCTGCGGATTCTGTGAGAAAGCTGGAGATTTTAAAAAAAACCTGTACTGCGCATGAGCGCCGGGGTGACGTCCGGCATGTCCGCACACATCCGCAGTACAGAAGAAAGAAGACACAGGTACGCAGGGTTGCCGGGCGCAGGCACTGGCGGATTCTGTGAGGGACTCTCCATGCGGAATCGACATGAGGCCATAGGCTGGGTTTGATTTCTGCCACATTGTGCAGTCAAGGTCAGCTGGCCATCATATGGCTATACTCACAGAACAGCTTACCGTGCTGCACAGCAGCCACACGTTGGGGTTTGTTTACAGCCCATGTTTAATGACTAATTTAAAAGGTGAAAGATGTAGAATAATCTCATGAGGAATAAATATATTAAAGCCCGCGATGTTCCCGAGTCGCCGGGTCACAGGACATAAGAGGAGATGATTCCGGCTGTCTGGATAGTCATCTATGATGGAACACCTGTGGATGTCATTTTACCCCGGCGTGTGGATCGCATGTGTGGGGAAAAAAATGCAGCATGCTCTATTTTCTGCTGATTCCCGCACGGACGGCTTCCAATTAAGCCAAGGGAAGCGTCCGATCTGCGGCACAGCCACAGCGGACACTGCAGACGTGCTGCGGATCCGCAGGAAAGCAAGACAATTAAAAACAAATGCACTGTGCAAGCTGCAGCATGCCAACCGGCGCCCCGAGCGCCTCCGCCATGCGGAAGAAAGAAGATCCGTCTGAGATGGAGAAGACCGGCACCGCAGGCGAACAAGTAAGAAAATGTACATAAAATGTCCATGGCTGCGGGCACAGGTGGACTCCGCTGCGGGATTCCACACTTGGAATCCGTCTGTACCCGTGGACATGAGGCCTCACTGCTATGGGGAGGGAGTTTACCTGCGTCCGGAGCTCGGGAAAGAAGACAGCTGGTTCTATTAAAGCATTAGAGGTCACTACAAGGATTTCTGCCAACTGGATTTCCGCACTGCAGCGTATTTTTTACACGATACACCCGTGTGAATGACGAGAAAACGCTAATTAATCTCAGGACTCAATCGCAGACAATCTTCCATGATGAGTGTAAAGACTCATCGCCCGTGTGAATGAGGCCTATGAGTCACAGACGCCCCATATAACACTCCCAGCGTGTTATACAGAGCTTAATGGCTCTAACGGTGCATTCAGATGTAACGATTATCATTCAAAAAATCATTAAAATGAGCAAAAGTGACCGATAATCGTCTGCTTTAAACGTGAGCCACTGACCGAAATATAAATGAGAATCGCTCACTCCGTTCGCCATTCAGTATCAGCACTAACAATCACGGTTGGCTCCTTCACTTCTCGTTCCGGTCAAACTCCCCCCGCTATGTGCTTACATAGGAATGTGAAACACTGAACCAGAAGAGAATGATTCTCAGTGATGATCTGCCTGTCCAACAGGCTACACGAGTGCGGATGAGTTAGCCGTGACGTCACTCGCTCCTTCGATGGGTCACATGAGAATCGTCTTGTCTAAAAGGGGCATTAGACGATCTTGTAACCAATTTTAGGGATTTTGGTGAACTTCCAGTTTGGTTCAAACTCATTCAGACCAAACTGAACTTTTTGTAAAACTTCAGTGAACTGGCCAAAACAAACTTTTCAAGCGTCCACTTATAGCTGCTCCTTAGATCAGGTTCCAGGACCGCCGCCTCCTGGGAGGAACAGGCGCTACACAGGACTATTAGTAAAATGCGGACCACTCCAGTGCTTTGGTATAAACATATATAGTTTTATTGACACTCATTTTGTTTTTCAGCATCTGTTGGTGGCTGCTCTTTTTCGGCAGCAGATGGTGGCTGCCATTTTTTGGTGGCAGGCGGTGGCTGCTGTTTTTCAGCATCTGTCGATAGTTGGTGTTTTTTGGCAGCCGGTGATGACTGATGGTTTATGCGGCCGGCGGCTGCGGGTGTTTTTCAGCATCTGTTGGCGGATGGTCTTTTTTTGCAGCTGGAGCTGGCTGGTGTTTTTTTGCTGGATGGCGGATGGTTTTGTTGGATGGTCACGTTTTTGGCAGTAAGTGGTGGCTGGTGTTTTTCGCCAGTGGGTGATGTTTTCGGCGGCAGGTGATGGCTGTTATTTTTTGGCAGCAGATGGTGGCTGCAGTTTTTCGGTGGCAAGTGGTGGTATCTATCTATCTATCTATCTAATATCTATCTATCTATCTAATATCTATCTATCTATCTAATCTAACTATGTATCTAACCACGGTCCTCTGTTTTCTGGGGCATCACAGCAGACTCTGTAAAAAAAAAAAGCAATATCACTACACTAATACTGTGTGTATATAGATAGATATGTGTGTATATAGATAGATATGTGTGTATATAGATAGATATGTGTGTGTATATAGATAGATATATGTGTGTATATAGATAGATATGTGTGTATATATAGATATGTATGTGTGTGTGTATATAGATAGATATGTGTGTATATATAGATATGTATGTGTGTGTATATATATATAGATATGTGTGTGTATATAGATAGATATGTGTGTATATATATATAGATAGATATGTGTGTATGTGTATATAGATAGATATGTGTGTATGTGTATATAGATAGATATGTGTGTATGTGTATATATATAGATATGTGTGTGTATATAGATAGATATGTGTGTGTATATAGATAGATATATGTGTGTATATAGATAGATATGTGTGTGTGTATATAGATAGATATGTGTGTATATAGATATGTGTGTATATAGATAGATATGTGTGTATATAGATAGATATGTGTGTATATAGATATGTGTGTATATATAGATATATGTGTGTATATAGATAGATATATGTGTGTATATATATAGATATGTGTGTATATAGATAGATATGTGTGTATATAGATAGATATGGGTGTATATAGATAGATATGTGTGTATATAGATAGATATATGTGTGTATATAGATATGTGTTGTCTGCACTAGTGTGCATTTAGAATCGTCCGAAAAAACAAAGCGGTTCATGCTCTAATACGCTCCATAGCGGCAGGTGTATTAGCGCATGCGCCCGTGTGCTTCTGCCCTAAGGGAGTGAAATAGTACATACGTGTAGCAACAGAGGACGGCGATCACGAGGAATAGAAGTGGGGCTGCAACAATGATGTACCGGGGTATAGATTGCAGTCTCTCTTCTATTTCCTCTATCTCCGAGTCCAAACTCCTCCGGACTCCTAAAACAAAGGGAACAATTTATTTAGTGATTTCACCAGTTTTGTGCAACAAAAAAAAGTAAATTTTGGCACAAACCTTTTTCTATGTAAAGATTTATGATTTTTTACTATTATTTGCTGCTGTCATCGCTTTTTAAGAAAGTGAGCGGGATTTGGTGAAAGGGGTGGGGCTTCCTACAGACCAACAGCTTTACAGAAATTGTCAAAAATTATATCTACAGGATAGGGGATAACTTGCCTATCGTGGGTGTTTCACTGCTGAGCCCCCTGCCGATCATGAGAACGGGTCTCCTGTGTCTCGCTCTGCCCATCACTATGGGAGTCGCTTCTGCCTTTGCAGTGAAGTCACTGTGAACGGATCGCCGGCTGAGCATGCGCGGTCGGTGCTCTATGCATATCAATAGACTGACCGAAATAGCTGAGCAGATACTGCAGCCCCATTGAAAGTGAATGTGCGACCGGCGCTCCGTTCAGTCTCCTCCTCACTGCGGGGGTGCAGTAGCCCCCCAGTGTGGAGGACAGGGGGCACGGGCTCCCTGTTCTCGAGACCGGCGGGGCTTCTCAGCGATGATAGTGGCCTCACAGCCCTGTGCCCACTCCGCTATATAGCTGAGATAGGGTTATATAAACTTTCTACACGGTGGGTACTTACTCACTAGATCTTGACTCTCCAACGGGCCCCTGCTCTCCTCCTCTGCTGCTTGCAGGGGAATCGGATAGGAAGCAGCAGAGGATAGCAAAATAAAAATGACCAAAAGTCCAAACATCTTGTCAGTGAAACAGCTGCAAGTAGAATGAAGGTCTTCAGAACAAGTACTGGAGTATTGTCTAGAACACGGTGATGTCATAATAGTCACTGCATCATCCCTATGTGACTTCCCCCTCTATGACACATCACCTGCCACATTACTACAATATTAACCCCTTAGTGACTCGGCCTATTTATTGGGATTTTCATCTCCACTTTATAAAGCCATAACTTTGTTATGCGGAATAAGTTGGCGCCATACAAATAAAGATGAGTGTTATTTTCCCATTGACACGGCCGTATGAGGGCTTGTTTGTTGGATCTCCAGCTGTAGTTTTAATTGGTACCATTTTGTGGTACATGTAGTGTATAACTTTTATTAATTTTTTTGGGGGGGGAGCAGGGTGGAAAAACACATCAATGATATTCCTTGATGCGGGTCGTTATGATTTCGATACCAAATGATACATTATTTTTAGGTTTTTCCACTTTGGACCATAAAAACACTTTCTTTTGGAAAAGTTTTTTTCTTTGCATCGCTGCATGCAAAGTCCCAGAACTGTTTGATGTTTCCATGGACGAGTTCTGGGAGGGCTTGTTTTTGCAGGATGAGCTGTAGTTTGTTTTTTGTATCATTTTCGATATCTTTGACTTTTTCTAACAAAACATAATCTTATTGGTTCTGGTTTTTTAGCTTTAATTTTTTAAAATAACGTTTTCTGTGAGAGATAAAAAGTCTGTTTGATTGATTGTATGTCGTTACGGATACGCCAATGCCAAAAATGTATATGTTTATTCACCTTTTCAAACTGACAAAGAGAAAAGTGAGCAAAAAGGGGTTTTTTGTTTGTATTTTTTTTTTGCTTAACTTTTCTAATATATTTTTTTATGTCCGGTAGGGAATTTAAACCTAATACTTCTGCCCCCCTATTTCCTATAACTCCTAAAAAGAAATAACCAAGATATAAAGTCCCAATATTTGTACATGTGCGGTCTTGTATTTGTCTTGTAGCTTCTGACTTGATAATGGCCCTGTGCAGCTGAGATGTATGTTGTATTTTAACATGGCCTATTTTGGGCTTTAGGATCCAAGGATTTTTGGGGGATTTTCTTCTCCATTTATCAAAAGTCATAATTTTTTAAATTTTCCGTCGGCCAAATAAAGGCTTGTTTTTTCCGTGGCGAACTGTAGTTTTTATCGGCATCTTTTTTGGGTACATAGACTATATTGTAAAACTTTTTTTTTTATTATAGCAGGGAGAGAAAACGCATCAATTCTGCCATAGATGTTTTTATTTTTTTTACAGCATCAATCATGCAGCATAAATGACGCAATCCTTTTTTTCTGTGGGCCGATACGGTTGCAATGATACCAAAATGCTTACATTTTTTTTAGGTTTTTCAACTTTTCTGCAATAAAAACCCTTTTTTTGGAAATCTTTTTTTTTCTAAATCACTGCCTTCAAAGTCCTGTGACTTTTTCATTTTTTGATGCATGGAGCTCTATGAGGGCTTATTTTTTGTGATACGAGCTGTAGTTTTTATTGGTACCATTTTGGGGTGCATACGGCTTTTTTGATTACTTTTATTGCGTTTTTAGTATTTTGCCTCAGTTTTTTAGCGTTTTTTTCCCCGCTTTATTCCGTGCACAATCAAAAGCATGTGCAGCTTATTGTACGCATTGTTACGGACGCGACAATACCAAATATGTGGGGGTTTTAATTGAGAAAAAGCATTAAAAAGGGTTTTTTTAAAAACTTTTTCTTACATTTTTTTTAATTCATTTTTTAAATCCTTTTTTTCACACAACTTGTGTCCCCCTGGGGGACTTTCTCCACAGTACTGCTGATCGCTGTGATAAGGCTACTGCCCTGCCTTATCACTTATACAGCTTTCTGAGGCACTGGCAACACAGGACGTAAGTTTACATCCTGTTGCGGAAAGTACCCCCACTACCAGGACATAAACTTACGCCCTGGAGCGGGAAGGGGTTAAAGGAAGAGATGAATAGAGATCCCTTTTGGATGTTTCTGGTGCCTCGGATCCGCTTGTTTTACTTTTTCCTACCTGCAGTTCTGTGGAAAGATGGAGGTTGCTATGAGTGGTGGATGGAGGCTTCAACGAGTGGGGCATGGAGGCTGCAACGAGTGGTGCATGGAGGCTGCAACGAGTGGGGCATGGAGGCTTCAACGAGTGGTTGACGGAGGCTGCAACGAGTGGTGCATGGAGGCTGCAACGAGTGGTGCATGGAGGCTGCAATGAGTGGTGCATGGAGGCTGCAGCGAGTGGTGCATGGAGGCTGCAGCGAGTGGTGCATGTCGGCTGCAGCGAGTGGTGCATGTCGGCTGCAGCGAGTGGTGCATGGAGGCTGCAATGAATCCTACAATAGAACTAGTGGGGACTACTTGTATGATACCTCGTGGTTGCTGTCTGTAAATGCAGCTATTTTCCCATCATGTGAAGGAATATGCACTGAAGCCTCCGAGCCGAACCTCTAGGGGGCAGAAGCTTGGCCCCAGATAGTAAAGCAAAAGAAGGACTTTAGTGCCTTCGGCTAAGATCACCCCCGTGGTTTGTCTTCGCGCCGTACTAAACTTTTAGCAAAGCTCAACCTACAGCGGCATTTGACTCTTTTGGTTCACTCAACATTTTTCTTGAGGAACCAGATCAGAACAAGAGGGACAGTCTGAGATTAGTTGGAGGAAGAGAAGACAAGCAATGTCAGGGAATGTTATGTGACTGAAGGAGTAGTAGATGCTTGGAACAAACTCCCAGCAGACGGGGTTGGAGCATCAACAATAAATGACTTCAGGCTGCCTGGGATAAGCACATATCCATCCGCAGAGAGAACTAATAGAAGGGCCGACTAGATGGACCGCGGGGGCTTTTATCAGATCATGTTTCTAAACAAAACCCTTTATAGGATGCCAGTAGGATGACGCCTTGAGCCTCCTTCACACGGGCCATTTTGCGCGCAGTTTTATGCATGCAGAATCGCTCACGCAAATTGCATCCAAAAGAACCCACTGATTTCACTTGATTTTACATGGAGCATGTTTGTGCCCACATTTCTGTCGGGCGAAAGTATTTGTGACATGCTCTATTATTGTGCGTATTTACACACCCCGGGCTCAATAGGAGTCAAAGTGGCGCAATTTCACGGGAACGTTTGATTACCGGGGTCTAAGTAGAAGTGTAAAACAAAGACCAGGCAGCATCAGATGAATTTTTCAAGATAGCTTTAGACTCTTTATTCCTCCATCAAAGGAAAACCTGCGCCGTTCCGGTCACTATGGTGACCTTTCTCAAGCATGGTTAACCAGTACAAACTGACACATATAAATACACCAACTATACAATGACAGACACAATTCAGGTGTGGACCAACTAACGCACCATTAACCCCATGTGTGCATATACATACCTCACATTGGTACGGTCAGCTTCAAGTCCATGTGGAGACATCCCAGAGTCATGCACAGGTTAAAAGGGGTTGAACCTCATACAAGATACCTCACATACGGCATCAGATGGTATGTAAATTAACCTCCTCTATAATGAAAAAGCACCTATTACTTACTTTGCTATTGAGCAATCTGGCTGCTGTCAAAAAAATCATCCTTACCTTTAGGGTGCATTCACACGAACGTATATCGGCTCGGTTTTCACGCTGAGCCGATATACGTTGTCCTCGGGTGCGGGGGGGGGGGGAGGATGGAAGAGCCAAGTGCAGGAACTGACCTCACGCCCCCTCTCTACCTCCTCTCTGCCCCTCTGCACTATTTGCAATGAGAGGAGGCGGAACGGGGGTGGGGCTAAAGTTCGGAAATTAGCCCCGCCCCTGTCCCGCCTATCCCCATTTCAAATAGTGCAGAAGGGCGGAGAGGAGGCAGAGAGGGGGCGGGAGCACAGTTCCTGGCCCTGGCTCTTCCATCCTCCCCCCCCCCCCCTGCACACGAGGACAACGTATATCGGCTCGGCGTAAAACCCAAGCCGATATACGTTCATGTGAATGCACCCTTATACATATAACAACATGTTTAAAGACGCTATTAAGTCAGTGGGAGTATTCTTATTAAATCCCCGCCAAGTCATAATCATGCGCATCATAGCGCTCACATAATGACGTAGGCATGTATATTTAGATCGCACAAACACTAGTGTTATAAGAACCTCGTGTGGTGCAGAGTGAAAGTTCCTGCCCATGACCCGAAGGCTGCAAGTTCGATCCCCACATGTGTCAGGTAGCTGGCTCAAGATCGATTCAATCCTCCGCCCCCCCGATGCCGGCAAAATAAGGACCCAACCCGGCGGGGGGCAACAAGCAATCACTACCCGAAAGCGCTGCGGAACAAGTCAGCGCCACACAAATACCAAGATTTACTTTATTTTACTAGTGCACACTCATGATAATGCCGATCTCCAACCAGATCTAGATAATGGATTAGAACACTAATGTCGCTCAGATAATAAAATTAGGGTATTAGATAGTTCATATTTGTTTTAGAACAAATTTATTTTAGTGTAACAATAAGCCAAATGTCAGAATCTAATCTTAGAGGGGAAAGGGGAAAGGGAAATCCATGAGTGCAATCAATACCAATAGGGAGTAAGAACCACCTTGATATACATTTATCAAAGTGATTGTTGAATACAATATCAACATCTATTCCCACTAAGAAAAATCGAGTCATCAACAGAAAGCTGCCAAGTGTCTTATTTTTATTAATTGTTCCATTATTACATTATCTCAATCATCCATATAATAAAGAAAACATTTTTGGAAAAAAAAATTTTTTTCAAAAAAGACGGCAGAATCCCTGTAGATGTCACCACATGGAATCAAGACAGTCCAACCACCTGTGGGTACAAAACAGAATAAAATAACATATACATATATACATTAAAAACTATATTAAAAAATGTATACTCGTTCATTCTACATTCAGTGTATCAATTAAGAACCTATACTGTATCAATATTTTTAAGATCTTCATATTAATCACGATCACTTACAGGGGAGAACCTTTCCACCTTTCTGTAAAATTACTACCAATACAGATCATCTCATATATGGGGTGCCACATGGTACTCTATATTGAGCCCCTTAGGTTGCAATGTATCTAGTATATATATCCACTTAAGCTCCTTCCTTTTGAGTAGTAGCTCTCTGTCGCCCCTCCTCTCCAGTGGAGGAACATGGTCTATGATTTTGTATCTGAGTTGGCTCACAGAGTGCCTACACTCAAGGAAATGCTTGACAACAGGTAGTTCTTTCATCTCAGTTCTGATAGTACTCTTATGTTTGTTTATGCGGGAGCGTACTTCCTGTATTGTCTCCCCTACATATGCTTTACCACAAGGACAAGTAATCAGATAGATTACAAATTTGGACCTGCAGGTAAAGTATTCCTTAATTCTGAATGTACGTCCGTGTGTGGATGTTGGAACGTATCACCTTTTACAAAGTTACGACAATTCGAACAGTTCAGACATGGGTAATTTCCTGGTTTTAAAGGTCCAAGAGTTCTTTGTATAGTTCGTTCTTTTGTTTTAAACAATGGTGTCACTAGTTGATCACGTAAGTTGCGTGATCTTCTATATGCCATCATTGGAAAATTCGTGAACTCTGGTACATTATCACAAGTCCTCATCAGAATAGGCCAATTTTTGTGTAGGATATCCCTAATTTTTCCACTGTCAGCCCCATAGGTTGAACCCTTTGAGAATCGTGGAACAAGGAGCTCATCCCTTTGTTTTAATAAAGCCTTATTCATTTGATCCCGTGTTAGGGAAGAAGGATATCCTCTATCCAAAAACTTTCTATTCATTTCCTCCATCCTTCTCTCTATCAAAGTATCATCTGTATTCCTCCTCACTCGTAGGAACTGGCTGAATGGCAGCGACTCCAGCATCCGTCTTGGATGATTACTGTCAAACCTCAACAGGTTATTTCTATCTGTTGGTTTAGAAAAAATATCAGTACAAATTCTGTCGCCCTGTTTTTCAATTTTTAAATCCAAAAACTGAATGCTCTGTGTTGAGTAATTAAGGGTAAATTGAAGACCTGGGTCAATGCCATTGAGCCAGTCCCTGAATCGAAGTAGTTCGCATTCCGTCCCCTCCCACGCCAAAAAAAGTCATCTATAAAACGAACCCAACATTTGATCTGTTGCACATACTGGGATAAGAAGATATGTTGTTCCTCAAAATACCTCATAAAGGTATTCGCATAACTAGGCGCCATATTTGACCCCATGGCTGTGCCCTGTCGCTGCCTGTAATACCGCCCCCCAAAAACAAAATAGTTGTTGTGGAGGATAAAACTAAGCAGCAACAGGGCAAAGCTTCTACCTACTGGGGAGATATCAGATCTATCCAGAAAAAATTGTACTGCATTCAGACCTTGTTCAGGTCCTATTGATGTGTATAGAGCTACAACGTCAAATGTGACTAGGATGGTTGAGGGCGTAAACGTGAGGTTTGTCAAGATGGTCAGGAAGTGACTAGTGTCTCTAATAAAGGAGGCAGCATTAACCGCAAATTCCCGGAGTATCCTATCCAGAAATATAGAGGGTCTGCAAAACAGAGAGTCACAACCGGAGACGATGGGTCTCCCAGGGGGGTCAATTAAACTTTTATGTATTTTTGGGAGTATATAAATTGTGGGCACTCTGGGATGATCAATAATCAGATAGCGTGCTAATCCATTGTCAATTACCCCATCGGTCAAAGCCTCATTTACCAAAATCTTTAGTTCCGTGTGAAACACATCAGTTGGATCATTTTACAATAGTTCATATACAGCACAATCATGAATTTGCCTTAGAACCTCTGTACAATATTTATCTCTGTCAAGAATGACAATGGCTCCGCCCTTATCTGCTGGTTTAATAATAATACCCTCATCCTTAGAGAGAGTTTCAAGGGCTTTTTTGTCAATCCTGGAGAGATTATTAGTATTTTTCGATTTCCTCAATCGTGACTGTTCTTTTAACATTCTTGCATCATTCTTAACCATCTTTGCAAATGTTTCGATACCTGGATTGTTATTAGGCGGAGTATACTGACTCCTGTTTCGCAGTCCAACACCAACCAGGGAAAACACCCCACGGGGGTTGGACTGCGAAACAGCAGAGGTAGGTGGCTGTGAGGCAAAGTGGGATTTAAGGCGAAGATTCCTAAAGAATCTTTCTAGGTCCAGATCAAGTTGGAACCAATCAGTTACTGTTTTTGGGCAAAAAGACAATCCCTTTTCCAATACAGATAATTCATCTTTGGTCAATACCCTGGTGGAAATATTTACCACAAGTCCCTTCTCGGTTGTCTCTATTTCGGTGGAAGGTGTCGATTCCCGGACCTTGTTTTCATGTTGTATCCGCCTCTTGCGGGAACGTTGATGCTTGATCCCGCCTCGCCGTGCGCTAGATCGCGTTGTTCCATTTCTCTGTTGAGGGAATTTGTTGAACCCATCTGGCCTAAAAAAAGAGCCATTAGTGACAGAGCCCCTCTGTGAACTTTCACCAGAGTTGGAAGTATCAGACATGAAGCCACTAGTGTTAAAGTTTCTTTGCTTCCTCTTTCTTTGACGATTTTTAGGCAATTTGTAGTCACCAGGGACACTCTTGGTTGCTTTATCTTTATGCCAGCTATAAACATGTCCAGCAGTGTAGTCATTAGCATCCCTGAACCACGTATTGCACACCCCAGGCTCAATAGGAGTCAAATGGCGCAATTTCACGGGGACGTTTGATTATCTGGTCTAAGTAGGCTGGCCAGGCTACTAATTAGGCCGCTTCTCCTGTTCAAACATGGCGCAGGTGTGTCCCACGCCAATGTAAATGGGCCCGGCAGCTGAAAAAAAGTACAGGAAAGAGAGTGGATTCGCCTGCGAGGGGACGTGATCGCGCTCCGCTCAGAGCACAATTGCAACTCGTTGTCACAAGTGCTAAAACGTCACGCTCATCTGCAGGAGAGAGATTTGTGGTCGTGAGATGCCCGGATATAAACCCGATTCTTTTGAATGGGGTCATACACATGAGCAGTTATTTCCCGCAACACATCATGGGGGGGAAACAACGTGGCATGTTACCTATTGTATCCAATGGGGCCGGCAAAAGCATCACGCCGCCTGCAAGGTACACAGGAGTGCGATGTGATGTTTCCCATTGACCCGCCTCACATCTGTGGGTCATGGCATGTTGGCAAGCGTGATATCAGGACAGGCTCACG
Source organism: Eleutherodactylus coqui (assembly GCF_035609145.1). Taxonomy (NCBI): domain Eukaryota; kingdom Metazoa; phylum Chordata; class Amphibia; order Anura; family Eleutherodactylidae; genus Eleutherodactylus; species Eleutherodactylus coqui. Next base: position 37,465,611 of record NC_089845.1, read on the forward strand.
GCCCGGTATCACAGTTGCCCGGGTGAAATCAACCTTACTTTGCATGAAGCGAAGCAGAACCACCAGAACCACCCAGTAGACCATATAATGTGAACCCTCCTGTATATCATGCACATGATCCTCAGCCGCCACGTGTTTATACCATTGTGTGATCTCACGCTGCGGAGGAACGGGAAGTGTTTTTGGAGGTCTGATCCTTCCTGTCTGGAAGATTTGAGCCTTTTATTTACTGCACAATTAACAATGCAAAAATACTAAAAGGGAGAACATAAAAGTTTGTTAAATGCATTCTAGTCTAATCTATCATCCTCAATCTTGGGTCATGCTGACTAACATCATAAACTTTATGGCTATGTGTATTCTGCTCCTATGCAGACCAATGTGTTTCCATGGTTACAGAGTGCAAACAGTTTGTGTGCAGCCTGAGCTTGCAGTCATGGGCGTCCTAAATGGGTGTGCAAACTGTGATATTGTATAGGGCACACAGCAGCTTCTGCTGAAGGAAGGGCCATAGATGTCCTGGTAGTCGAAGCTTGTAGCCACCAAGAATCTCAGTATTAGTTGTATTATTTAGACTGCATGCAGCATATTATTAGTTTAGGCTAATTTTATATTTGGGGGTAATTGGTTATAGTACCACAGTATGTAAAGCTGACATGCAGCATCCCATAGGGAGACCCTGGACACCTGACATACGTGGGGAGCTGGGAGGGTAAAGTGCTGACTTGCCATGGTGGCACTTACCATGCGCCTTTGCGGAGGAACACATGCAGCCAAGGCCAGAGCAACACTGCAGTCCACCTAGGACACCTATAGGATTGGGAATGCCCACCAAACTGGAGAAACGGGGGGGGGGGGGGGGGAATTGTCACACGTGATGCCATTGTTCCTGCATATGCTGGTACGACCCTCGGTGGATAAGAAATGCATCCACAAACAGTTCTTTAGTACCATGGGTCTCTGGGAATGGTCAGAGCCCGGTATTAACGTTACTTGAATAATTGTAAGTGAAATAATACAAGGCAGTTCAATAAAAGACTTCACAGTGCAGGTAGATGAATAGACGTCAAAGATTAATAACTTGCTGTACCTCCACACGGCTCTTCTAGATTTACACGTGTGAACAGAGATTATTGACTTGAAGTACCTCCACCCAGCCATGGAGACATGTGGGTGTAACAAATAAAGGGTATACCTCTACGCGGTGATCTAGACTTCAGATGGCAGCGTAGGAAAAAAGAAGAGGTAGTACCTCTGCACTGGCCTTGTATAAACACAGATTAGAACTCACAGATGCTCTTTTTCTCTCTCTCCGGGGCTCACTCTCCTTACATCCAGTTCACAAGCAGTACAGGAAATTTTCCCTCCTCTTCCATGCTTCGACACATGAGGGCTGAAGGTGCTCTCATATGTCTGGACCTCCTGAACAGCCACACTCCTGAAGACATGAACCCCTGAGGCCTCACGTCCACGGGGAAAATCAGGCCCGCTACGGATTTTCCATGGAGAATCTGTAGCGGGTCCCTCCTGCCCCACGGACATGAGGCATTAAAATAACTCACCTGCTGTGGGCCGTGCGTGTCTTCCCTTCTTCGCGGCCGGATCCTCTCTCTTCGGCCCGGCAGATGTGCTTGGCACGTCGGCCGCGTGCCACGCGCATGCGCTGGGCACATCCACCGGGCCGAAGAAAGAAGATCCTGCCGCGAAGGAAGGAAGATCTGCATCGACCGGAGCAGTTGAGTTTAATTCAGGCGCGGGTATCCTGCGGATCTGGACAGCTTCCATAGGCTTCAATAGAAGCCTGCGGGAGCCGTCCCCGCGGGAGACCCGCACCTAAATGGAGCATGTCCATTTTTTTTCATGCTCCAGAAATGTTTTAATTCACTTCTATTGACCATCCGCAGGTATTTATCTACCCGCGGGTGGTCAATGCATCCCTATGGGACGCGGATCCGCGTGTGGGTGATCCGCTGCGGATTTTAATTGTTCTTTTCCCCGTGGACATGAACCCCTTAGTGCTCTCAATCACTCACATTTATAAACTCTCTCATACCACACGACAGGACAGACTTGATACATTTACATTCAGGCTTTGGATTTTATTAAAAGTTAACCTCTTAAGCGCTGCAGCTGTGCAACACATACTGGAAATGACAAGACAGCTTTGCACAGTGCATAAACATAAGACATACATGTATGACATTTATGGAGAGGACCAGGATGAAGTTCTGGGTCACTACAGAGATATAAAAAAAACATGCATACATCCAGTTCAGCCTATTATCCTGCAATGTTGATCCAGAGGAACCACTCCCCAAACCAATGTTCCTCATTTTAGGGAAAAAAATGACTTCCCAATTTCAATCTGGCAATTGGAATAATCCCCGGATCACCGACCCTTCTGAAGTATTCAGTGACTATAACATGTAATATTTTAACACTCAAGAGAGGCGTTCAGGCCCCGTTTGTACTCTTCTAGTGGGTTCTCCATCACCACGTCCTCAGGCAGAGAGTTCAGAAGTAACACTGCTCTTACAGTAAAGAACCCCCTTCTCTGGTGTAGAAGCCTTGTTTTCTCTAGATGTAGAGAGCACCCCCTTGTTACTGTCCTGGCTATATATATATGATGGGCGGCATCTCTGTACTGACCCCTGATATATTTAAACATAGTTATTAGAGCGCCCCCTTGTTACAGTCCTGGGTATAATAGATGATGGGAGAGATCTCTGTACTGACCCCTGATAAATCTATACATAGTTATTAGAGCGCCCCCTTGTTACAGCTCTGGATATAAATAGATGATGGGCGGGATCTCTGTTCTGACCCCTGATATATTTATATATAGTTATTAGAGCCCTCCTTGTTACAGTCCTGGGTACAATAGATGATGGGAGAGATCTCTGTTCTGACCCCTGATATATCTATACATAGTTATTAGGGCACCCCTTGTTACAGTCCTGGGTATAATAGATGATGGGCAGGATCTCTGTATTGCCCCCTGATATATCTATACATAGTTATTAGAGTGCCCCCTTGTTACAGTCCTGGGTATAATAGATGATGGGCGGGATCTCTGTACTGACCCCTGATATATACATAGTTATTAGAGTGCCCCCTTGTTACAGTTCTGGGTATAACAGATGATGCGAGAGATCTCTGTACTGACCCCTGATATATTTATACATAGTTATTAGAGCGCCTTCTTGTTACAGTCCTGGGTATAATAGATGATGGGAGAGATCTCTGTACTGACCCCTGATATATTTATATATAGTTATTAGAGCGCCCTTTGTTACAGTCCTGGGTATAATAGATGATGGACGGGATCTCTGTATTGACCCCTGATATATTTTTATATAGTTATTAGAGCGCCCCCTTGTTACAGTCCTCGGTTTATGTATTGTGGGGGGTCTTCAACGGAGACCAGTGCGGATGTTGCCTGAGTCCAAATTCAAAGGAAAGTTATAACGAGTACTTGGAGAACCATAAGAATACACTATACACACAGCATGTGAATCAAAATGAATTCTGCTTTATTAGGAGAAACACACAGCTTATATATTACATATACAACCAGATAATCTAATGTCACATGTATTACACCGTTCCCTATATTTTCATTTGCTATCAACATAAAACCAATCTTGTCAAATCTGGGCTTGAAAAACAAAAAATTCAAAAAAAACGTTAGATGTTGAATACAAATGTCTCTTCCTGTAAAATTGTTTCTTCTTCTCTTGATCTTCTTTAGATCCTAAACCTATAGGATCTCCGATGCAGGTAAGCAGGGGGATTATTATGCCCTCACTGCTTCCCCTGGTTAGCCAAAGAACAGACCCTAAGTAGGAATCTGTCCCTGTCCATTTAATTGGTATCAAACAATCTTCTCCATTCTCCATATCCAGAAGTATCCACAGCTGACTATAGAGCCCCTTTATTCCAATGTTGCAGATGCCCTCTCTACACCACTTTGTTGCCCAAGGTCTTCAGGGAGGAGCTGTGAGGCTTAGCCCTCCTTTGACGTCATCAACTGGCGGTCAGCATTCTGCAGAACATCTGAGGTTCACTCCGATGACAGTGTAGCAGTAGTCAGGCACACTTGTCAGTTCTTCAGGCTCAGTTGGATAGTCTCAGCGTATGGACAGATGCAGCATGCACTTAGAGAAGATGAAATTTCAAATCACAATTGCAAAAGTCCAAATGTCCTGGTGGAAATGACTCAGTTCATAAATTTACTCAGTCCCAAATAAACTTGATGCAGAATAAATCAGTCTATGGCAAATCAAACAGAAACAAAATTACAATCCGGGGTCTTGTGTGCTTTTCTTCACCTCTTCATAAAAATGGATAAAATAAAAATCTGTGGGTCAAATTTATCAATAAAACAATCTCTGCCCAGAGGGACCGCAGTAATTGTCTGTTATGGCAAAGGAATATTTCTAATATTCCTAATCTTTCTACATTTCAGCACAAATACCTTCTACATACAGTAGACATAAAACTCAAGAATTTTACTATGTAAACAAAAAATATAATATCAAACATTGCAAATCAATCAAGTTTACAATACAATAATCTCAGGCCTCATGTCCACGGGCAAAAGAAGAATTAAAGTCCGCAGCGGATTTTAACTCTTCTCCTGCCCACGGATCCGCATCCCATAGGGATGCATTGACCACCCGCGGGTAGATAAATACCCGCGGATGGTTAATAAAAGTGATTTTAAAAAAAATGGAGCATGAAAAAATCTGGACCATGCTCCATTTTCATGCGGGAATTTACTCACCCGCTCGGGTTCTTCCCTTCGCCGCGGCTCCATCTTCTCTCCGTCGTGGCCAGATCTTTTTTCTTCGGGCCGGCACATGCGCGGGGCATGTCACCCGGCCGCGTCGCAGAGAACATGACGCCACGGCGAAGGGAAGATCCGGAGCGGGCGAAAGGTAAGTTAATTCTTATTTTCAGCGCTCATGTCCGCGGGGCAGGAGGGACCCGCTACGGATTCTCCATGAAGAATCTGGAGCGGGCCTGATTTTCCCCGTGGACATGAAGCCTTATTAGATTGATCAAAATCATCATCAGTACAGTTACTTATTTTTCACATATTATCAAACACTGCGAACCACGTTAAGCAAATTTTATAACACAATATTCCCTGATTTGTCATGATCCTCTTCATTAGTAGTTATGTATTTACCACATCCCATTCCTAGATTTGTAATAACACGTTTCCGTAATTAAGATTGTCATGCAATATACATTCACATAATTTTTCCACAAAACAGAACCCAAATAGATATTCTATTAGTCCAACTCATGGAAATACATTTGTACATAGTAATATCCCAGCACACAGTCACAATTATGTGTATCTCACACTCACACTTATTAGGGTCCCAATCAACTCCCGCCTTGGCCACTACAGTATGAACCTTTTTCTTATTTACTCTATCATTTCCCTTGCTCTCTGGTGACTGCCCCTGCGTGTGTGCTTTAACCTTTATTATGGCCACCTGTTCTGGCAACATGATGGTCTGCATTAATCTACCTACTGATACACCATTCTTGATGGGCTTGCCTTGTGCCGTGAGAAAGCTCCTGGACCGCCAGATGGGTCCATAATCGTGTGCAGTACCAAAGGCGTACCTGGAATCAGTGTAGATGTTAGCAGTGGTACCTTCGTACAGGCCTCCGTTAGAGCACGGAGCTCAGCCTCCTGCGCTGACATGTGTGGCGGCAGTGGTTTTTGTACAAGCATCTCATTCAGTGTGACTACTTCAAATCCCCCATCGGAACCAAGTTTCCCACTTGTTCCCCAATCAGCATTTTTCTTGTGGGAAACTAAAGGGATACTGTTTGACCCAGGGGTGCGTATCCTGGCTTCAGATTTACCATCATAGGGGGTATATTCAATTTCCCTATGTCTGTCTTGGAGGTGGCTTACTATTTGTCAGGACCTGCGGAAAGCTGAGTTTCTGCAGTAGCTGTCAAGACAAATACATGAGCTGGATCTACCAAGAGAGCAGTTAGTTTACAAACCTCTTCTGAACTGTCACCTGAGGTCTCAACCCGTACCGATCCATCTGGTGAGAATTTGATGGATGCAGATAAGGCTTGTAAGTAGAGATGAGCGAACGTACTCGTCCGAGCTTGATACTCATTCGAGTACCACGCGATGTTCGAGTTACTTTCACTTTCATCTCTGAGACGTTAGCGCGCTTTTCTGGCCAATAGAAAGACAGGGAAGGCGTTACAACTTCCCCCTGCGACGTTCAAGCCCTATACCACCCCCCTGCAGTGAGTGGCTGGCGAGATCAGGTGTCACCCGAGTATATAAATCGGCCCCTCCCGTGGCTCGCCACAGATGCGTTCTGACAGAGATCAGGGACAGTTCTGCTGGTGCCGGAGCTGCTATAGGGAGAGTGTTAGGAGTATTTTAGGCTTCAAGAACCCCAACGGTCCTTCTTAGGGCCACATCTAACCGTGTGCAGTAGTGTGGAGGCTGCTTTTTGCAGTGTTGCACTTTTTTTTTTTTTTGTATATCGGCCATGCAGAGCACTGCGCCCTGCAGTAATTATACATACTCCAGGGCCAGTAGTGGTCGTGAGGCAGGGACAGAAGACATATTTATTGAGTGGGCCTTTCCAAAAACATTTGGGAAAAAAAATCTATTTGGGCTGCCTGTGACTATCCTCTGTGTACTGGGTCTGTGCTGGGGGTAGTTGTCCTCCTAATTCATACGCAGCCAGCTAAGTGTTACAGCAGGCTTGCGCAAAATTATTTCCTGGCTCTGCTGTGCGTTCCGTAAGCGAAGTCAGCCTCCAACCACAGGCCAATAAGTGGCACATTTAATTACAGTGTTCTGTTTCTGCACTACTGGTAATACAGCATGCTGAGGGGTAGGGATAGGCCTAGAGGACGTGGACGCAGGCGAGGACGTGAAGTCAGGGTGTGGGCACAGGCCGAGCCAGTGCGGTGGACAGGGGTAGAGGCAGGGCCAGACCGAATAATCCACCAACTGTTTCCCAAAGCGCCCCCTCGCGCCATGCCACCCTGCAGAGGTCAAGGTGCTCTACGGTGTGGCAGTTTTTCACAGAGACGCCTGACGACCGACGAACAGTGGTGTGCAACCTTTGTCGCGCCAAGATCAGCTGGGGAGCCACCACCACCAGCATGTGCAGGCATATAATGGCCAAGCACCCCACACGGTGGGACGAAGGCCGTTCACCGCCTCCGGTTTGCACCACTGCCTCTCCCCCTGTGCCCCAACCTGCCACTGAGATCCAACCCCCCTCTGAGGACACAGGCACTACCGTCTCCTGGCCTGCACCCACACCCTCACCTCCGCTGTCCTCGGCCCCATCCAGCAATGTCTCTCAGCGCAGCGTCCAGACATCGCTAGCGCCACTGTTTGAGCGCAAGCGCAAGTACGCCGCCACGCACCCGCACGCTCAAGCGTTAAACGTGCACATAGCCAAATTGATCAGCCTGGAGATGCTGCCGTATAGGCTTGTGGAAACGGAGGCTTTCAAAAGCATAATGGCGGCGGTGGCCCCGCGCTACTCGGTTCCCAGTTGCCACTACTTTTCCCGATGTGCCGTCCCAGCCCTGCACGACCACGTCTCCCGCAACATTGTATGCGCCCTCACCAACGCGGTTACTGCCAAGGTCCACTTAACAACGGACACGTGGACAAGCACAGGTGAGCAGGGCCACTATATCTCCCTGACGGCACATTGGGTGAATTTAGTGGAGGCTGGGACCGAGTCAGAGCCTGGGACCGCTCACGTCCTACCCACCCCCAGAATTGCGGGCCCTAGCTCGGTGCTGGTATCTGCGGCGGTGTATGCTTCCTCCACTAAACCACCCTCCTCCTCCTCCAACGTAACCTCTGTCTTGCAATCAAGATGTGTCAGCAGCAGCAGCACGTCGCCAGCAGGCCGTGCTGAAACTACTCAGCTTAGGAGAGAAGAGGCACACGGCCCACGAATTGCTGCAGGGTCTGACAGAGCAGACCGCTGGCTTGCGCCGCTGAGCCTCCAACCGGGCATGGTCGTGTGTGACAACGGCCGTAACCTGGTGGCGGCTCTGCAGCTCGGCAGCCTCACGCACGTGCCATGCCTGGCCCATGTCTTTAATTTGGTGGTTCAGTGCTTTCTGAAAAGCTACCCACACTTGTCATACCTGCTCGGAAAGGTGCGCTGGGTCTGCACACATTTCCGCAACTCCAAGACGGACGCTGCCACCCAGCGGACCCTGCAACATCGGTTTAATTTGCCAGTGCACCGACTGCTGTGCGACGTGCCCACACGGTGGAACTCTACGCTCCACATGTTGGCTAGGCTCTATGAGCAGCGTAGAGCTATAGTGGAATACCAACTCCAACATGGGCGGCGTAGTGGGAGTCAGCCTCCTCAATTCTTTACAGAAGAGTGGGCCTGGTTGGCAGACATCTGCCAGGTCCTTGAAAACTTTGAGGAGTCTACCCAGATGGTGAGCGGGGATGCTGCAATCATTAGCGTCACCATTCCTCTGCTATGCCTCTTGAGAAGTTCCCTGCAAAGCATAAAGGCAGACGCTTTGCGCTCTGAAACGGAGGCGTGGGAAGACAGTATGTCGCTGGATAGTCAGAGCACCCTCATGTCTATATCTCAGCGCGTTGAGGAGGAGGAGGAGGGGGAGGAGCTTGAGGAGGAGGGGGAAGAGACAGCTTGGCCCACTGCTGAGGGTACACATGCTGCTTGCCTGTCATCCTTTCAGCGTGTATGGCCAGAGGAGGAGGAGGAGGATCCTGAAAGTGATCTTCCTAGTGAGGACAGCCATTTGTTGCGTACAGGTACCCTGGCACGCATGGCTGACTTCATGTTAGGATGCCTTTCTCATGACCCTCGCGTTACACGCATTCTGGCCACTACGGATTACTGGGTGTACACACTGCTCGACCCACGGTATAAGGAGAACCTTTCCACTCTCATTCCCGAAGAGGAAAGGGGTTCGAGAATGATGCTATACCACAGGGCGCTGGTGGACAAACTGATGGTAAACTTCCCATCCGACAGCGCTAGTGGCCGAAGGCGCAGTTCCGAGGGCCAGGTAGCAGGGGAGGCGCAGAGATCAGGCAGCATGTACAGTGCAGGCAGGGGAACATTCTCCAAGGCCTTTGCCAGCTTTATGGCTCCCCAGCAAGACTGTGTCACCGCTCCCCAGTCAAGGCTGAGTTGGCGGGAGCACTGTAAAAGGATGGTGAGGGAGAACGTAGCCGATCGCACGACCGTCCTCGGTGACGCCTCTGCCCCCTAAAACTACTGGGTGTCGAAGCTGGACACGTGGCCTGAACTCGCGCTGTATGCCCTGGAGGTGCTTGCTTGTCCAGCGGCTAGCGTCTTGTCAGAGAGGGTGTTTAGTGCGGCTGAGGGAATCATCACGGATAAGCGTACCCGCCTGTCAACCGACAGTGCCGACAGGCTTACACTCATCAAGATGAACAAAGCCTGGATTTCCCCAGACTTCTCTTCTCCACCAGCGGACAGCAGCGATACCTAAACAATACGTAGGCTGCACCCGCGGATGGAAGCATTGTTCTCTATCACCATCAAAAACGTGGACCTTTTAGCTTCATCAATTTGTGTATGATATTCCTCCTCCTCCTGCTCCTCCTCCTGAAACCTCACGTAATCACGCCGAACGGGCAATTTTTCTTAGGCCCACAAGGCTCAGTCATATAATTTTTCTAAACAATTTTTATACGTTTCAATACTCATTAAAGCGTTGAAACTTGCACCTGAACCAATTTTTATTTTAACTGGGCAGCCTCCAGGCCTAGTTACAAATTAAGCCACATTAACCACAGCGATTAATGGGTTTCACCTGCCCTCTTGGTTGGGCATGGGCAATTTTTCTGAGGTACATTAGTACTGTTGGTACACCAATTTTTTGGGGCCCTCACCTACAGTGTAATCCAATTAATTTTTGGCCCACCTGCATTACAGCTGACGTTACATCAGCTGTGCTGGGCACTGCAATGGGATATATTTATGTACCGCCGGTGGGTTCCAGGGAGCCACCCATGTTCTCGGTCCACACGGAGTTGTAACTACATGTGTCCACTTCTAAAGAAAAGGGCCGGAACGTGCCACGAGGGGCACATAGGTGGAGGCCCTGCATGACAGGGTTGGCAGGAAACGAAAAGGCAAGCATAGGGTTAATTGATAAGTTGAGGACGGGAGTGTCAGATAGTTGGCAGTTTAAGGGGATTGGTTAGGGAGTGAAAAGGGGGGCAGTGGGGGGAGTAGATAAAAGGGGGTAATTTGGGCGGGAGCGCCATCTTTTGAAGTAGTTTAGAGCCCACCCACTCTCCCAATTTTTTGTTTTAGGATATAGGTCTATTGAAAAAAAAAAGATATTTTAATTTTCGCTAGCTATATATTATAGATATCCATAGATATACATGAGTCAGTATGTTTATGGCGTGAAATGTGTAGGTATTGACCATGTCATGGCAGTCGGCGGCAGGCGGGGGGGGGGGGGTCCTTGGAGGCAGTTTATAGTGGGTGGAAGGAGTTACGGTGGGGACGGCCTCACCTGGAGCGGTTATCACCCTAATGGTATCTTGGTTGGGTCTGGCGCGGTGGTGAAGGCCAGGGAAGTGATCCCGGTTGGCCTATATTATTATATGTTTATAGCCTCCCAGAGGGGGCTTTTTGGGCCTCCGAGCCGGGAGTACGGTTGGAGGCCAAGGTACGGTTCGGTTTATGTTATTATTATTATTCGCCAGACCCTTATTATTTCCTGGTTGGGTCTCCAAGGGCCTCCCCCCCGTATAGTTTAACGGATAATGTGTTAACTTTAGTTTTATTTTAATAAAGGCTGCTGTGGCCAAAATATTTCCAACTAAGAAGTTGTTTGGACGATTATTAATAAGAGGGGAAAGACTTATTTAATGCCGGGTGAGTCGGTCATACCCTGGTCAAGAACCCCAGTCTGACTGGGGCATGCAGTGTGGGCCGAAGCCCACCTGCATTAAACATGACATTACCTCAGCTGTGCTGGGCACTGCAATGGGATATATTTATGTACCGCCGGTGGCTTCCTGGCACCCACCCATGCTGTCGATCCACAGGGACTTCACAATAGGGAGTTGTACCTGCCTTTGTCTATGAATTAAAAACCCCGGTCAGGTTGGGGCATGCAGTGTGGGCCGAAGCCCACCTGCATTTAATCTGACGTTAGCTCTGCTGTCCAAGGCACTGCAATGGGATACATTTATGTACACCCGGTGGGTTCCAGGGAGCCACCCATGCTGTGGGTGCACACGGAATTCCCATTGCGGAGTTGTACCTGCCTGTGACTATTTATAAAAAACCGCGGTTGACTGGGGCATGCAGACACCTTGACAGAATGAATAGTGTGTGGCACATAGGTTCCCCATTGCTATGCCCACGTGTGCAGCTCCTGATGGCGGTGGCACAGGATTATATTTCTCATTGCTTCTGTACAGCATTGTGGGCTATCACCTCACCCCTTTTAAAGAGGGTCGCTGCCTGGCCGTGCCAACCCTCTGCAGTGTGTGCCTGCCGTTCCTCCTCATGGCAGATGCACTTATAAATAGACATGAGGGTGGCGTAGTATCAGGGTAGCTGAAGGCTGCGCAGGGACACTTTGGTGTGCGCTGTGGACACTGGGTTGTGCAGGGGGGGGGGGGGGGGGGGGGGTTGGGCAGCATGTAACCCAGGAGAAGTGGCAGCGGAGTGTCATGCAGGCAGTGATTGTGCTTTGTTGGAGGTAGTGTGGTGCTTAGCTAAGGTATGCATTGCTAATGAGGGCTTTTCAGAAGTAAAAGTTGTTGGGGGGGGGGCACTCTTGCCGCTATTGTGGCTTAATAGTGGGACCTGGGAACTTGAGATGCAGCCCAACATGTAGCCCCTCGCCTGCCCGATCCGTTCTGTGCCGTTCCCATCACTTTCTTGAATTTCCCAGATTTTCACCAATGAAAACCTTAGCGAGCATCGGCGATATACAAAAATGCTCGGGTCGCCCATTGACTTCAATGGGGTTCGTTACTCGAAACGAACCCTCGAGCATTGCAAAATTTTCGTCCCGAGTAACGAGCACCCGAGCATTTTGGTGCTCGCTCATCTCTAATAATGATGCCAGCTGCAGTCCTATGTAACACCACAGATAACACACACTGATAACAGTGAGAAGAGATACCGATGTCACCTGCAGTCCTATGTAACACTGCAGATAACACACAGTGATAGCGCTGAAGAGAGATAACGATGTAACCTGCAGTCCTATGTAACACCACATATTAGACGCAGTGATAATGCGGGGGACAGATGGCGATGTCAACTGCAGTCCAATGTAACACCAGAGATAACACACATTGCTAACGGTGAGGAGGGATAATGATGCCAGCTGCAGTCCAGCTGTAACACCACAGAATACATGAAGTGACAATGCTGAGGAGACATACCGATGTCACCTACAGTCCTATGTAACACCAGAGAAAAAACACGGTGATAACGCTGAGAAGAGATAACGATTACAACTGCAGTCCCTTGTAACACCACTGATAACACACAGTGATAATGCTTAGGAAAGATAATGATGCAACTGGCAGTCCTATGTAACACAAGAGATAACACAGTGATAATGCTGAGGAGAGATAATGATCTCACATGCAGTCCTATGTAACATCAGAGATAACACAGTCATAATGATGTGAGGGATAATGATGCCAGCTGCAGTCCTATGTAACAGCACAGATAACATGCAATGACAATGCTGAGGAGACATACCAACGTCACCTGCAGTCCTATGTAACACCAGAGATAACACACAGCGATAACGATGAGCAGGGATAATTATGCCAGCTGCAGTCCTATGTAACAACACAGATAACACAGAGTGATAACGCTGAAGAGAGATAACAATGTTGCCTGCAGTCCTATGTACCACCACAGATAACACACGGTGATAACACTGAGGACAGATAACGATGTCACCTGCAGTCCTATGTAACACCACAGATAGTATTAAGGAACGCCGGCAGTGGCTGTTTGTTGCTGCTGACAACCAGTGGCAACTGCTCCGATAAGCCCCACGGCTCATTAGAGCTGTTAACCCTCTAAATGCTGCTGTCAATTCTGATAGCGGCATTTAAATCCCCTGAATGATGTTCGGGGGTACCGTACGCCCCCCCCTTGTGATGAAATCGCAGGGAGCCGTGCGGGTGTCATCGCAGCGGGTGCCAGTCTATCAAGCTACCTCACCCATGGTGTGGCTAGATGGACTGCCTGCCCGATCGCAGTATGATGTAATGCTATGGCCTCTTCCAGACAACGCTGGGTGGCAGTTACCTGTATATGTATATGTGAAGTTGTCACGCGTGACGCCATTGTTCCTTCTCACTGTAGATTATCCGGCGGTTGAATAAAGACCGGTCAGGGAGGAGAACACAGGATGATATCAGGCCTACAGTCTCAGTTATCTGCAGTGCTCCGCTCCTGGACACACACACTGTCCGGGACTCTGAATAACTCCGGAGGACCAACACCACTCTCCTCTGACACTCACTCTGACTTCTGTGGTTGGCTCTGCATGGCGGACTCCTCACTCCTGGCTCTCTTCAGAGGAGGTTCCTGGCATGGAGGGCCTCAGGATATCTCTCCTCTTCTTCCATATCTTCACCACATGAGGGTTGAAGGTACCCCCATGTGGTCGGCACTGCACTCTCGACCGTTGAAGATGATGGACCCCCTACCACACCCCAATCACTCACATTTATAGGGTACAGACATCACGTGAAGAGACTTTCCCAGACATATCCCAGCCACATTCAGACATTAACCTCTTACATGCTGCAGCTGTGCAACACACAACAAGAGACAAGACAGCATCCACATTAAAGACATGACATGTATGACATTTATGGAGGGGCCAGAAATAGGTGTTTGGGGCCACTATACTATTACAGAGGGCAGTGTGGGAGCTGTGGATAATAGAGACTCTTCGATTGGATTTTGAGCACTGTGTTTCCAACAGACCGCCTTGATATTAGGGGTGCGTTAATCTGTGTATTATGTTACATGATTTGTATTTCTATTTACCGGGACTGTTCTTGTGGCTCTATAAAGTATTGTGCACAATGTATTAGTAGTTCTAGCATCCAGCTAGTAGTGTAATTACTCACTTGTCATGTTACTGTTATTCACTTATATCGCTTTGTTTATAAATAAATATTGTACATTTTGGTTACTCCATCGTATCCTGAACTCTGCGTCACAAGACCACCACCCGCTACAATACAGCCTAACTCGCTCTGCTGCTCCTCCCTTTTGAGGACTGTGGGCATCAGAGCAATCAGATCACCAAATCTGCCTCCAGATTCCGCAGCAATAACCCTCCATAGCATGCATGCTTCATTTTACTGCGGTTCCCGCATGGACGGCTTCCGTTGACATTGCGGACGGCTGCGGATTCTGTGAGAAAGCTGGAGATTTAAAAAAAAAACAAAACCCCGTACTGCGCATGAACGTCGGGGTGACGTCCGGCATGTCTGCACACATCCGCAGTACAGAAGAAAGAAGACACAGGTACGCAGGGTTGCCGGGCGCAGGCACTGGCGGATTCTGTGAGGGACTCTCCATGCGGAATCGACATGAGGCCATAGGCTGGGTTTGATTTCTGCCACATTGTGCAGTCAAGGTCAGCTGGCCATCATATGGCTATACTCACAGAACAGCTTACCGTGCTGCACAGCAGCCACACGTTGGGGTTTGTTTACAGCCCAAGTTTAATGACTAGAGGTCACTACAAGGATTTCTGGCAACTGGATTTCTGCGCTGCAGCGTATTTTTTACACGATACACCCGTGTGAATGACGAGAAAACGCTAATTAATCTCAGGACTCAATCGCAGACAATCTTCCATGATGAGTGTAAAGACTCATCGCCCGTGTGAATGAGGCCTATGAGTCATAGACGCCCCATATAACACTCCCAGCGTGTTATACAGAGCTTAATGGCTCTAACGGTGCATTCAGATGTAACGATTATCATTCAAAAAATCATTAAAATGAGCAAAAGTGAACGATAATCGTCTGCTTTAAACGTGAGCCACTGACTGAAATATAAATGAGAATCGCTCACTCCGTTCGCCATTCAGTATCAGCACTAACAATCACGGTTGGCTCCTTCACTTCTCGTTCCGGTCAAACTCCCCCCGCTATGTGCTTACATAGGAATGTGAAACACTGAACCAGAAGTGAATGATTCTCAGTGATGATCTGCCTGTCCAACAGGCTACACGAGTGCGGATGAGTTAGCCGTGACGTCACTCGCTCCTTCGATGGGTCACATGAGCATCGTCTTGTCTAAAAGGGGCATTAGACGATCTTGTAACCAATTTTAGGGATTTTGGTGAACTTCCAGTTTAGTTCAAACTCATTCAGACCAAATTAAACTTTTTGTAAAACTTCGGTGAACTGGCCAAAACAAACTTTTCAAGCGTCCACTTATAGCTGCTCCTTAGATCAGGTTCCAGGACCGCCGCCTCCTGGGAGGAACAGGCGCTACACAGGACTATTAGTAAAATGCGGACCACTCCAGTGCTTTGGTATAAACATATATAGTTTTATTGACACTCATTTTGTTTTTCAGCATCTGTTGGTGGCTGCTCTTTTTCGGCAGCAGATGGTGGCTGCCATTTTTTGGTGGCAGGCGGTGGCTGCTGTTTTTCAGCATCTGTTGATAGTTGGTGTTTTTTGGCAGCCGGTGATGACTGATGGTTTATGCGGCCGGCGGCTGCGGGTGTTTTTCAGCATCTGTCGGCGGCTGGTCTTTTTTTGCAGCTGGAGCTGGCTGGTGTTTTTCTGCTGGATGGCGGATGGTTTTGTTGGATGGTCACGTTTTTGGCAGTAAGTGGTGGCTGGTGTTTTTCGCCAGTGGGTGATGTTTTCGGCGGCAGGTGATGGCTGTTATTTTTTGGCAGCAGATGGTGGTTGCAGTTTTTCGGTGACAAGTGGTGGTATCTATCTATCTATCTATCTATCTATCTATCTATCTAATATCTATCTATCTATCTATCTATCTATCTATCTAATATCTATCTATCAATCTAATCTAACTATGTATCTAACCACGGTCCTCTGTTTTCTGGGGCATCACAGCAGACTCTGTAAAAAAAAAAGCAATATCACTACACTAATACTGTGTGTATATAGATAGATATGTGTGTGTATATAGATAGATATGTGTGTGTATATAGATAGATATGTGTGTATATAGATAGATATATGTGTGTATATAGATAGATATGTGTGTATGTGTATATAGATAGATATGTGTGTGTGTATATAGATAGATATGTGTGTGTGTATATATAGATAGATATGTGTGTGTGTATATAGATAGATATGTGTGTATGAGTATATAGATAGATATGTGTGTGTATATAGATAGATATGTGTATATATAGATAGATATATGTGTATATATAGATAGATATGTGTGTGTTTATAGATAGATATGTGTGTGTATATAGATAGATATATGTGTGTATATAGATAGATATATGTGTGAATATAGATAGATATGTGTGTATATAGATAGATAGATATGTGTGTATATAGATAGATATATGTGTGTATATAGATAGATATGTGTGTATATAGATAGATATGTGTTGTCTGCACTAGTGTGCATTTAGAATCGTCCGAAACAACAGAGCGGTTCATGCTCTAATACGCTCCATAGCGGCAGGTGTATTAGCGCATGCGCCCGTGTGCTTCTGCCCTAAGGGAGTGAAATAGTACATACGTGTAGCAACAGAGGACGGCGATCACGAGGAATAGAAGTGGGGCTGCAACAATGATGTACCGGGGTATAGATTGGAATCTCTCTTCTATTTCCTCTATCTGAGTGTCCAAACTCCTCCGGACTCCTAAAACAAAGGGAACAATTTATTTAGTGATTTCACCAGTTTTGTGGAACAAAAAAAAAGTAAATTTCGGCACAAACCTTTTTCTATGTAAAGATTTATGATTTTCTGCAATTTTATGCTTCTGTCATTGCTTTTTAAGAAAGTGAGCGGGATTTAGTAAAAGGGGCGGGGCTTCTCAGCGATGATAGTGGCCTCACAGCCCTGTGCCCACTCCGCTATATATCTGAGATAGGGTTATATAAACTTTCTACACGGTGGGTACTTACTCACTAGATCTTGACTCTCCAACGGGCCCCTGCTCTCCTCCTCTGCTGCTTGCAGGGGAATCGGATAGGAAGCAGCAGAGGATAGCAAAATAAAAATGACCAAAAGTCCAAACATCTTTACAGTGAAACAGCTGCAAGTAGAATGAAGGTCTTCAGAACAAGTACTGGAGTATTGTCTAGAACACGGTGATGTCATAATAGTCACTGCATCATCCCTATGTGACTTCCCCCTCTATGACACATCACCTGCCACATTACTACAATATTAACCCCTTAGTGACTCGGCCGATTTATTGGGATTTTCATCTCCACTTTATAAAGCCATAACTTTGTTATGCGGAATAAGCTGGCGCCATACAAATAAAGATGAGTGTTATTTTCCCATTGACACGGCCGTATGAGGGCTTGTTTGTTGGATCTCCAGCTGTAGTTTTAATTGGTACCATTTTGTGGTACATGTAGTGTATAACTTTTATTAATTTTTTGGGGGGGGAGCAGGGTGGGAAAACACATCAATGATATTTCTTGATGCGGGTCGTTATGATTACGATACCAAATGATACATTATTTTTAGGTTTTTCCACTTTTGACCATAAAAACACTTTCTTTTGGAAAAGTTTTTTTCTTTGCATCGCTGCATGCAAAGTCCCAGAACTGTTTGATGTTTCCATGGACGAGTTCTGGGAGGGCTTGTTTTTGCAGGATGAGCTGTAGTTTGTTTTTTGTATCATTTTCAATATCTATGACTTTTTCTAACAAAACATAAGCTTATTGGTTCTGGTTTTTTAGCTTTAATTTTTTAAAATAACGTTTTCTGTGAGAGATAAAAAGTCTGTTTGATTGATTGTATGACGTTACGGATACGCCAATGCCAAAAATGTATATTTTTATTCACCTTTTCAAACTGACAAAGAGAAAAGTGAGCAAAAAGGGTTTTTTTTGTTTGTAATTTTTTTTGTTTAACTTTTCTAATATATTTTTTTATGTCCGGTAGGGAATTTAAACCTAATACTTCTGCCCCCCTATTTCCTATAACTCCTAAAAAGAAATAACCAAGATATAAAGTCCCAATATTTGTACATGTGCGGTGCTTGTATTTGTCTTGTAGCTTCTGACTTGATAATGGCCCTGTGCAGCTGAGATGTATGTTGTATTTTAACATGGCCTATTTTGGGCTTTAGGACCCAAGGATTTTTGGCGGATTTTCTTCTCCATTTATCAAAAGTCATAATTTTTTTCATTTTCCGTCGGCCAAATAAGGGCTTGTTTTTCCGTGGCGAACCGTAGTTTTTATCGGCATCATTTTTGGGTACATAGACTATATTGTAAAACTTCTTTTTTATTATTATTATAGCAGGGAGAGAAAACGCATCAATTCTGCCATAGATTTTTATATTTTTTTTTACAGCGTTAATCATGCAGCATAAATGACGCAATCTTTTTTTTCTGCGGGCCGGTACGGTTACAATGATTCCAAAATGCTTACATTTTTAAAGGTTTTTCTACTTTTCTGCAAAAAAAACCCCTTTTTTGGAAATCCTTTTTTCCCCCCCTAAATCGCTGCATTCAAAGTCCTGTAACTTTTTTATTTTTTGATGTACGGAGCTCTATGAGGGCTTATTTTTTGTGATACGAGCTGTAGTTTTTATTGGTACTATTTTGGGGTGCATACGGCTTTTTGATCACTTTTATTGCGTTTTTAGTGAGGCAAAATGTTAGCATTTTGCCACAGTTTTTTGGGGTTTTTTTCCCCGCTTTATTCGGTGCACAGTTAAAAGCATGTGCAGCTTATTGTACGCATTGTTACAGACGCGACAATACCAAATATGTGGGGTTTTAATTGAGAAAAAGCATTTAAAAAGGGTTTTTTTAACTTTTTCTTACTTTTTTTTTTTTATTCATTTTTTTAATCTTTTTTTTCACACAACTTGTGTCCCCCTGGGGGACTTTCTCCACAGTACTGCTGATCGCTGTGATAAGGCTACTGCCCTGCCATGCCTTATCGCTTATACAGCGATCTGAGGCACTGGCAACACAGGACGTAAGTTTACGTCCTGTTGCGGGAAGTACCCCCGCTGCCAGGACGTAAACCTACGCCCTGGAGCGGGAAGGGGTTAAAGGAAGAGATGAATAAAGATCCCTTTTGGATGTTTCTGGCGCCTCGGATCCGCTTGTATTACTTTTTCCTACCTGCAGTTATGTGGAAAGATGGAGGCTGCAATGAGTGGTGCATGGAGGCTGCAGCGAGTGGGGCATGGAGGCTGCAACGAGTGGTGCATGGAGGCTGCAGCGAGTGGTGCATGGAGGCTGCAGCGAGTGGTGCATGGAGGCTGCAGCGAGTGGTGCATGGAGGCTGCAGCAAGTGGTGCATGGAGGCTGCAATGAGTGGTGGATGGAGGCTGCAGCGAGTGGTGCATGGAGGCTGCAACGAGTGGTGCATGGAGGCTGCAGCGAGTGGTGCATGGAGGCTGCAGCGAGTGGTGCATGGAGGCTGCAACGAGTGGTGCCTGGAGGCTGCAGCGAGTGGTGCATGGAGTCTGTAATGAATCCTACAATAGAACTAGTGGGGACTAATTGTATGATACATCGTGTTTGCTGTCTGTAAATGCAGCTATTTTCCCATCATGTGAAGGAATATGCACTGAAGCCTCCGAGCCGAACCACTAGGGGGCAGAAGCTTGGCCCCAGATAGTAAAGCAAAAGAAGGACTTTAGTGGCTTTGGCTAAGATCACCCCCCGTGGTTTGTCTTCGCGCCGTACTAAACTTTCAGCAAAGCTCAACCTACAGCGGCATTTGACTCTTGGTTCACTCAACATTTTTCTTGAGGAACCAGATCAGAACAAGAGGGACAGTCTGAGATTAGTTGGAGGAAGAGAAGACAAGCAATGTCAGGGAATGTTATGTGACTGAAGGAGTAGTGGATGCTTGGAACAAACTCCCAGCAGACGGGGTTGGAGCATCAACAATAAATGACTTCAGGCTGCCTGGGATAAGCACATATCCATCCGCAGAGAGAACTAATAGAAGGGCCGACTAGATGGACCGCGGGGGCTTTTATCAGGTCATGTTTCTAAACAAAACCCTTTATAGGATGCCAGTAGGATGACGCCTTGAGCCTCCTTCACACGGGCGATTTTGCGCGCAGTTTTATGCATGCAGAATCGCTCACGCAAATTGCATCCAAAAGAACCCACTGATTTCACTTGATTTTACATGGAGCATGTTTGTGCCCACATTTCTGTCGGGCGAAAATATTTGTGACATGCTCTATTATTGTGCGTATTTACACACCCCGGGCTCAATAGGAGTCAAAGTGGCGCAATTACGCAGGGAAGTTTGATTACCGGGGTCTAAGTAGGCTGGCCAGGCTACTAATTAGGCCGCCTCTCCTGTTCAAACATGGCGCAGGTGTGTCCCACGCCAATGTAAATGGGCCCGGCAGCTGAAAAAAAGTACAGCAAAGAGAGTGGATTCGCCTGCGAGGGGACGTGATCGCGCTCCGTTCAGAGCACAATTACAACATGTTGTCACAAGTGCTAAAACGTCACGCTCATCTGCAGGAGAGAGATTTGTGGTCGTGAGATGCCCGGATATAAACCCGATTCTTTTGAATGGGGTCATACACATGAGCAGTTATTTCCCGCATCACATCATGGGGGGGAAACAACGCGGCATGTTACCTATTGTATCCAATGGGGCCGGCAAAAGCATTGCGCCGCCTGCAAGGTGTACAGGAGTGGGATGTGATGTTTCCCATTGACCCACCTCACATCTGTGGGTCATGGCATGTTGGCGAGCGTGATATCAGGACAGGCTCACGGCCCGGTATCACACTTGCCCGGGTGAAATCAGCCTTACTTTACATGAAGCGAAGCAGAACCACCAGAACCACCCAGTAGACCATATAATGTGAACCCTCCTGTATATTATGCACATGATCCTCAGCCGCCACGTGTTTATACCATTGTGTGATCTCACGCTGCGGAGGAACGGGAAGTGTTTTTGGAGGTCTGATCCTTCCTGTCTGGAAGATTTAAGCCTTTTATTTACTGCACAATTAGCAATGCAAAAATACTAAAAGGGAGAACATAAAAGTTTGCTAAATGCATTCTAGTCTAATCTATCATCCTCGATCTTGGGTCATGCTGACTAACCTCATAAACTTTATGGCTATGTGTATTCTGCTCCTATGCAGACCAATGTGTTTCCATGGTTACAGAGTGCAAACAGTTTGTGTGCAGCCTGATCTTGCAGTCATGGGCGTCCTTAATGGGTGTGCAAACTGTGATATTGTATAGGGCACACAGAAGCTTCTGCTGAAGGGAGGGCCATAGATGTCCTGCTAGTCGAAGCTTGTAGCCACCAAGAATCTCAGTATTAGTTGTATTGTTTAGACTGCATGCAGCATATTATTAGTTTAGGCTAATTTAATATTTGGGGGTAATTGGTTATAGTACCACAGTATGTAAAGCTGACATGCAGCATCCCATAGGGAGACCCTGGACACCTGACATACGTGGGGAGCTGGGAGGGTAAAGTGCTGACTTGCCATGGTGGCACTTACCATGCGCCTTCGCGGAGGAACACATGCAGCCAAGGCCAGAGCAACACTGCAGTCCACCTAGGACACCTCTAGGATTGGGAATGCCCACCAAACTGGAGAACAGGGGGGGTAATTGTCACACGTGACGCCATTGTTCCTGCATATGCTGGTATGACCCTCGGTGGATAAGAAATGCATCCACAAACAGTTCTTTAGTACCATGGGTCTCTGGGAATGGTCAGAGCCCGGTATTAACGTTACTTGAATAATTGTAAGTGAAATAATACAAGGCAGTTCAATAAAAGACTTCACAGTGCAGGTAGATGAACAGGCGTCAAAGATTAATAACTTGCTGTACCTTCACACGGCTCTTCTAGATTTACACGTGTGAACAGAGATTATTGACTTGAAGTACCTCCACCCAGCCATGGAGACATGTGGGTGTAACAAGTAAAGGGTATACCTCCACGTGGAGATCTAGACTTCAGATGGCCGTGTAGGAAAAACAGAAGAGGTAGTACCTCTGCACTGGCCTCGAATAAACACAGATTAGAACTCAAAGATGCTCTTTTTCTCTCTCTCCGGGGCTCACTCTCCTTACATCCAGCTCACAAGCAATACAGGAAATTTTTCCTCTTCTTCCATGCTTCGACACATGAGGGCTGAAGGTGCCCTCATATGTCTGGACCTCCTGAACAGCCACACTCCTGAAGACATGAACCCCTTAGTGCTCTCAATCACTTACATTTATAAACTCTCTCGTACCACACAACAGGACATACTTGATACATTTACATTCAGGCTTTCGATTTTATATTAAAAGTTAACCTCTCAAGCGCTGCAGCTGTGCAACACACATACGGGAAATGACAAGACAGCTTTGCACAGTGCATAAACATAAGACATACATGTATGACATTTATGGAGAGGACCAGGATGAAGTTCTGGGTCACTACAGAGATATAAAAAACCATGCATACATCCAGTTCAGCCTATTATCCTGCAATGTTGATCCAGAGGAACCCCTCCCCAAGCCAATGTTCCTCATTTTAGGGAAAAAAATGACTTCCCAATTTCAATCTGGCAATCAGAATAATCCCCGGATCACCGACCCTTCTGAAGTATTCAGTGACTATAACATGTAATATTCTAACACTTAGGAAAGGCGTCCAGGCCCCGTTTGTACTCTTCTAGTGATTTCTCCATCACCACATCCTCAGGCAAAGAGTTCAGAAGTAACACTGCTGTTACAGTAAAGAACCCCCTTCTCTGGTGTAGAAGCCTTGTTTTCTTTAGATGTATAGAGCACCCCCTTGTTACAGTCCTGGGTATAATAGATGATAGGAGAGATCTCTGTACTGACCCCTGATATATTTAAACATAGTTATTATAGCGCCCCCTTGTCACAGCCCTGGGTATAATAGATGATGGGAGAGATCTCTGTACTGACCCCTGATATATTTATATATAGTTATTAGAGTGCCCTCTTGTTACAGTCCTGGGTATAATAGATGATGGGAGAGATCTCTGTACTGACCCCTGATATATTTAAACATAATTATTAGAGTGCCCCCTTATCCTGGATATAAATAGATGATGGGAGAGATCTCTGTATTGACCCCTGATATATTTATATATAGTTATTAGAGCGCCCCCTTGTTACAGTCCTTGGTTTATGTATGGATTTATATAGATGATGGGAGAGATCTCTCTGATATATCTATACATAGTTACTTCTGGCAGCCGTGGCGCACATCCAGCTCAGCAGATGCCCCACTCCAGCAGCAGCTGGACCACTGATGGCAGTCCGGAGGGCGTGTATACTCAGTGGCATTTTTAGGGCACGTTCACTCATAGCAGAAATGCTGGAGATGTTCTGAACTGGCAAAATCTGCATTATTTCCAAATCTGCAGCTGAGTTTAGCCTACACATAACGCTCCTCTCATCTCTGAATACTGAGCGCTGCTGCAGTTTCCCATAGGGCAGTGGTGGCAAACCTATGGCACGCGTGCCAGAGGCGGCACGCAGAGCCCTCCCTGCTGGCACGCGCCCCATCACCCGCTCACCACTTGTGAATACCAGCAGGGGCCGCGGCTCCCCTGCCGGCATTCACAAACGGCACTGCTAGCCGCGCTGATCCCGGCACACGCTGGTTTCAGTGTGCTGCAGGAATCACTCTCCCCCTGCCCCGACGTCTCCTACTACTTGGTTCCGCCGGGTGGGGTGGGGGGGGGGCGCCCAGCAGCGTGTGTGTCAGAGTGTGTCGGGAGCATATTAACAGTTTCTTCCCCACTTCTGCAGCAATCAGCAATTCCCAGCAACCTGATTGGTTGTTTTGGTTGGCCGAGTCACCAAACAACCAATCAGGTTGCTGGGAAATACCTATTGAGGCAGAAGTGGGTAAGAAAAAGTTAATATGCGTGCTGGGACCATCGCTGACCAGAAGAGGAGCTGAGCTTCCAGGAGGAGGGGGAAGAGGAGGGGGTAAGTATGTGGGTCTCGGGAGGGGCACTGTGGGGTGTCATTATTGCAATGGGGGGCGTCATTATTGCACTGGGGGGCCGCTGGGGGGTGTCACTATTGCACTGGGGGGCCGCTGGGGGGGGTGTCATTGTTGCGCTGGGGGGTGTCACTATTGCATTGGGGGGCCGCTGGGGGGTGTGTCACTATTGCACTGGGGGGCCGCTGGGGGGGTGTCACTATTGCACTGGGGGGCCGCTGGGGGGGTGTCACTATTGCACTGGGGGGCCGGTGGGGGGGTGTCACTATTGCA
The DNA here is from genome assembly GCF_035609145.1 of Eleutherodactylus coqui. NCBI lineage: Eukaryota > Metazoa > Chordata > Amphibia > Anura > Eleutherodactylidae > Eleutherodactylus > Eleutherodactylus coqui. The sequence goes on from NC_089845.1 coordinate 37,490,136, forward strand.
CTGGGGGGCCGCTGGGGGGTGTCACTACTGCATTGGGGGGACGTTGGGGGTGTCACTGCTGCACTGGTGGGCCGCTGGGTGTGTCACTACTGCACTGGGGGCTGCTGGGGGGTGTCCCTAATGCACTGGGGGCCGCTGGGGGTCACTATTACCGCTGGGGCCGCTGTGGGGTGGGGGTTACTATCACCGCTGGGGCCGCTGTGATGTGGGGGGTCACTATTACTGCTGGGTGGGGGTCACTATTATCGCTGGGGGTGCTGGGGGGGTGTCACTATTACCGCTGGGGGGTGGGGGTCACTATTACCGCTGGGGCTGCTGTGTGGTGGGGGTCACTATTATCGCTGTGAGGGCGGTCACTATTACCGCTGGGGCAGCTGTGGGGTGGGGGTCACTATTAACCCTGGGGCTGCTGGGAGGGCTGTCACTATTACTGCTGAGGGGTGGGGGTCACTATTACCGCTGGGGCCGCTGTGATGTGGGGTCACTAATACCGCTGGGGCTGCTGTGTGGTCGGGGTCACTATTACCGCTGGGGCCGCTGTGATGTGGGGTCACTATTACCGCTGGGGCTGCTGTGATGTGGGGGTCACTATTACCGCTGGGGCTGCTGTGTGGGGTGTCACTATTACCGCTGGGGCTGCTGTGTGGTCGGGGTCACTAATACCGCTGGGGCTGCTGTGATGTGGGGGTCACTATTACCGCTAGGGCTGCTGTGATGTGGGGGTCACTATTACCGCTGGGGCTGCTGTGTGGTCGGGGTCACTATTACCGCTGGAGCCGCTGTGATGTGGGGTCACTATTACCGCTGGGGCTGCTGTGATGTGGGGGTCACTATTACCGCTGGGGCTGCTGGGGGGGTGTCACTATTACCGCTGGGGCTGCTGTGTGGTCGGGGTCACTAATACCGCTGGGGCTGCTGTGATGTGGGGGTCACTATTACCGCTGGGGCCGCTGTGATGTGGGGGTCACTATTACCGCTGGGGCTGCTGGGGGGGGGGTGTCACTATTACCGCTGGGGCATGTTTACACGTGGCGGAAATGGGCAGGGCTGTTTCAAAATAGACAGCGTGCAGATTTTGACTGCTTTTTGGATGCGGAAATACTGCAGAATTTTCCACAGAAATTTCCGCTGAAGACATTCTGCAGTATTTTCGCATCCAAATAGGAGTAGAAATCTGCATGCTGTCAATTTAGATGCTGCCCTGTCCTTTTTAGAACGACGGGGGTAAATCATACGTCGTGATAAGCCCCGCCCCCTGACGTGTTGGCACTTTGCGATAAATAGGTGGGTTTTAGGTTGCAGTTTGGGCACTCGGTCTCTAAAAGATTCGCCATCACTGCCATAGGGCAATTCAGGACACGGGGCATACGCTGAGGAGCTAGGAGGGTAAAGCAGTCACTTGTCATGGTGGCACTTACCAGACTCCTCCCCAGAGGGACACACACAGCCTCGGCCAGAGCATCGCTTGGCCTCTTCTGAACAACCCTCGGAGAGGGATGGCCAATATAGATGGAAAAGGAATACATGTTTGTCACGCGTGACGTCACTGCACGGTGATCTTGGCCTTCTCTTCTCACACTCGCTCTTAATCTCTTTTTCTCCGCACTCTTTATTGGCTCCTGACATTGGGATCCTAAGGAAACCTTTCTTCTTCCTCCATCACTTTAGCACATGAGGGTTGTAAGTACCCCCATGTGGCAGGCACTCACACCTCTTACTACCATTGAAGCTGATGAAGAACCACACTTTGCTCTCAGACACTCATATTTATATTCTCAAGCATACCATGTGACAAGACATGAATTGATACATTTGCAGGCATCTCCCAGTCTCATGCAAACATTAACCTCTCCCTTGCTGCAGCTGTGCAATACACATAACTGAAGGCAAGTCAGGAATGCACAGTGCATCTAGAAAACACATTACATACATGACACTTATGGAGGGGGCCAGGAGTATACATTCTGGGCCACTACACTGCCAGCACCAAGAGGGCAGTGCACACTATCACCCGTGAACCGCTGCTGATCGCTGCCAGTCAGGTGATGTGGAAGTGGGCTGCATGTCACCGGGAAGCAGAGAAGGAGGAGCTGGTGTAACAATGTCATTATTATTTGTGAGGCTGATGTCATTAGCTAGAGAGGGTCATATATGAGGAGTGAATGAGAGGAGCCTGAGATCCGTCCTCTCTGTTAGCAAGCAATTCTGGACTTGCGTATTGTGTCAATTAGGGCTTCTTTTCGCTGCAAAACGCAGTGAATAGAACTCATTGATTTCAAGGGGTTCCCACACATACTGCGTTTTTGCGCTCAATTTTAACGCTTAAAAATGTACGCGACATGCTCTATTTTTGTACGCATTTGTGCAAGCAAAGCATCATAGCCGTCCGCATGAAATCACGCACTGAACTGGGAAATTTCCCAATGTTAACTGATAAATGATGCGTGATTTTGGTGCGCGCTCATCTCTACTCATAATCATAATCCAGCATGCGCTGTCGTGGAACCCAGAGGCCTCCATCGGGTCGGCAATTTGGTCAGATCACGCCCCGGTCCTCCTCTCCCTAACGGTCCCTGGCGCTATGGAAAGACCATGGTCCTGGAGACTAAACGATAACCTCCTAAAAGATCCATTATGCTGCGACGATATAACCAAATCCATTGAGAACTTCCTCGCTGACCACATTGCCGATACAACCTCTAAACCGGTGCAGTAGGAGGCGCTTAAGTGCGTGCTGAGGGGAGTCATTATAAAACACGGGGCGCGTCTTAAAAGCGGGAAAGAGCGACGAAAGTGATATCCCTGCTAGATAGAATAACAAACCTAGAGAGGGAGTTCTGCCGCTCTAGAAACCCATCCATTCAAAATGAACTAATAAATGTAAGAGAAGAGTTGAGGTTTCTCTTAGACCAGAAATACCTGCGATTCAGGGACAGGCTGAAATGCTACTCCTATGAACACGCAAATAAATGCGGCCGCTCGCTGGCGCGTTTCCTTCGCAACCAAACGCACCTCACACACGTTCCTTACATAACAGACAGTAAAAGCCAAAAGAAACATAACCCCAGGGAAATTACGGAAGCCTTCAGATCATCAAGGACTATCAAGACCTATACAATATACAAGGTCAGCTAGCGGACATGACCCCAAACGGGCGGAAAACCAAAACAGAAGCCTACATACAGAAAACGGCCCTACCGGGCATATCAGAAGAAGTTAGAGAAACCTTAGATGCCAAATTCACGGCAGAAGAAATTAGCGACGCCATCAAATCCTCTCCGTCCGGGAAGGCCCCAGGCCCAGATGGGTTCACCCCCCGTCTTTTTAAGCAGTTCAGGGAAAGCCTCACCCCAATACTGCGTGAGATGTTCAACAAAGTTTCCCCTCTGGCTCCTTTCCCCCCCAATCACTCATGGCACATATCATGGTGCTCCCCAAACCAGGCAAGGACATTGGAGCGTGCTCTAGCTATCGCCCGATCTCGCTCCTCAACCTCGACGTCAAATTATTCTCCAAAGTATTAGCAAATAGATTGGCCCCCGTACTCCTCTCTCAAATACACAATGACCAGGTGGGGTTCATAAAAGGGCGAGAGGCGAGGGATAATACCAAGAAGACTCTTCTCCTCATAAGTCAGGCCCGTAACATACCACAGCCATTTTGCCTTCTCTCAATAGATGCGGAGAAGGCCTTCGACCGCGTCGATTGGGAATTTCTGAGAGCCTCGCTGACACAACTAGGCATGGGTCTGAAGTTCTTAAACTGGATCTTGGCGCTGTATACTAACCCATCAGCCCAAGTCCGGGTGAACGGGCTACTATCCAAACCAGTCCGCATTAGAAACGGGACGAGACAGGGTTGCCCCCTATCCCCCCTTTTGTACGCCATCGTAATGGAACACTTAGCAGTGGCATTGCGAGATAATCCAAACGTGCGCGGTTTACAGGTCGGGAATCAGACCTGTAAAACAGCCCTCTACGCAGATGACCTTCTCCTATTTGTATCACAGCCACGCACCTCATTCCCAGAAATCCTACAAGAATTTGCCCAATATGGCCACTTAAGTAACTTCAAGGTCAACCTGCACAAATCCGAAGCCATGAACATATCGCTCCCCCATAACGAAGTAGCACACCTAGCAGACCAGTTCAACTTTAAATGGCGCTCAACCTCCATCCAATATCTAGGAGTCCATCTAGCGGCAGATACCTCGGCGCTATATAAGCTTAACTACATCCCACTACTAGAAAAAGTGACAAAAGAACTAAAAGGATATGCCACTAAACAAGTAAGCTGGTTCGGACGGATAAATGTCCTGAAGATGGACGTGACCCCAAAGTTCTTATACCTATTTCAAGCCCTGCCAATTAAGCTGCCGGCCCAGTACTTCAAACAGCTGCATCAGACATTCCGCAGATTTGTGTGGGGAACGAGATGTAGCCGCATCAGTTATAGAACTATGTCATGCCCAAAACCCAGAGGGGGAGTGGGCCTCCCAGACCTCAAGATATACCACACAGCTGCGGTCCTTACCAGACTGATAGATTGGCACCACCAGGCACCCGCAAAACAATGGGTGGGTATGGAAGCGGCAAAAATTTGGTCCCACCTTAGACTACTACCATGGATAAAAAAAGAAGCCAGGCCCACGAACCTGCCACACACGCCAATTACACTGAACTGCATAGAAACATGGGATAGACGGGTGACCAAAGGAGAACTGACACTCCGCAGAGGAGCACTGACTCCGATATTCCACAACCCCGCATTCCCACCAGGATGCGAGAGACGGAGCTTCCTAGGGTGGAGGGCAGAAGACGATGTCAGGTGCTGTCAGATCATAGGAAATAGAGGCCTACCATCCTATAACGAGCTACAGGCATCCCGACCTGACCATAAACTGCTCTGGATGGAGTACCTACAATTGGCCTCGTTCTGGAGAACCCAACTAGAGTCACACACATAGGGAAACCCCGCCGAGCCCATCGAAGAGCTATTTCTAAGAGCCGAACCTCCAACTCGAGTCCTTTCCCGACTATACAAAATCATCCTGGATAGGCTCACACCAGGCCTGCCGGGTTACTCGACGAGCTGGGAGGGAGAGCTGATGGAGAGCATGCAGGACTCCGATTGGGAGAGGGCCTTCATATTCGCACATAAATTACCCCTAGCCTGCGCAGCGCAGGAGAAGAACTTCAAGCTCCTCTCTAGGTGGTACAGATGCCCGGATAAAATACACCGCATCTATCCCTCGGTCTCCAAGGAATGCTGGAGATGCAGGGTTGAGCGTGGCACCATGCTACACATCTGGTGGGGCACTCGTTCAGCCCTTCTGGAGCAAAGTCTTTGAACTCTACGAAGACATATCACACTCCACTGTAGAAGCCACCCCGCAGATGGCGCTACTGTCAATTATCCCTGGTCCACTCGCTTCAATTAAAAAAGGGCTCTTGCGCCACTTCCTCACAGCTGCAAGGGCAGTGATCCCACGCCATTGGTGTAGTACCTTAACCCCCCACCCCCACTCTGGAGTTTGTTCAGGAATTAAACCAACTAATGTATATGGAAGAGATGGGTGACCAGGGAGCCGAAGGGACCAGACGCAAAGTCCAAGCTTGGGCAATGTGGAACCCGTACCGAGATTCGCCACAGTTCCAATTAGCGATGGGATGGTGAGGGACACGACCCCGGAGGCGAGGCACAACGACCCAAAGGCAATAATCCGAGCCAGTCAAGGGCGCATGGGGTGAGTTCAGATGAGCACACCTCCTCCTCAGTCCACATCCATCCCCACCCTGTAAATCCCTTCCATTATCTCCACTCTCTTCCCACCATCCCCCAAACCAACCCACCTGGCTACTGTTTCTTTTTTGCCTACTCTATGTTGGGTACTATCCCGATGTTAGACATATTTAGCTCTATACTGAGTTAGTTAAACAAGGTTCCCCTTTTGACCGAGGTTTTTAATGAATGTCTATCCTCGGGCATTCTGCCGGAGTCAATGAGGAAGTCGACCCTAATTATTCTGTCAAAGGGTAAAGATCCGCTACATATTGAGAATTGGCGTCCCATAGCGCTCCTCAGTGTGGACAGAAATATTCTGGCAAAAGTGCTGTTCAGTAGGTTGGTGAAATCTGCACCCCAGCTCCTTTCTGGGGCTACGCACTGCTCTGTTCCCGGTCAAAGCACGTTTAGCGCCATGCTGAGTGTCCGGGAGGCTGTGGAGCAGGGCAGGGCGGGTCTCTGGAAGGGATTTTTACTTTCCCTGGATCAGGCTAAAGCGTTTGATCGAGTAAACCACGAGTACCTTTGGTCTGTCCTTTTAAGATACGGTCTGCCGGTGGGGTTCGTAAAATGGTTAAAAACATTGTATTCAGGGGCCGAGAGTTTCCCGCTCGTGAACGGTTGGGTTGGCCGTCCTTTTGTAGTCGGGTCTGGAGTCCGTCCGGGATGCCCTCTGAGCCCCTTGCTTTACGCGTTCGCTGTTGATCCCTTCCTCAGAAGGGTAGATGAGGGACCGTTGGCGGGGGTGAGGATGGACCCGGCCTTGAGGACAGTGGCGTACGCTGATGACGTTACTATCTTTGTTTCTCCAGGTCAAAGATAAATCGGGAAAAGTGTGAGAGTCTCTGGCTGGGAGGGGGAGATCCTGCTTTTGATCTTCCGGATGCTCTCCCAGAACCCCAAGATTCCGCTAAAACTTTAGGCATCGATTTCGACCAAGGGAATTATCCCGAGAAAAACTGGGAAGGCAGGTTGAGGAATGCCGCTCAAAAGGTGGATCAATGGAAAGGGTGGTCTTTGACCCTGAGAGAAAGGGTTTGCTTGATCAAGACTTACCTGCTCCCTTTGTTAATGTACCTGGGAAGTGTCTGCATTTTGCCAGAACCTCTTTGGTCACGGGTCTACAGCCTGTTCTTTCAGCTGTTATGGGGGAATAGGTTGAACCCAGTCAAGAGGGAAGTTACTTACCGTACGAGGAGACTAGGCAGCTTGGTTATGGTCAACCCAGTGGTATTCCTCGTGAATACGTTTTTGAAAGCTAATATCGCAAACCTCTGGAAAGAGAGGGCTCCTCCGTGGGTATCCTCCTGTAAGGGATGGTTTCAGCCGTTCTTCCAGCAGTGGGAGACAGGAGGGCATGTGAAGGACTTTTGTACACCGCACGGACATCTTCCGGCTTACGCTGCACCGGTTCTGAAGGTTTTACGCCAATGGGGGCTGACGGTGGGGGATGTCAGGACGCTGGCCAGGCGTGTGCTGGACCAGAGGGTTTTGGCAACCCACTTTCAGAATCCATTGGACCTTAGAGACTGCCCAAGTGGGGATTTGAGGGTGGGTTTGTTTCTTTGAAATTCAGTAAGAATCCCCTGAAAGTATTGGGACTTGACCTGGCGCTGCTTCCATGGTAAGCTGTATGTGGGGGACAACTTGAAGCACAAGAACACCGAGGACAGGGGTTGTCCCCGGGAGGCATGTGGCAACACTCTGGAGAGCATGGACCACTTCCTGCTTCATTGTCCCTTTAATATAGAGGTATACAAGAGGGTAGGGGCTTCCATTGGTTGGCCTCGACTGGCTGACCTTACCTACGCTGAGTGGTGTTATGGAGCATTCAGAGATCTGGGTGGCAGGGACCGCTGCACTTTATTCTTAGTAAGTCTAGTGGTTAGGTATTACACGTGGAGCGCACGGTGTTTAGTATCGACGCAGCATAAAATCGTCCTCGAGGACGAGGTAAGTAGGAATATTCTTGGTGACCTGGTGAAGGTGCGTTCTCTGGAGTTTGAAAGGTTGGGTAGGCCTCGAGCAGCCTTCCTTTGGAGGGGTTTTTGCTTTGGGGTTCCCTAGCCTGAAGAACTGTTTCCCGGTGGGGGGCTGGATTCTTTCACCCTAGCTTTTTGTTTTGTTTTGTTAAAAGTTGAATGAAAGGCTTACGGGTCCCGAACCAGGGCTGGAGGTAATGGTTATATTTTTGTTATTTATTTATTTTTCTGTATATTTAGGCTGTGGATTATTATGCATTATATGGGTTTGTGGGTGGTATTATGTGTTATGGTTTTTTCATGGGTGGTATCATGCTTCATGGGTGGTATTATGTGTTTTCATGGGTGGTATCATGTTTCATGGGTGGTATTACGTGTTTTTCGTGGGTGGTATCATGTTTCATGGATGGTATTACGTGTTTTTCGTGGGTGGTATCATGTTTCATGGGTGGTATTATGTGTTTTCGTGGGTGGTATCATGTTTCATGGATGGTATTACGTGTTTTTCGTGGGTGGTATTATGTGTTTTTCGTGGGTGGTATCATGTTTCATGGGTGGTATTATGTGTTTTCGTGGGGGGCATTATGTTGAGTTTTATTGGGAGGTTAGTATTACATTCTGTGGGTGTATTTAAAAAAGAAGAAAAACTAAACTATGTTCATAAGCATTATTCACAGAAAAAGCCAAAAATACAATACCTGAAGGTCTGCAAAGCAGACACGGTCGCCATAGGCACGATCGCCATAATGCAGGCACAATCGTCATTGGCACAATCGCCGTAGGGCAGGCGCATTTTGGCCAAAATGCAGTACCAACACCCGCATTTTATTAGTATGCATTAGTACTTTTGTATGTAGTTTGCTAGTTGGTGGGGGAGCCCAAGATGTCAGCCAGTGTGGCCCACTTTAGAGATACAGGGCAACCCGCTGTTATATCAGCCAGGGTTGATATCCTGTATGGTGGGTCACCATCCATCTATGGCTGACATCTTTGGTATCGTTCACATGTGCAGGCTATTAAAATATGCAGTCACTCCTCCCCAATCTGGGCTGGGTTGAGTGGGTGACTGCATATTAGCCTGCCAAGAACAAGCTGCTCCTCCACTTTATTGTCTGTCTGACTGCATATGTCCAGGGCTTATGGCCATTGCGCCTGCCCTACGGCGATTGTGCCAAAGGCGATTGTGCCTGCCTTATGGCGATTGTGCCGATGGCGACCGTGTCTGCTTTGCAGACCTTCAGGTATTGTATTTTTGGCTTTTTCTGTGAATAATGTCTTTGTTTTTTCCCACACCTCCGTGATTTTATGTTCATAAGCATGATTGGCAGGTATTGGCAGTGGATCAGGGGATGGGCAGGGAAATGTGTGTGTGTATATATATAGATATATTTATTTTATACACCCTGTAATGTTTTTTTTAATTTTTATAATAAAAAGATTATCACTGTTTGTGATCAGTGGTGGTACATAGGACTGCAGGTGACATCCCTATCTCTCCCCAGCATTATTACTGTGTTATCTGTGGTGTTACATAGGACTGCAGGTGACATCCCTATCTCTCCCCAGCATTATTACTGTGTTATCTGTGGTGTTACATAGGACTGCAGGTGACATCCCTATCTCTCCCCAGCATTATTACTGTGTTATCTGTGGTGTTACATAGGACTGCAGGTGACATCGTTATCTGTCTTCAGCGTTATCTCTGTATATTATCTGTGTTATTACATAGGACTGCAGAGGACTGAGAAAACACGCAGTGATAACAATGAGATGGAGAGATGGCAATGTCACCTGCAGTCCTATGTAATACCACTGATAACACAAAGTGATAACCCTTAGGACAGATAGTGATGTGAACTGCAGTCCTATTTAACACCACAGATAACAATCAGTGATAACGCCAATGTAAACCGTCACCGCATGCACCCCTGTAAACAGACTATAGACATTATATATCAAAATGTCCAATAAAAACCCCATTCCTGTGCTTTTATTTTATACTACTTTTAAAAATAAACAACTATAAGTTTAATTATTTTTTTTACCTCTAATTAAACTAAATTCAGTGAGAAAGGAAACTAAGAAATAGCCCTACATGTGACGGGAAAAAAAATGTTGTGTAATGGCAAAAAATCAATATCCCTTGGGCGACAGAAATCCTCAGAGTGACTACTAATGCTCTAATAGAGCCGGCTTTCTTCTTTTCTCAGCGTTGGACGCAGCTAAACTCCGCCCCTCCCTTTTTTTCTGCTTCTATAGAAGTTTATGGAAGCTTCTTGCGTATTTCGACAAAAGATATGGCAAGACCAATCTTTGACACGGCGTATGAAATTGGTGACCGAAAACAGACGCCAATGTGCTGTTTTTCCGGCGCAATTGTTTTATGCACATAAAAGTCATCTGTGTGAATGAATACATTGGAATCCACGGCTTCGGACGGTCACCTGATGGATACCTGCGCATATATTGTCATGTCAATAAGGCCTTAGGGGCACATTTATCTAAGACCAGTGCTCTATCCGGCAATCTCAGGTAGGAGTCGATGTGCCAAATGTGGTAAGTGGCACAAACCTGTTGTTACATTTGGTACATCCTTGCCAGCCATGTGCCACTTGCTGTAATCCACAGCAAGTAAAACATTCTGTAGGTTGGCGCTAGAAGGAGGCGGTGTAAGAGACAGAAGTGCAGGAATTGTAATAGCCGGCTTCAGCTTCCATTGATGACACTTCTGCTGCTGTCCCTTATGATGACGTGTAATAGTTACTTCAATGGGAGGAAAGGCAGCTATGGCACTTCCACTTCTATCCCCTATAATGACGTCAGGCCCTGCTGCTCTGACAGCCGGAGGTGGTCAGCTCATCACTAAGGATTCTGAGCGGCGCTGTGATGTTCGTGTGGGCAACTGACCCAGAAGGATAGGGAACACCAGGTGAATTACCACAGATTAGCACCTCTCCCTATATTCTACTAGGGTTAGTGACACAGACCTACCTGAGTGGGGACATCGCCCCAATAAAGGGCGGCCAAACGGGTCGCATGCACAGGAAGAAATTGCAGCATGCTCCATTTTCCTGCGAATCTCCCACAGGGACGGCTCCCACGGCTTCTATTGATGTCAATGGAAGCGTCCGGTCTCGCTGCTCACCCGCAGCTGTTTTTGTGCTGTGCCACAGGACCGCAGGAGTTTGAAAAAAAAGTGCAGGCGCGCGGCACGCTGCCAGTGTGCTGAGCACATCCGCCGGACAGACGATAAAAGTCCCGGCCATGACGGAGGGGAGATCCGCAGCATCCGAGCAGGTGAGTATAATCTATTTTCTGGTCTCATGTCTGCACGGGTAATCTGTGCGGGCCTAAATTTCCTCATGGACATGAGGCCTAAGAGTCAGAGACGCCCCATATAACACTCCCAGCGTGTTATACAGAGCTTAAAGGGGTTGTCCCGCGGCAGCAAGTGGGGGTAAGCACTTCTGTATGGCCATATTAATGCACTTTGTAAAATACATCGTGCATAAAATATGAGCCATACAGAAGTTATACACTTACCCCCTCCGGTGCTGGCGTCCCCGTCTCCATGGCCACGACTGAAGCCTTCTTCTCTGGTCGCTGCAACAGTCGCGCTTGTGCAGAGAAAAACCATCTCCTGGAGGCTCCGGGGTCACGAGCTGCGTCCTGGCTCCTCCCCCTTCTCAGCATCATCGCGTAGCTCCGCCCCCATCACATGGTGCCGATCAGCCAATGGGGTGGCTGTAATCAGCAGTGGAACGCAGACAGTAGAAGAACATCCACAATGCACCATGGGAGAAGACCCGTGGTGCACTGTGGGAGAAGACCAGCGGCAGCCATCTTGGACAGAAGATTTTTTAAAGTAGCTGAACGGGGATTCCGGTAAGGGAATTTTTTTTTTTTTTACTAACACATGGCAGCGTTTTTCCTTTACAGGTACTGGGGGACTGGGCAAAAAAAAAAATTTTAGCTTTCGACGCGGGACAACCCCTTTAATGGCTCTAAAGGTGCATTCAGACATAACGATTATTATTCAAAAAATCATTAAAATGAGCAAAAGTGAACGATAATCATTTGCTTTAAATGCAAGCCACCGAAAAATAAATGAGAATCGCTCCTTCGATGGGTCACATGAGCATCGTCTTGTCTAAAAGATGCATTAGACAATGTTGTACACCAATTTTAGGGATTTTGGTGAACTTCCAGTTTGGTTAAAACTCCTTCAAATCAAACAGAACTTTTGCAAAACTTCGGCGAACTGGCCAAAACAAACTTTTTAAAAGTCCACTTATAAGGCCTCATGCCTACAGCCGTGTCGGACTCCGCCAGCGGAATTCGGCAGCGGAGTCTGTCACGGTGCCCCCCCAAACACCCTATACTTACCTCCCGGATTCACTGTGTGAAGTCCCGCATGACATGCCGGTGGTATGCGGGGAAGCGTATTCACGCTATACTTCCGCTGTGCTACAATGTGGACAATTTCGGGGATTTCCGCTGCGTGAAACACGGCAGAAATCCGGCCATGGTCATTAGCCTTAACTGCTCCTTAGATCATGTTACAGGACCGCAACCTCCTGAGAGGAATAAGCGCTTTACAGGACTATTAGTAAGATGCGCACCACTCCAGTACTTGGGTATAAAAATATAATTTTTATTTACACACATTTTGTTTAGGTTTAGGAATGGGTACGGGATGGGGGGGCAGGGGGGGGGGGGAGGGGGGCGGAGTGGTAGGCCCCTGGTGCCAGGTGGTAGGTGATGGTTCATTCTTTACTGTTTTATTGTCTAAACTCTTCAGGGGGATCACACCAGACTCTGTAAAAAGAAAAGCAATGTCACTATACTAATACCATGTGTATATATAGATATGCGTATATGTGTATATATATAGATATATATGTGTGTGCATAGATATGTGTGTGTGTATATATAAATAGATATGTTTGTGTGCATAAAAATAGAGGTGTGTATATAGGTATATAGATAGATATGTGTGTATGAGTATATATAGACAGATATGTGTGCATGTGTATATAAAGACACATATGTGTGTATATCTATATATATGTGTGTGTGTGTGCGCGTATATATAGATACATGTGTGTGTGTATATATATATATATATATATATATATACACATATACAAACACACATGTCTATATATACACACACATATCTATAGATACACACACATCTATATATAGATGTGTGTGTGTATATATATATATTTGTGTGTGTATATCTATATATAGATATGTGTGTGTGTGTATATATATATATAGATATGTGTGTGTATATATATATATATAGATATGTGTGTGTATATATATAGATATAGATGTGTGTGTATCTATAGATGTGTGCATCTATAGATAGATATGTGTGTGTATATAGATAGATATGTGTGTGTATATAGATATGTGTGTGTATATATAGATATATATGTGTATGTATATAGATATATACATGTGTGTATGTGTATATAGATATGTGTATGTGTATATAGATATATATGTGTGTGTATGCTCATTGTCACAATTCCTTTGCATATTTACTACATACAAGAAACATAGGGCTGATCTTCACGCTTTTTTTCTAAACTAGTGTGGATTTAGAAACGTCCGAAACAACAGAGCGGTTCATGCTCTAATACGCTCCATAGCGGCAGGTGTATTAGCGCATGCGCCCGTGTGCTTCTGCCCTAAGGGAGTGAAATAGTACATACGTGTAGCAACAGAGGACGGCGATCACGAGGAACAGAAGTGGGGCTGCAACAATGATGTAGCGTGGTATGGATTGTAATCCTTCTTCTATTTCCTCTATCTCCGAGTCCAAACTTCTCCGGACTCCTAAAACAAAGGGGAAAAGTTATTTTGTGATTTGCACCAGTTTTGTGAAGCAAAAAAAAAAAGTTGCACATTTTGTCACAAACCTTTTTCTATGCAAAGATTTATGAGCTTTTATGATTTCATGCTGCTCTCATCGCTTTTCAAGAAAGTGAGCGGAATTTAGTGAAAGGGGCGGGGCTTCCAACAGACCTACAGGTTTACAGAAATTGTTAAAAACTACATCTATCTATCCCTCTCATCTATCTGTCTCTATCTATCTATATTTCCATCTCATCTCATCTCAATCTCATCCTCCACCTATCTTGTATTTTAGTGTCCTACGTCTTCCGGGGCATCACAGCAGACTCTGTAAAAAAAAAAAACACATATCACTACATTAATACTGTGTGTATATAGATAGGTGTGTGTATATAGATAGATATGTGTGTGTAATATGTGTGTGTATATATAGATAGATATGTGTGTGTAATATGTGTGTGTATATAGATAGATATGTGTGTGTATATAGATAGATATGTGTGTGTAATATGTGTGTGTGTATATATAGATAGATATGTGTGTATGTGTATATAGATGGATATATGTGTGTGTATATATAGATATGTGTGTGTGTGTGTGTATATACAGTAGATATATATATATTGAGAGAGAAAGATATGTGTGTGTATATAGATATATATGTGTGTGTATATAGATAGATATGTGTGTATATAGATATATATGTGTGTGTTTATAGATAGATATGTGTGTATATAGATAGATATGTGTGTATATAGATATATATGTGTGTGTTTATAGATAGATATGTGTGTATATAGATAGATATGTGTGTTTATAGATATATATGTGTGTGTTTATAGATAGATATGTGTGTATATAGATAGATATGTGTGTTTATAGATATATATGTGTGTGTTTATAGATAGATATGTGTTGCCTGCACTAGTGTGGATTTAGAACGGTCCGAAAAAACACAACAAAGCGGTTCATGCTCTAATACGCTCCATAGCGGCAGGTGTATTAGCGCATGCGCCCGTGTGCTTCTGCCCTAAGGGAGTGAAATAGTACATACGTGTAGCAACAGAGGACGGCGATCACGAGGAATAGAAGTGGGGCTGCAACAATGATGTAGCATGGTATCGCTTGAAATCGTTCTTGTATATCCTCTATCTCCGAGTCCAAACTCCTCCGGACTCCTAAAACAAAGGGAACAATTTATTTTGTGATTTGCACCAGTTTTGTGGTGCAAAAAAAAAATTGCAAATTTTGTCACAAACCTTTTTCTATGCAAAGATTTATGAGCTTTTATGATTTCATGCTGCTCTCATCGCTTTTCAAGAAAGTGAGCGGGAATTAGTGAAAGGGGCGGGGCTTCCGACAGACCTACAGGTTTACAGAAATTGTTGAAAACTACATCTACCTATCTCTCTCATCTATCTGTCTCTATCTTATCTATCTATATTTCTATCTCCCTCATCTATCTCATATCTATCAATCTTATATCTATATATCTATCTTTATTTCCACCTATCTAGTATTTTACGGTCCTCTGTCTTCTGGGGCATCACATCAGACTCTGTAAAGAAAAAAAAAGCAATATCACTACACTAATAATGTGTGTATGTATATATATATATATATATATATATAAATAGATATGTGTGAGTATATATAGATAGATATGTGTGTGTATATAAAGATGGATATATGTGTGTATGTGTATATATATATATATATATATATATATATATATATATATGTGTGTGTGTGTGTGTGTGTATATATATAGATATGTGTTGCCTGCACTAGTGTGGATTTAGAACGGTCCGAAAAAAACTGAACGGTTCATGCTCTAATACGCTCCATAGCGGCAGGTGTATTAGCGCATGCGCCCGTGTGCTTCTGCCCTAAGGGAGGGATTTTTTTCATCTGATGGTATAAATGAAGTGAAATAGTACATACGTGTAGCAACAGAGGACGGCGATGTAGCGTGGTATCGCTTTAAATCAATCTTGTATATCCTCTATCTCCGAGTCCAAACTCCTCCGGACTCCTAAAACAAAGGGGAAAAGTTATTTCGTGATTTGCACCAGTTTTGTAGAGCAAAAAAAAAAGTTGCAAATTTTGTCACAAACCTTTTTCTATGCAAAGATTTAGGAGCTTTTATGATTTCATGCTGCTCTCATCGCTTTTCAAGAAAGTGAGCGGGAATTAGTGAAAGGGGCGGGGCTTCCGACAGACCTACAGGTTGACAGAAATTGTTGAAAACTACATCTACCTATCTCTCTCATCTATCTGTCTCTATCTTATCTATCTATATTTCTATCTCCCTCATCTATCTCATATCTATCAATCTTATATCTATATATCTGTCTCATATCTAATCTAATCTATCTATCTAATCTAATCTATTTTATCTATCTCTCTCATCTGGAGGGGGGGGGGGGGCGAGCTAAACTTTTGCACCCGGGCCCCTGATGCCAGGTGGTGGGTGATTGTTCATTCTTTACTGTTTTATTGTCTGAAGTCTTCAGGGGAATCACACCAGACTCTGTAGAAAAACAAAACTATATATATATATATCACTACACTAATAAGATAGGGTTATACAAACTTTATACACAGTGAATACTTACTAATTCTTGATTCTTCAACATGTCCAGAGAAAACACATCTTTGGAGTCAGTGTGGGCCGATCTCCTTGTTTGCCTCCTCCGCTGCTTGTGGAGGAATGGGTAAACAAACAGCAGATGATAGCAAAATAAAAACTAGCAAAATTTGAATCTTCTTGTCTGTTAAACAGCTTCAAGTAGAATGAAGGTCTTCTGTCTCCCTTCAGAACAAGCACTGAACTATTGTCTAGAACACGGTGTGGTCATAAGAGAAACTATATCAATCCTATGTGACTTTCCCTTGAATGACACATCACTTAGCACATTGTTACAATATTAACCCGGCTTCTACGCACACGCCCATCGCCAAAGTGGCGGAAGCCTGCGCAAAAGCCACAGCTTGCCTGGGTAATTTAATATCTCTCTGCTCCTGGCTACCAAACATAGTCGAGAGGCTGGAGATTTCACGGGATGCCAAGTACGCGTTCACTGGGCATCGCGATCGGCGCTATCCAACAGATAATGGCAATCAAGTAAAAGTAAAAAGAAATTAAAATGTCACTTCTTGTCACGGATCCAATCCATGAGGAGAGCTGAAATAGTTGCCTAAGGCCTCCTGCACACGGGCATATTTGCATGGTGGAGTCTGCGGCGGGCGTTTGCCTCCAGAGTCCGCAGCAAATATAGCGCATAGTATTCAATGGCAAAATGCCATTTCATCTCCGTGAGCAGAAAAATAATGCGATTTTATGCAGGTTACACATGACCAGCTTCCATTTAAGTCAATGGAAGTTGTCCGTCCCGCGGTACTTCTGCAGCGTACGCTGCGGAAGTATTGAAGGATACGTCTCACCCCCCAGTCAGTGCCAGCGGCTACTGCATATGCAAGGCAGAGTGCCAGCCGGCACACCGGAGTGTGTGCAGAAGCCGTCGGCCAGGTATTCTGGGGGCACTGGGTCGAACTCCTGTGTGGGAATCCTGCATGCGGTACAACGGATTCTGACCCGCCCATGTGCAGGAGGCCTAAGACCTCCGACGATGTTCCCCTGCCGCGATCTTCATCCGTTGACATTTCACCAACTTTGGTGCATGCAAATGTTGGCAAAATGGCGGATGCAAGCGCAGAAGCTGAGGAGGGTCCAGGAAATTTAAAATCTCCCTGCTCCTGGCTACTAAAGGTAGCTGAGAGCCTGTAGCAGTGACCAAGGGCTGCGGTGAGCGGTCCCTGATCACATGATCGCCGTTATCAATGGCGATCATGTAAAAGTTAAAAACAGTTGAACTCAATGCTCCTTTGGGTTTCGGCCCGTTGTGCAGTCAGACATAATATTAGGGCCACAATGGGTATATTTCTGAACACAGGACAAACAGGGGGATCCATTTTGGGGTGAAAGTCTTCATATATGTGTGTGCTGTACAAAAAAACTGTTTTTCAAAATGACATAATTGTCAAAAAACGAAAATCTTATTTTTTCCCTCCTGCTTTGCTTAGATGTATTCAAAAACTGTGGGGTCAAACTAAGCAGCACACCCCTATATGAAGGTTAAGGGGTCTAGTTTTCAAAATGGGGTCATTTGTGAGGGTTCCCCATCGTTTGGGCCGCTCAGTGGCTCTACAAATTGGTAATAGGGCCTAAATCACCTTCAAGCAAAATGTCTGTTCTGAAACCCACCATCTGCTCCATCTGTTTGGGCCCCATTGTGCATACGGACATAATATTAGAGCCACAGTCGCTATGTTTCTGAACACGGGACAAACAGGGGCATCCGTTTTGGGGTTAAAGTCTTCATTCATATGTGTGCTGTACAAAAAAGACTTTTTAAAATGACACAATTGCCCAAAAATCTAAATTCTTTCCTTCTGCTTTGCTTAAGATTCATTCAAAAACAGTGTGGTCAAAATACTTAGTAAACCCCTAGATGAATTAATGAAGGGGTCTAGTTTTTAAAATGGGGTCATTTGTGGGGGTTGTCTGTCATTTTTGGTGGCTCAAGGGCTCTACAAGTGGGCAGTGGGGCCTAAATCACCTTCAAGCAAAATGTCTGTTCTGAAAGCCACCGGCTGCTCCTTTCGGTTTGGGCCCCGTTGTGCATAGGGGCATAATATCAGGGCCACAATGGGTATGCCTCTGAACACAGGACAAACAGGGGGATCCATTTTGCGGTGTAAATATTCATTTTCATGTGCACTATAGTAAAAAAAATATGTATTTGGAATGATATATTTGCAAAAATATTTGCATAAATTGCATTTACTTCTGAAAAAAATACTCCTGACCCCCCCCCCCCCCTCAGTGAATACATTAAGGGGTGTAGTTTTTAAAATGGGATCATTTATCTATTATTCTGACACCTATGAGCCTTTGCAATCCTGGCTTGGTGTAGGAAAACAAAGTGTTCCTCAAAATGTGGATAAGTAATGTTAAATTTGTACGTCTCCTAAATGGTTAAAAAAACAAAGTTTTTCAAATGTGCATCCAAAATAAAGTAAACAAATGGAAATATATATCTTAGCACAGATTTGTACAGTATGTTTGCACATATTTGAGATATTACACTTCAAAATGTGAAAAAATAACATTTTTTTTTGGAAAAATTTTCCCAATTTTGGCGCTTTTAATAAATATACACCAATTGTATTGGTCTATTTTTACCACCTAAATGAAGTACAACATGTCGCTATACAATGACTATGAAGAAGTCATGCTTCAACAGCTGGGAGGCACATGGCCAAGTGAAACTTGTCTTTCTTTTATTTAAGCCAGTCAACTTAAAAAGCTGCCTCTGTCTTCGCATGCTCACACAACTGGGCTCAGGCGGCCGACTGACACTAGAAATGGGGCACTTAAGTCATAAGTAATACATCTACAGCAAAAGAAACCCGGAACAAAATATCCACTTGTAAGCATGCATGTAAAGGCTCCTGTGTCTACGAACACATGCAGGAAGAGCGGCCTGGAAAGTTGGCTGCGGAATGAACAGTGAGTGCGCTGGATGTAAAGGGAGGGGGCTGCTACATGGATGTAGTATACCGCCTGGCCAGTCAGACACTCCAACAGGATATATATGAGACTCACATAACTCGGATCTTGGGGAACGCGGCGTTGGAATACCCCGAATGGATGAATTGCAGTACATTTAAACCAGATTCACACAGGTATTAATAAACAGCGAATACGCAGGTTTTCTTCAGCTTTTCATACACCCATTGATTTCAATAGTCTATTACAGTGCAAAATGTGCGTAAAAAATAGGCAGCTGTGAATGAACCCATTGAAATCAACAGGCTCCATTCACTACATAGTACGCAAGCAAAAAATACCTGGCAGAAGCACATTTTTGCCATGCAATAACACAGCGCATTTTGGCCAATCAGGGGTGCTTATTACTCTGCAAATACGGAGGGCTCTTGTGCTGTACAAACGCGCAGAAAATGGAGCATGTCGCGTATTTTTCCATGTGACCAAAATGCACATGCAAAATACTGGTATGTGAATGAACTAATTGAAATCAATGGGCTCCATTCACTGAGTATTACACGCGCAAAGAATACTCTTAGCTTTGCTTCACACTGGCGTACGCACATTTTTTGCCACGCAAACATTCGGCATATTCCGGCCAATCGGGTTACTTTGCCTATATGCTCTGTAAAAATACGTAAGGTTCTTGAGCTGCGTAAATGTGCAGAAAATACATCACGTTGCGTATTTCCCCACGTGAACGAAATGCACATACAAAATACCGACTTGTAAATGAACTCATTGAATTCAATGGGTTCCATTCACTGCGTATTGCGTGTGAAATTTTGCGTGCACAATGCGATGTCGTGTGAATCTGGCTTTAGGGCTCCTTCACAAGTTGCGCACGCAATACACAGAGAATAGAACCCCTTAATGTTAATGGGTTCATGCACATTTCCTGATTTTCCATGCACATTTGTTGCAAAATAATAGGACTCGCTCTATCTCTCTGCACATTTGCGGACTAAATGTCCTCATAGAAGTCCATGGGAGGTGCCCCAATACATGTGCAATGTGCAATATGCTGCGCAATTCTGTGAAAAAAGAATACATCTGGAATTCATTAGGCTAAATAGCCATCTAAATCGGGGGGTGTCCGTCTGCCGCATGTGAATGAGCATTCGCTGCACGGCAGGAGTCGCTGTGCAGGATGATCACAAATGGAACTTCTCAGACATTGCTGGTGTTTCGTGCGGAGGGACTTTCTGCTTGTTCTGGCTATAATTGCGCAGTTACGTCTTCCTAGACAGCAGCATCCAGAAACCTGCTTAGATGACTGCACGTTGCTGGCGTCACGCTTCCTTCTAACTTCCTATCTCCAGTTCTCTATTCTGCACATGATGCATTAACAGGAAAAGGTCTGAACTTTGAAATGTGAGCTTCTTCCTGCTTCAGTTTTGCACTTAGCATGGCTTCAAAGCCCTGCCCTGAAAATGATTGGCTGACTCACAACTCACATGAGTAGGGGGGTCACACATGAGAGCTTCACCCTAGTAATTAGCGGACATCAGCCGGAGCTGAGCTTTACATTCTGGCTGGGAAGAGTGGGAAAGGTACCCTTGTAGACCGCCCCCTCCAATAACTCAGAGTATTTTACCCACCCTGTCAGCGCAGAGATCGCTCAAGCTTATTACCGCTCTACTGAGTTCAGCTACCGGACCAGGAAAATCACAGAAGGGCCATTTTTTGGCAACATGAATATAAAATTCCCTCGTGCCATCTTTGTTAGGGCTTATTAGTGAAAGTGGAGGCTTTGTATATAGCACAGATGTCAAACACAAGGCCGTGCTTAATAATAGGGGGTAACAAGGCAGCCTGCAATTACAAGTGCAGCTACCATTGATTGCAATGAGAGCTGCGCTAGCCGCTACACAGGGGTCGGAGCAGCGGCCTCCGCTCTGACCCCGGAGCATCCCGGTGGGTGCTGCCTCTACTTACCCCGCCTGCACCTCCGCTAAGGTCAGCGGTTACAGATTCCACAGCAGCTACCACTGCCGGATGGGAGCTGCAAGCGGGGTGAGTTTAAAGCCTGTAGGGATGCTTCCCAGCCAGAGGACACTAGGGGGATTGTTATTAGCCTTTGGCCTGGCAGCATGCTTGAGACTACTATTAGTACTGGGGCCACTATGAAGGTCCTACTGTTACTACTGGGGCCACTATGAAGGTCCTACTGTTACTACTGGGGCTACTATGAAGGTCCTACTGTTATTTATGGGGCCACTATGAAGGTCCTACTGTTATTTATGGGGCCACTATGAAGGTCCTACTGTTATTTATGGGGCCACTATGAAGGTCCTACTGTTACTACTGGGGCTACTATGAAGGTCCTACTGTTATTTATGGGGCCACTATGAAGGTCCTACTGTTATTTATGGGGCCACTATGAAGGTCCTACTGTTATTTATGGGGCCACTATGAAGGTCCTACTGTTATTTATGGGGCCACTATGGGGGTCATTGTTTTATGTGCGCAAAAATTAAGGCTGATGTGGCCCTCAGTGAAAGTGAGTCTAACACCCCTGATCTATAGCAATCAGATTTCTCCATGTATTTTAGGCCAGATGCACATGGCCATATGCCAGTTATACCTGAAGAGCTCAAATGCAACTCTAATTGAAGACCACATGGACCCCCGCCCACGTGCCGTACGGCCTCCACAGATATTGCACATTGAAAGTTATATTCTCATCCATGAAAACGCACAATAGGATATCCAGCAATCTTTTTTGACGTGGACCATCAGTCTGTGTGAAAACTTGTACATGTGTATAGCCCCACAGGCCATTATAGCGCCGCCTGTTGTCCATGGAATACATGGATAGCACACGGCGTGAAGATACTGCTGGGTGAATTGGCCCCATTAACCTGCATAGGACTCTGGAATCCAAATGGCTGCTGTAGTTGACACTGTTAGACCCATGTCACAACATTTGCGCGGCCAATAAGCAGTGAATAGAACCCAGTGATTTCAATGGGTTTGTTTCATATAGGCATATTTTGCACCTGCATTTTGTTCTCGCCAAAAAATATGCAGTGTGCTTTATTTTCCTGTACATTTGCACCTGAAAATGGCGCATATTGAACTAATCAACTTAAATACCCATTAAGGTCAATGGGAGCGTTCGTGTTTTTTTGCTTGCGCAAATGCACAAAACAAACAATAAAACATGCACAGGCGTATGCAAAAATGCAACACCCATTGCACAAATACACACTTGTGAGAAAACTGCGCGATCTTTGAGCGATACGAGAGTGAGGGAAAACGCAGAATCATGATACCCATGCTTTTCAATTGTGATCTTGCGATGTGGCGTAAAAAAAATGGCGTTATGTCCCATCTTACCGCGTTTTGCTCTATTTTTATCACCCATGTCTCCCTATGGAGCCTTCATTTTATTGCAATGCGTGAACTTGGGATTTTCATGTGATGCGATACATTTTTCAAATTAGAAAGTCCTATTGCCTTTCTAACGAGAAAATCTTGTGGGAAAATTGCAAGCGGCAGCGATGTTTTTCCAAGAAAAAGCAATGCTGACGCTCAGACATCTCATGAGTGAAATTGCAATATTGCCGCTATTTTCTCGCAGTGATATTACGATCACCTGCTTATGACCATGTGACACCAGCTCAAGGCCCCTTCATAGTGGCGTATCTGCGCACGGAAAAGTTGCGCATGCAATAGACCAGGGATCTCCAACTCCAGTCCTCAGGGACCACCAACAGGTCATGTTTTCAGGATATCCTATGGTAAGAACCCCTGTGGCAATGTCTGAGGCACTGACGATAATTACATCACCTGTGCATCACTGAGGAGATCCTGAAAACATGACCTGTTGGCGGTCCCTGAGGACTGGAGGTGGGGACCCCTGCAATAGGCTGAGAATAGAATCCATTGATGTCAATAGGTTTGTTCACATGCATGTATTTTTTCTGCACATTTCGGTTGCTCTATTTCCCTGTGCATTTGCGCACCCATGGTCCCCATAGACGTCAATGGGTAATGTGTGTAACACTGTGTCATTGCGCAGGATTAAGAACATATCCGGAACTCATCAGACTAATAAGTCATGTCCATTGGTGCGTCTTTGTTTGCAACACGCAAATGAACAAGCCTTGTGGGCGCAAAAAGTACACTAGAATACACAAAAAAGCATAATTCATTCTGCAAATATGCCCTTAGGCCACTCCCACATGCAGCGTCAGCAAAACACGGTGATTTTACCTGCCGCAGATACACAGGAAAACCGCAAAGCAAAATCTACAACTAAGGCTCCATTCACACGGGGCGGTTTGGTTGTGGTTAAAACTGCACCAAAAAGTGCGTTGGTGAAACCACGTGTGATATTACTATGTTTGTAGTAAAATGGGGGAAAAACCGCACGCAGTTTTGCAAATGCATTTTTCGGTGCGGTTTTCATTGCAGCCAGACTGCCCCCTGTGAACGGAGCCTAATGGTGCAGACGAGACTGAGGGGTTTTTAGTGGTTCTACTGTGGATTTTACCTCTTGCATTCTCTGAATTCTGCAGCTTTAATAGACAGGCTGCAGATTTGGGATCCACACTAGAGATGAGCGAGCACGCAAATGCTCGGGTCCGCGTTATTCGTGTTATTCACAAAATTTGAGAGCTCTACTCGAGTAACGAACCCCATTGACTACAATGGGAGCCTCGAGCATTTTTGTATGTGGGACTCCGGGGGCCGAGCTTTTTTTCTCCCTAGTCTCTCCCTCTCCAGCCAGCCAAAAAATTTGCCAATGACGCGCGCTGCGTCGCGGCGGGGAGAGGCCAAAACAGGCACGTCACAGCGGGGAGGAGCCAAAACCTGGGGGTGGCTGAACAAGGTTGATGCTTCGAGTAATGAGCACCATCGAGTATGCTAATGCTCGAACGAGCATCAAGCTGGCAGAGTACGTCCGCTCAACTCTAATCCACACCATTTTTCATAAACGCTGCAGAACCTTTCTGCAGCGTGAGAAGGAGATTTTCGCAATTTCCTCCACACGGCTTGTGCTCTAAATGCTGCAGAAATTTAGCAAAATCTACACTGCAGGTGAAGACCGCCGTAAGGCACCCACAGACATGGGAGCACATTTATAAACTCTTTTATCCCAGTTTCTGATGTAAAAAAGTCGCACATTTTTGGGTGTTTGCACAAACATTTGCAACTTCTCTTTATTTTGTGCCGTTCGCCACAACTGGCAGATTAATCTATAATTTAAGCCAGAAACTGGCATAAATGACACCAGAATGTACGGCAGGTCGGACTTGGCATACATTTCTTGAAAGGCGCACAGACCTTCCGGGAGGAGTTGAGTACATGAAGAGCCTATAGAGTCGTCTGAGGTACAGAAAGATGTCACTGATGGGACTACATGTAATAAAATAACCACAGGAGCTACATTCGTTCATTTAATCCCCCACCAGTCCTTCTACTCTGGTCCTCCGCACCAGCATTTGTTTACTTGACTGTGGGTCAAGAGGGGTGTCGTCTCTCCTTAAGGAGAGCAACCAAAAAGTGTGTGGAGACACCTAGGAGGTTAGTGGGCTGAGGGATGGCCTTGTCTCTCCCCCAGGAGGGCATTCAGAAGGGGTTTGAGGACACCTGAGAGGTGAGTGAGAAGACTTATACGGCCATGCACGCTCCTCTGGGTCATTTATGCAAATAAGGAAGATGGAACAATACCTCTGCAGCGCCACCTATTGGATGGCAGCATTCCTTCAAATCAATATCGGACCCATTATACAGGTCTTTATAACAGTGGAAAGACTGCAGCAAATACCCTTTAAATCCACAGCGGCCAAATAAGCATTCAAGTGATGCTGTTTTGACAGCTTTGTAATTGCGAATCTGCTGCGTATTTCAGAGGTTAAATTCCTCCTCATAAATGAGCAGCATAAGATCACTTTCACGCGGTCCATGAAACTCGGCTGGATATCGCGCTCAGGGACATGCAATTTACCTGGGGAATGCGAGGCAATTTTCTTTAAAAGCGCCTCCTATCACTTTTGGTAAAGAAGCGATCCTCCACTGCGGTGTCAGCCACACCCGAGGATAAGCCAGTGTTTCCCATGGTTTTCAATGGGAGACCTCACATCACACTTGCGGGTACCTGGAACGCTGTACGATGTGTTTGAGGTGGGGTGAGGTGTGGGTGTGGCTTAGTTCCACCCTGCCCCACCCCCCTCCCATTGCAAATAGTGGTGAGGGGCAGAGAGGGTACAGGAGCTTAGTGCATGCATCTTCCCCCTGCAGAAAGGGACACCGTATATCGGCCGAGCGTGAAAACCCGGCCTATGTACGGACATCTGAATAAGCCCTAAGAATAGTGTTTTATGCATTATAAATGAGGACACGATTAACGCATGCTACACAAGCAAAAGCGACTTCAGCGAACGCAAACAAGGTTACATAGAAACATCCTACAATTGGCTTCTGTTCTGCGTTTGCGTGGTGCGATATAAAGTGTAATGCCAAATACAAAAGAAATATGTTTTGCCATCTTTTGTTATCAACGTGATAACACCTCCCTGGGATATAGCGTCGCTTCATGATTGGAGGGACCCTCACTGATCCTGAGGATGTAAGCATGGATTTAGCACTGCACCCCCTTCTACGTTTTCTCTGCACAACAGGGCTGCCAGCCACCCAACTGTTCAGGGAATTGCAACTGGCCCCATTCAAGTGACTATAGCCTCGTGTGGCACAGAGTGTTATGGCAGCAGTATGCAGTCCTAAGCTCTCGGTCACGACCGGAAGGTTGGAAGTTCAGGTAGCCAGCTCAAGGTTGACGTAGCCTTCTGAGGTCGGTAAAATGAGTAGCCAGCTTGCCGGGAAGGATGGGGGGTAATAAATGACCTTAAGGCTCTGCAGAATAAGTTGGTGCTATACAAATAACAAGTCACTCTCCCCCCTATAGCCGGCTACAGTTGCCTGCACAGCTAGTGGCCAGGTCAATGCTGTCCAGAGGTAAAACAGTGAGAGGGATGCAGGAATAAGTCAGTCTAGACCTGCTGACTTATCGTTTGAACATTGTCAGTTCGCTCGCTCACTCGTGCAGCCTGTTTATACAGCAGATACATCGTTGGCTCGTTCATATGAGACATCATTCAGTCATTCACATTCGCTGTGTAAGTGAGAATGACTAAATGAGCGCTGTTTAAAGCGAGCGATAAGCGAACGAGCATACAATGGTTTTTATAACTACATTAACTGAATGATGAACCCAAAGCAAACAATTCATCGTTTGCTGCGTCTGAAATGATCAATTATCGCTTATTTTCGCTCGTGTGAACGATTTAGAATGTCGTAATCCGGTACCAAAGGAACACTTTGTGTACTGTAATGGGATTAGCTGAAGGTTTGGCTTCATCCACACAAACATTTTATTGCAGCTATTTCGCCAATGGGGTCCGTTCCGTTCAATCCTGTTTAGTTCCATTGTGAGGTGGAGACATTTGGCCACAAGGATTCCCCTTTCCTGCTCCCCAAATGGAACAGGAAAGCGGAACCCCGGGTTCAGGTGTGAAACCACCCTAAACCAGCTCTAATTTATTGCATTGCTACAAATCAGCAGTATAGTAACAGTACATTCTCTCTATTGTGTAATTATGTGTGTGCTAAGGTTGAATACCTCTCACCAGATGAACTGACATCCACAAGTTTAACAATAAAAGAGCTAAAAACATTGTGAAATAACAACCAGTTAATTCATCGCTAGCAAAAATGACCAAAATCCTTTTGTAAAACCCAAAGCACAATCACGAGCACAAAAACTCCACTAATATATATATTGATTTATTATTTCTAAACATTAAAAACCCTTCCATTATCTATTACTAATTTCTTGTTGTTCTTGGACTCTTCAGGTAGTCAGTGTTCCTTTAACTTTAATATGTTTTATCTTAAGCACACCTGATGCAACTAATGAAATCCTTGATTAGTTACCTCAGATGTGCTTAAGACAACACCTGATTTGTATATGTGTGGTTTTAAGAGGGAACCTATTCAGGGGGTTGAATAACTATGAGACTGCAGTAGAAATTAAAAGTTGCATTTTGTGTTGAATTTGAAGAAAAACACTTGTTATATTATTAGTTCTGTTAAGCTATTTAAATTATTCTTGATTATTTTCAAATAGCTGAAAGTTTGTCATTTGGTAAATAAACCTATTTTGCAATGAGGATTCTGAATCATTTTGATTGTAACTGTAGATACAGTCTCATTCAGATGACAATTGTGAATTGACCCTGGCAAACATAGACACCTGTTCATATGTTCATATGCTGTCGGATCTCCACTGACAGTTCACATTGCATGTACTATTCTCAGTCATGAATACGGATGAAAATAAAATCATAGAATGGTAGTGTTGGAAGGGATCTCCAGGGTCAACGGGTCCAACCCCCTACTCAATGCAGGATCACTAAATCATCCTGGACAGATGTCTTTCCAGCCTCTTTTTGAAGACTTCCATTGAAGGAGAACTCACCACCTCCCGTGGCAACCTGTTTCACTCATTGATCACCCTCACTGACAAAAAGGTGTTTTGTTTTTTTTGTTCTGTCTCACCTCCCTTTCAGTTTCATCCCATTGCTTCTAGTCTTTCCTTGTGCAAATGAGAATAAGGCTGATCCCTCTGCACTGTGACAGCTCATCAGATATTTGTAGATAGATATTAAGTCTCCACTCAGAGACTAAATATTCCCAGATCCTTTAACCGTTCCTTGTAGGTCATGGTTTGCAAACCATTCACCATTCTGGTAGCTCTTCTCTGAACTTGCTCCAGTTTGTCTATGTCTTTTTTAAACTAAGGGTGCCCAGAACTGGACACAGTATTTCAGATGAGGTCTGACTGAGGAAGAGTAGAGGGGGATAATTATCTGATGTGATCTAAATTCTATGCTTCTCTTAATACATCTCAGAACTGTATTTGCCTTTTTTGCTGCGGCATAACACTATTGACTCATCTTCAATCTGTGATCTATTAGTATTCTAATAGTATACTATTATACTATATAATAGTATACAGCACACAAAATACATTTACTATCAGAGGTATACATACCCAAAATCTATACTCTAACCACATTAAATAATGCAAGGTTCTTGGTATATAATTTGATCAAATTACATTGGCCCATCTACCAACATCCAAGTGACCAAGCTTTCAGATGGGTCCTAATGCTAATACCAGGTGGTTTAACCTTAACCTGGGAAAGATGGGTACCCACCTCTAAGAATGCTCCTCTCTTGGGACTAAGCCTACAAATAAAACCAGGGAAGGTAGGATACCAGTTATATGGTCCAATAGGAGGGTAAATGGACAGCGGATGTGCACGACCAGGTGAAGGCAGCCACTACTGCACAATATTTGTAAAAAAAAGGATAAAAAAGTCACTAATCCTAAGTCACACACTTAAGAAACAGCACACTTAGAATACAGTTCACATATGTATGCCCATTCCGTTTATTACTTTAGTTGCCTGCCTTTGTACCTGCTCACACACTTTTCATACATCCCATGATCCTATTTGCCTTGGCAGCAGCAGCAGCCTCACACTGCTCCAGCTAAGCTTACAGTTAAGTAAAAACCCCAAGTCCTTTTCCATGTCAGGGTTCACCAGTGGTATCCCATGTAGTGTGTAATAGGGTCATGTATTTCACTGCCCATGTGCAGAACCTTACAGTTATCAGTTAAACCTCATTTGCCACTTTTTTGCCTCCAACTTATCCAGATCCTCGTACAATACACTGTGTAAATATGCTCATGTGAACGGGCCTTTACTATACAATTGGCCCTTTGATGGTAGCCATAAGGCAGATGTGGGCCTTGGTGAAAATGAGCTTCACCCCTGATCTAGAGGAAAGATTTCTATACAACATAGGCCGCCTGCACACTGGCGGGTTGGAATCCGACCCTGTGCCGAGCCAGCATCCGCGCATAAGTCTTTTTGCTGTACTGTGGTTGGGCCACACGGCGAACCATCGGACATGCGCAGTACAGTTTTTAAAAATAAATCACTGCTTTTCCCGCATCATCGCCTAGCAATGACGCGGAATCGTCCAATTAATTCAATAACTTTCAGATGTGTTCTTTTCCTGCACTAATGCGTAAGAAAAAAATGTATGCTGCGTATTTTTATGCATGACGGAATTGCGCACACCAAATATGCATATGTGAACGAAACCATTGAAATGAATGTGCTCTATTTTCTGCGTTTTGCGTGCGCACATCTTTCATGCACAAATACGTTTGTGTGAATCTGGCCTCACGCACTGTGTTACTATGTTTTGCAGTTCATGCCCCCGTAAGGTTACATTACTCAGGCGATCCCGATATCGCACTTATCAACGGGCGTTTTTCATACAAAAACGTCTCTCAGTGCTTCTGTGATGTTGCATTGCTGACGTACGATAGAGGATCGTGTATCCTATTGATAACTCCTTTAGTACATGGCCCTTTTTTCCTTTAATGGTTTTTTCCCTCCTTTTAAAATAGCATAACTCTTTTATTCAACCATCGAAGTAATTGTATGAAGGTTTGCTTTTTGCGGTACAACTTGTATTTTTCACTGGTACTATTTAATGTACCATATAACGTACTGAAAAACTTCCAAAAAATTCTAATTGCAATAAATTGTGTAAAAAAACTAAATTCTGCCATCTTTGGGTGGGTCTTGTTTCTACGGCGTACACACCGCAGCAAAAATGACCTGATAGCAGTAACTTTATTCTATGGGTCAGTACGATTAGGACGATACCAAATTAATACAGAAGGTTTTTTGGTTTTATTACTTTTAGTTTATTCTAAAGATATTTGAATATTTTTTTTTTTTTCTGCCGCCATCTTCTGACAGCCATAACCTTTTTTTCTTGATGACATAGTTGTGTGAGGGCTTATTTTTTGCAGGACATCCTGAACTATTTATTACTACCATTATGGAGTACATATGACTTTTGATCACTTTTTATTGCATTTTTTCTTGGAGACAGGGTGACCAAAAAGAAGCGCAATTCTGGCATTTTTGTTTTTTCTGACGACGCTCAATGTGCGGTGTAAGTAATGCGTTAATTAGTTAAATCGGACTTTCATGGATGCAGCGATACCATTTTTTTATCTTTTTAATTTAAATTCTTTTATTATAAATATGGCTAAAAGAGGGTTTTCAAAACTTTTATTACCTTTTATTGTTTGTTTTTTTTAAAATAATTAATAAAACGTTTTGAAGCTAATTTTAACATTTTTTAGTCCAACAGGGGACAAAACCTCACGATGGTTTACTTGCTCCTGCATGATGACGTAATGTCATAGGATTACATCATTAAGCGATCAGACAGGCATTCTATCAAGCCATGACACAGGCATATTACTCCGCAAATCCACACCATTCGCAACCTGATTGATTGTTTGGATTTACGCATTCCCAGTGATTGGTTATTTGGGTTGCCTCCTTCACCGTGATTGGTTATTTAGTTTGCCTGATTCACGGTCATTGGTTGTTTAGGTTGGCTTGTGTAGAAGTGCGGAGTATAAGGCTAATATGCACGCCACAGACATCTGCAATGGCAGCCATGGTGCCTAACAGTAAGCCCCTGGCTGCCACGGCAATTGCACAGCAACCCACGAACTTATGGCAGCGGGCAGTGTGGGACCCCCAAAAATTGATCGGGGGAATTTAAATGCCGCTGTCAGAATTGACTGCTGCATTTAAAGAGTTAACAGCTCCGACGAGCGAGCCTGCGATCCCCCTTCATAACACCCCGAACCTGCAGGATATAACTGTACGTCTGTTGCGTTAAGGAGTTAAAGTCCCACGGAAAACAATGGGCGACGTGTTCCGAAGGACACAGATAAATAGGACATGTAGTGAGTGAGAGAAAACATCACTCATGTGTATGACTCCATGCTAAAAGATGGAGTTTATATGTGCGTGATCTTTTGTTTGTCTGGCAATCCATAAGAAATTAAAAAAAGGTGTATATAAATATATATATATTTTTTTAAACTAGTACTACCGTATACAATAAAACAGAACATGCCTCTGATTTTCTTTGCGTGCATTCTGTGTGCATCGTGTGAACGGCACAATGACAAAGTATAGACTATTAGCACTGCATATTATGCGCAAAATACGCTGTGAACATCCGCTTGTGAGCCATAGGGTCCTTTTAGACAAGCTGATTATCGTTTCAATGAGTGAATCTATATGACAGACACATCATTGGTTCATTGAAACGAGAAATCGCGTACTCGTTTACATTCGATGTCTTAGGGCTTACGCAGACGAGCGCATGCTCAAATACTCTCGCCGCTACAGAGTGTATTTGCGCATGAACAAGTTAAAAAAAAATTTTTTACCATTTAAATTTTGCACTATTGCGCATTGTAAAAAAAAAAAAGCTGAAAAATAGGGCAGACCCCAACTATTTTCATGCGTAATAATGTCGCTAAGGAATCTCGCTAGTCACCACAATGGTTTCGTTTCGCCATGTTTTGCGGCGACAAAACGAAACAAAATCACCTTCATCTGTTTAAGCGCTGAGTGATGGAGAACGACTGAACGTTGTGCGCTGTGAGCGATAATGACCCATTAACACGTAACGATTGTCGCTCAGTAAGCGATTATTATTGCGCCTAAATGCGAAGCCATCGTGCACTTTTCGTTTGCCGCTGAGTTTCAGCCGCCATAAAAATCATCGCCGTTTCGCTTATTGCTTGTTACGTAGAATGCGAAGCACTGGGCGACAAGCAAACGATTCTCAACGAGGATCTCACTGCCTAAACAACTAGCGGCGATGTCACTCCTGCGCTCGTTGAAACGTGAATCGCCCCGTGTAAAAGGGGCATTAGCCAACCAGTCAAGCACGATTATGATGCCTGCATAAAATAAATGCCGAACGAAAAGTCAATGAGCCGACGAGGATTTTTATGCATAAAATGAACGAAAAGTGAACATTAGACTGTATTTAGAATGATTATCGCTCACTTCCGCCCGTTTGAACGCTATTCGTTCCGTCTAAGGCCTCCTGCACACTGCAGAGCTGGATTCCTCTGCCAGCAGCGGCGTCCGGCGTACCTGCTCTGTCGCACATATGCAGTACAAAGCCTTTGTTTCAATTTTTTTTCCGTGCCGTGGCTAGACGACAATGATGAACCCGCTACCTGTCCACAATCTTCATTGTGCACGGGCCACACGGCTCCTATTGACTTTAATGGAAGCCATCTGGGTGGAATCCGCACAGAAATGGAGCATGCTGCTTTTTTTCCTCAGTGAACGGAAATCGCAATTGATTTTCCGCTTGTGTTGTTGGAAGCAGCAGATCTCCATAGGAAGTAACGGGCAGTATTTGCTGCAGATTAGCGATGCGGACGCCCACCATGGATTACGCAGTAAAAATCCGTCCATAAGCAGGAGCCCTAAAAGCCCCTCCATAGGTGCTGTTCTCTCCCTGCCCTGCAGGGGGTCCCGCCTGTCCCCCGTTCTCTTTCATGATGCCAGGCTGCTGGCCTGTGCTCTATGCGGTTGCTCCCTCATGAAGCATGCGGGGTGATAATGGCGCCATGTAGTAACTAGCACTCTGACAGTCCCTCATGCCTTCCATGATGCAGGATGGAACAAGGTGTGGCCGGAGGAGGAGGCAGCTGCTCCACCGACTCCCATCCCCCTGCTATGTGTACACCTCACAGACTGGGGGAGGAGGAGGCCGACCCTCACAGACAAGTGGCCATGTGAGGAGGCCGCCACACCTGTGGAGGAGTGATGGTGCCCGTCTCCTCACACAAGTGGGTCAGCATGGAATGTGGCTAACTCTACTGGTAGAGAGCAGGGCGGGCACCCTGCTGGACGAGGTGTCTGCCTCCTGTGAGGGAGGCCATCTTGTTGCCATAGTAACAGTATGGTGTGAGGTGAAGGCTGGCAGCCCTGAGGGCACTAGGTGTGGCGCTCATCTCACTCACCCTCTCCCTGCCACTCTGTAAACCACCCAGATGAGGTGCTGAGGGGCTGTTCACATGGGTGGATCCACTGTAGGACACCCGATTTCCGCGCACCAAATGGTACAATACACAGAAGATAAAAGACACTGATTTCAATGGGTTTATTCACATAATGCGGCTGCAGGGGGTGGATTTGTATTATGGAAGCCAAAGCGGCGTCCGCAGCACATACCTTCCACACCATGCTATGAAACAGCTGTCTGTCCTGCACACAAGCAGAAACCAATTGTGATTTTCCTCTCACGGAGGAAAGATTGCAGCATGCTCTGTTTTAAGGCAGATTCCGCGTGGACGGCTTCCATTGAAGTCAATGGAAGCCGTCTGACCTGCTGCCCTGCCACACTCATTATTGCAGAAAGGTCGCTGGGTCTGCTTCATCGCCTAGCAACGGCGCGGCAGTATCTGTACGGCGCATGCACGCCAAACGGTACATCCGCAGGACAGAAAAGAATACCGACAGATACGCAGGGCTCGCCGGCCGCATGCGGAATCCAACCCGGTACTGTGCAGGCGGCCAAAGCATATTTTTCCTTCGTGTAAAAAAGGCGAGGAGAGTGAAACACGGCGTAATTGCGCAGGAAGAAGAACACACCTGGAACTCAGACCAATTAGCCATTTCAATTGGGGTGTATTTTTTTGTCGCACGCAAAGAAACATACCTCGCCTGCGGAAAAAGTACAGTAAGATATGTCGATGTGTGCACCAAAAAAGCATTGTTCCTGCAAAAACGCTATACGAATGCGTGCGCAAATACACATACGCTCATGTAAATGCTTCCCACAACCGTATGTGTTTTATGTTCACCCGTATGCACCAAATAATTGCCTTACTGGAGATTTGACACGATCAAGCCCCGATCACTAATTTGCGTATTTCATGCCATTCGCACGGGGCGCTGCTACGTAAATATTAAATAACATGCAAAAGCGATGAAAACCAATGATTCAACGAGAATCCTTTTTTCCCAGCATTGTGTGCAGGGTTAATTCCTCCTTCTTCCCTTTTTCCAGCTGCCATAGAAGTCTATGGCATCTTGCTGCGTAACACGTCGAAAGATAGGGCAAGACCTATTGTTCATGTGGCGTATAAAACCGGCGGCCGAAAACGGTCGCGTAGGTGCTATTTTTCCTTGCGCGATTATTTTAAGCGACAAAAAATCCTATTGTCTGAATGAATACACTGGAATCCGATGCTTCGCATTGTCGCATTTTTCTGCAATGTTTTTACGCGGCGAAATACCTGCGTAAATCCAGTTGTCTGAATACCCCGAGGTGCTTTCACGGGGCAGAATCAGCCAGCAATACACGGCAAAATCGGTAGCTTATTCTGGGAATGAACAAACTGACATTGTTTGGCCATTCGCCCGGGCGAACAGTTATCGCTACGTGTAAACGTACCCTTCACATGCGCACGCCCATGTGAAGCCGCTCTAACTACAGATTTTGAGGATTACAAGCAGATTTAAGTCATTTTAAATTCTGCATCAAACTCCACACACAGCCATGCGAATTTGGGGTGAATTTACCGCAGCTTATACTGCGTCCTGTGGACTAATTCTGCCCGTGTGAAAGGACACTTATGCCAAATTCATACAGGCAAGTGCGATATCGTTCTAAGGAACCAATATTGCACTTGTAAACCAGCAATTTTTTTTCCCTACAATTGCGATGCATTTTCTGAGAAAAATGTATTGCTCGCCCCTCGCGAAAATTCTATGTTGTTTCAATAGTAAAAGTAGAAAAATTGCATCGCACTTGCTAGAACCCACATTTACATTTACAAGATTCTGCTCAGGACATGCTGCAGTTTTTGTATCATGGACCACCAAGCTGGCATTGGACTTTCGATTTTTCCTTTAAACTTGTGGATATGAATTGTGTATTCCGCGAGTGGAAGAAAAATCTCAGCATGCTTTACTTTGCCGCGGACTCCGCGCGGATGGCCTCCATTGAAGTCAATTGAGCCGTCCGACCTGCAGCCCTTATGCAATTAACATTGTGTATGGGCTGCAGATACCCACGTCATTACTTAATGATGGCGCAGGAAATACAAACAATAAAAAAAAATACTGTGCATGACTGCCTACGAGCCGACCCGGTGATCCGCAAAACAGAAAAATCAGATACGCAGGGTCACCGGCCGGACTCACAGCCGGAATCTGCTGCAGGTCTCCCGCACATGGAATCTCACACATTCGTGTGAGCCCAAAGTACCAGCACAAAAAGAAATAAAAATCTCATCCACATACCGGAGCGGAATCTGCAGCAGGCGTGATCTGCGATGTGGTTTTCAGGTCTGTATCGTGCTGGTCAGTCACGCTGCGGATCTTCACTTGTTGCAACGCATAGGGGAAAGCCAGTGACAAGTCCACAGGCAGATCCATGGCTGACCCGCATGTAACGTGGATTCATTCGGCAATTGGTGCCGATTTTGCCATAGAATTTCAGATATTCTATTGTGGACAATCAGTCCAGTGTGGCGGCACCATGAGGCCTCCTTCGGCCCCAAATGCTCCCGAGTTTTTACAGCAGATTTTGTATTGAAAATCTGCAGCATTTATAGTACAAGCCGTGTGGAGGAGATTGTAAAGATAGTGCTTAAAAGTTTCACAAGGAATCTGCAGCGTTATTCAAGTTTTAAATCCGCAGCACGAATGTGTCGGATTTTCCGCATGCAGGAGCCCGTAGCAGAATCCGACTCTGACCGCAGCTGGACGGCAGCCGTCAAACATGCGCAGTACAGAACTTTTTTTATGTTTATTTGTCCCGCACCGTCGGTAGGCGATGATGCACAATCTGCGACTTTTCCAAAATGTTGTGCAAAATTGCAGAAAGGCCGCAGGTCGGAAGGCTTCCATTGACTTCAATGGAGGCCATCATGTGAAATTCGCACTTAAATAAACATGCTGCTATTTTTTGTCTGCTTGCAGAAATCACGATTGGTTTCCATGAGTGTGCAGGAAGAATCGCTTTTACATAGCATCTTCTGGTTGGTCTTTGCTGCAAATCTGTGGTGTGGACGCCGACCGTTGATTCAGAATATCCATTCGTCTGCAGCCGGCCTTAGAAGTGGATTCTAAAACAATGTGATTTTTGTCTCAGATTTTGATGTGTAAATTCGGCAGATTTGCCAGAAATTGTGCACTTTGCATTTGCAAAGAGTACAATCTGTGATGCAAATCTACTGCATTTTGTGTTTGCCAACCTGCCTTTTACCCGTTCATGCAAGGCGCTTTTCAGGCAAAAACACCTTGCATTGCATTTGTTAAATTCCGGTCCTCGTGTGCGAGTTTCATGCATGATAGGCCGTCAGAAGTGTTTTTCATTGATTTCAATGGGAAACCTCGGATCACGCTCGCAGGCACATCGCAGCATGCGAGAGCCATGCAAGGTATTAAAGATCCCATTGAAGTCAAAAGGCGATGCGTTCTGAGGAACACGAAGCAATAGGACATGCTTTGATTTTTTCCTGCACATCAAAAGAATTAGGTTCATATTTGTGTGAGATTTGTGCGTCTCGCAATGCACAAAGCTGACGCGAGTCTCTCGCCCGTGTAAATGTAGCCTTGGGCCTCTTTCACATGAGCGTCACTTTAATGGTCTGATAGCCGCACTTAAACATTGTGGCTATCGGAGTGTTAAATCGCATAAACAAGTAGCTGCGAGCATGTCACGGCTAGTATTCTGCAGCGATGCACAGTACAACGTTAATAATGAAGGTCTTAACAAATCCCGTTCACTTACAGCAGAAATTATCGGCTAGGAATGATGCAAATTTTGAAATCCACAGCATGCTCTGTTTGTTGCTGCGGATTTTCAGTGTGAATTCGTTCCTTACAATGCAGGGAGTGAGCGCCGCCAGGAAATCCACAGCAACATCTAAGCACGGATTTTCACACAGATTTTGGCATAGATTTTTTCTACAAAGCGTAAACATTCCTTAAATTGACGAGGCTGTGGATTTAGACCTCCTGCACACGGCCGGGTTGGTCCCCCATGTGGGTTCCACCCGATGAACCCTGCAAACCTGTCCAGTGTCATCTATCAGCGCTGCGGATGCGCTGGTCGGCGCTTCGTCATGCATGCGCAGAAGCTGCGGGCTCTAGGCGATGACGCGTATCCAGCAATACTTCTGCAGTGCTCACTGCAGTAGTGTCGCAGGACGGACGGCTTCCATTGACTTCAATAGAAGTGGTCTGTGCGTAGCCCCCACCAAATCGCAAGATGCTGCGATTTCTTCTGCAAAAATGCAACTGATTTCCGCTCGTGGAGATGAAATTGCGAATTGCCATAGCATGCTATGGGGCAGTATTTGCTGCAGAGTCCGGAGGTGGAAGCCCACCGCAAACTCCCTAATGCAAATACGCCCAAGTGCAGGAGGCCTTAGCCAAGAAATTTCTTACATTTAACACTCTCCATAGTGCCCCACCACCGTATATTGCTTCCCTCCATACATCACGCAGCTCACCCGCTCCGCTCTGCCAACACGGTCTGCCTAGACGTCCCGCTTATACGAACCTCACATGCTCACCTCCAGGACTTCACCAAAGTAGCACCGACCCTATTGAACACTGTACCACATAACATCAAGATAATCCCTGATGCCTGGAACTTCAGACCTGCCCTAAAGACCCACGGTACAATTGTTTCATATCGCCACCATAAAAAGGGGTGGAGACCTGCCGAGAGACAGTGAAGGATTGTTAACGCCACTAGAGATGAGCGAGCATACTCGTTAAGGACAAATACTCGAGCGACCTTGTCTATGGATGTTAAAATAAATATTCCACCTCCACATTGATTCCTTCTCAGACACCAAGTGATGACGGCTCCAATGCATCCAGTCATTTTCTGCCATTATTCAAAGCTGGGGGGCTAATGGCCAATTATTGCAACTTCTTTTGTATAAGCGATGACACACGTTTATTAAAAGCTTTCTGCCATGTTCATAGAAAAGTCATCCTGTGTGCCAAAACAGATAGCTTTTTAAAATTTCACCCTTGTCAATTTTTGTAATGTGGGTGTAGCTTAGTATTAGGGGGCGTGGACACTCAAATTAACTGTAATTGACGCTGTAAATCTACACCAGCCTGTAGCTGGCATAGCCATATGGCACGTGGAAAGCAGAAAGACGCACCAAATGTATTAACCCCTTAATGAGCACCGATAATGACGGCCTTTGGGGTTGAGGTATATATGAAGAGAGATATTTATGATTAAAGGATCTAAATAATAAAACAAAAATACATATTTGGAATCGCTGCGTCCGTAAAAGTCCGATCTATCAAAGTGATGCATTATTTACCCCACATGATAAATGTTGTCAGAAAAAAATAAAGAATGCAAGAAATGCGCTTTTTTTGGCCACTCTGTCTCCAAGACAAAATGCAATAAAAAGTGATCAAAAAGTCATATGTACTCCAGAATAGTACCAACGTAAACTACAGGTCGACCCGCAAAAAATGAGCCTCGAACAACTATGTCAATGGTAAAATAAAAAAGCTATTGCGTGCAGAAGATGGCGGCAGAAAATAATTTAAAAAGTTACATTTCTTAGTATATTAAGTATCTAAGTCCATTGAATACGTGAGATTACAAAGGTCCCGCGATGTATCAGAGAGACGCCGTCTGAGAGCACCAGAGCGCTTACGTCATCCTTCCAAACTACGGTGTGCCGTCTGCTAAAATCAGTCATCCAGGCACCCGCAGAAGCAACAGAGAGAAGCACACATATGGCACAGTATGGGTGAAAACAACATAATAATCACCGCCACCAATATCGCAGCAGGGCAAATGTGAATATTACCCGCATCAAAGAGCAAAACAGCCTCACAACCTACTGGATGGCAATGATTGGAGGAAGACTTAACTGATATACTGCCGATCAATAACGCAACCCGTACAGGCATTCAGGAAGATATATATTTATTAGGAGACAAGAATAATTTATCAATAGATTATTTATCAGAAATTTGTTTTTTATCAAAAAACAAGTTTTGCTTATTAGAGGAAGAGTATAGAATGAGGAAAGTGCAGCAGCAGGGAACGGCACGGCCACAGCCACGAATGCAGGGACTTCTAAAGAGAGACAAACAAAAATAATGTAAATCTACAATAAAGCAGGGGATTAAAAACAAAACATACCGAATAGAGCCACAGCAATAAGCATCTGGATGGGAAGGATGACGTAAGCACTCTGGTGCTCTCAGACGGCGTCTCCCTGATACATCGCGGGATCTTTGTAATCTCCCGCATGAGCAGTTGATGAAGCGGGACGCAGCAGCAGGACCACATGGTTACACAGGATGCGCTCTTCACTTGACACGCTGTTTTTGTATCCACAACAGTTTTTCTAAACCCACAGGTGATTGTTGTTGATAATTATTGTGATGGGTGTTGCTGGTACTATGTGATTGGTTGTCACTTGTATGCCATTATACATATGGGGTCTTTGTATATTGCCTTTTATGCTTGAAAAAGGTCCCTGTTCTTGGACTGAAGCGTAGCTTTTTTACATTTTCGAATGTAATAAAACTCTATTTTTATAGAAGACTTGCCATTGATGCTGCTACGATCTACCTATACGTTTTGGATAGGGCAGACCAGAGGAGTAACTTGAAGTTTCTGGGCCCTAATGCAAAATATGTAACAGAACCCCCAATTTTAATGTTTTGTTTATAGTACTGCACTCCCTATATGTAGAAGAGGGACCTTATGGGCCTCTGCATCCCCTATAGTTACGCCCCTGGGGTGAACGCATCATTGGGGACATACTTAATAGTCAACAGGCCTGTTGCAACAACATGATAAGCGCTAAGAAGGGTGTGCTGTTAAGCCAATTGTTGTTGTTCACACTGCAGCTAATGTACTGAGGTACTATTGTGGTGTCCCAACGGCAACCAAGACACGTGGCCCACACTAAGGAGCTGGCGGTGTAGAGTTGGCACTTGTCACGGTGGCTTTACCAGACTCCTCCCCGGAGGTACGCACGCAACTTTGGCCAAGGCACTGCTAGGCCACTTCCAGGCAACACCAGGTGGCGGTTAACTGTATACGTGTAGTAGATGTGAAGTTGTCACGCATGACGCCACCGTTCGCTCTCACAACAGATTATCTGGAGGTTGAATAAAGAGAGTCCACACATTGTTAAACTTAAAAAAACCTCAATCACTGAGAACGGGCAGTGACTGGCAACTTTACAGAAGAGAATTCAACATGATAAAACAGGAAAGACAACTTGATAGTGACCGGTCAGGGAGGAGAACAGAGGATGATATCGGGCCTACAGCCTCAGTTATCTGCAGTGCTCTGCTCCTGGACACACACACTGTCCGGGACTCTGAATAACTCCGGAGGACCAACACCACTCTCCTCTGACACTCACTCTGACTTCTGTGGTTGGCTCTGCACAGCGGACTCCTCACTCCTGGCTCTCTTCAGAGGAGGTTCCTGGCATGGAAGGCCTCAGGATATCTCTCCTCTTCTTCCATATCTTCACCACATGAGGGTTGAAGGTACCCCCATGTAGTCGGCACTCCACTGTCGACCACTGAAGATGATGAAGCCCCCTACCACACCCCAATCACTCACATTTATAGGGTACAGACATCACGTGAGGAGACTTTCCCAGACATATCCCAGCCACATTCAGACATTAACCTCTTACATGCTGCAGCTATGCAATATACATAACAAGAGACAAGACAGCATCCACATTAAAGACATGACATGTATGACATTTATGGAGGGGCCAGAAATAGGTGTTTGGGGCCACTATACTATTACAGAGGGCAGTGTGGGAGCTGTGGATAATAGAGACTCTTCGATTGGATTTTGAGCACTGTGTTTCCAACAGACCGCCTTGATATTAGGGGTGTGTTAATCTGTGTATTATGTTACATGATTTGTATTTCTATTTACCGGGACTGTTCTTGTGGCTCTATAAAGTATTGTGCACAATGTATTAGTAGTTCTAGCATCCAGCTAGTAGTGTAATTACTCACTTGTCATGTTACTGTTATTCACTTATATCGCTTTGTTTATAAATAAATATTGTACATTTTGGTTACTCCATCGTATCCTGAACTCTGCGTCACAAGACCACCACCCGCTACAATACAGCCTAATTCGCTCTGCTGCTCCTCCCTTTTGAGGACTGTGGGCATCAGAGCAATCAGATCCCCAAATCCGCTTCCAGATTTCGCAATAACCCTCCATAGCATGCTATGGAAAAACCATTCTTCATGCACACAATTAGTTTCC
Source organism: Eleutherodactylus coqui (assembly GCF_035609145.1). Classification (NCBI taxonomy): domain Eukaryota; kingdom Metazoa; phylum Chordata; class Amphibia; order Anura; family Eleutherodactylidae; genus Eleutherodactylus; species Eleutherodactylus coqui. Next base: position 37,531,644 of record NC_089845.1, read on the forward strand.
GCTAGCAGATGAAAAATCGCAGCATGCTCCATTTTACTGCGGTTCCCACATGAACGGCTTTCATTGACATTGCGAACGGCTGTGGATTCCATGGGAAAGCAGTAGATTAAAAAAAAAATTGTACAGCACATGAACGCCGGGGTGACGTCCGGCATGTCCGCACACATCTGCAGTACAGAAGAAAGAAGACACAGGTACGCAGGGTTGCCGGGCGCAGGCACTGGCGGATTCTGTGAGGGACTCCCCATGCGGAATATACATGAGGCCATAGGCTTGGTTTGATTTCTGCCACATTGTGCAGTCAAGGTCAGCTGGCCATCATATGGCTATACTCACAGAACAGCTTACCGTGCTGCACAGCAGCCACACGTTGGGGTTTGTTTACAGCCCAAGTTTAATGACTAATTTAAAAGGTGAAAGATGTAGAATAATCTCATGAGGAATAAATATATTTAAGCCCGCGATGTTCCCGAGTCGCCGGGTCACAGGACATAAGAGGAGCTGATTCCAGCTGTCTGGATAGTCATTAGAGATGAGCGAGCGTACTCGCTAAAGCAAACTACTCGAACGAGTAGTGCCTTATGCGAGTACCTGCCCGCTCGTCTCTAAAGATTCGGGTGCCGGCGGGGGAGAGGGGTGAGTTGCGGGAGTGAGCAGACGGGAGCAGGGGGGGAGAGAGTAAGGGAGAGATCTCCCCCCCCCCTGTTCCTCCCCGCTCCCCCCCCCCCCCCCACTGGCACCCAAATTATTATTCCATTATTATTCAAAAAATCATTAAAATGAGCAAAAGTGCACAATAATCGTTTGCTTTAAACGTGAGCCACTAACCGAAAAATAAATGAGAATCTCTCACTTTCCGTTCGCCGTTCATTATCAGCAAGACTAAAAGTCACGGTTGGCTCCTTCACTTCTCGTTCCGGTCAAACTCCCCCCGCTATGTGCTTACATAGGAATGTGAAACACTGAACCAGAAGTGAATGATTCTCAGTGATGATCTGCCTGTCCAACAGGCTACACGAGTGCGGATGAGTTAGCCGTGACGTCACTCGCTCCTTCGATGGGTCACATGAGAATCGTCTTGTCTAAAAGGGGCATTAGACGATCTTGTAACCAATTTTAGGGATTTTGGGGGAACTTCCAGTTTGGTTCAAACTCATTCAGACCAAACTGAACTTTTTGTAAAACTTCGGTGAACTGGCCAAAACAAACTTTTCAAGCGTCCACTTATAGCTGCTCCTTAGATCAGGTTCCAGGACCGCCGCCTCCTGGGAGGAACAGGCGCTACACAGGACTATTAGTAAAATGCGGACCACTCCAGTGCTTTGGTATAAACATATATAGTTTTATTGACACTCATTTCGTTTTTCAGCATCTGTTGGTGGCTGCTCTTTTTCGGCAGCAGATGGTGGCTGCCATTTTTTGGTGGCAGGCGGTGGCTGCTGTTTTTCAGCATCTGACGATAGTTGGTGTTTTTTGGCAGCCGGTGATGACTGATGGTTTATGCGGCCGGCAGCAAAATCTCATATTTTACGGTCCTCTGTCTTCTGGGGCATCACAGCAGACTCTGTAAAAAAAAAAAAGCAATATCACTACACTAATACTGTGTGTATATAGATAGATATGTGTGTATATAGATAGATATGTGTGTATATAGATAGATATGTGTGTGTATATAGATAGATATGTGTTGCCTGCACTAGTGTGGATTTAGAATCCTCCGAAAAAACACAACAAAACGGTTCATGCTCTAATACGCTCCATAGCGGCAGGTGTATTAGCGCATGCGCCCGTGTGCTTCTGCCCTAAGGGAGTGAAATAGTACATACGTGTAGCAACAGAGGACGACGATCACGAGGAATAGAAGTGGGGCTGCAACAATGATGTAACGTGGTATAGATTGGAATCTTTCTTCTATTTCCTCTATCTCCGAGTCCAAACTCCTCCGGACTCCTAAAACAAAGGGAAAAATTTATTTAGTGATTTGCACCAGTTTTGTGAAGCAAAAAAAAAAAGTAATTTTGGCACAAACCTTTTTTTATGCAAAGATTTATGATTTTTTACAATTTTATGCTTCCAACAGCGTTTTTCAAGAAAGTGAGCGGGATTTAGTAAAAGGGGCGGGGCTTCTCAGCGATGATAGTGGCCTCACAGCCCTGTGCCCACTCCGCTATATAGCTGAGATAGGGTTATATAAACTTTCTACACGGTGGGTACTTACTCACTAGATCTTGACTCTCCAACGGGCCCCTGCTCTCCTCCTCTGCTGCTTGCAGGGGAATCGGATAGGAAGCAGCAGAGGATAGCAAAATAAAAATGACCAAAAGTCCAAACATCTTTACAGTGAAACAGCTGCAAGTAGAATGAAGGTCTTCAGAACAAGTACTGGAGTATTGTCTAGAACACGGTGATGTCATAATAGTCACTGCATCATCCCTATGTGACTTCCCCCTCTATGACACATCACCTGCCACATTACTACAATATTAACCCCTTAGTGACTCGGCCGATTTATTGGGATTTTCATCTCCACTTTATAAAAGCCATAACTTTGTTATGCGGAATAAGTTGGCGCCATACAAATAAAGATGAGTGTTATTTTCCACCGGATGGATTGGCAAGGATTAGCATACAGCACAGGAAATGATGAAATCCTTTTTTAAAAGATATTCTTTCTACAGGATTCACAACCAAATAAGTTTTGCAATCAGCTCTACTTCAGTGTTACATTGCTCTGGGCAGTTTTCTATGCTGACTGGTTCCCTTTAACATTTTAGGTGGAAATCCCCTTTAAAATTGAGTAGCAGCTGATTATTATGAAGATGTCACCTCTTCAGAAAGTCTCGTTACTTTTATTACATTTCAGAAAGGCCATAAGAATAACCAACTCATGAAATGGCCTCAAAAGTGGCAATCAGGGAACATGAAGGCATTGTGGCACAAACCCTCCTCTTTCTGGTCATTCTCATAAATTAACAAGACTCATAAAAATACGAAACTAGTCTTATTTTCCCGAAGATTTAGGAAAAGAGGGAAAATGTATCACTAACTCTTTGATGTGACTTTTCAGGAGGCTATTTAGTAGATGCCAGAACTTTGTATGGTTGGCATAAAGTTACAAGAGCTTATAGGGGCAGATTGATTTACACTGACCGCCCTCCCGTAAACACCATTTTTGTTTTCTTTTAACCTAAATTGGTTCTGGATTCTGTGCTGACTTCAATATTAGGCTTTCTTTGGACTTCATATTGTATTATGTTCTGGGGCTCTGCCATGGGGTTTCATCTGAATCTCTGAAAATGTGATTCAGATAGAACCCAGGGACAGACCCATAGGCTTTCATTGCCCCAAAGGAGACCAATAAGTTCTTTATTGGTGTCCATGGTTATTGGTCTCTTGTGAACAATGAAAGTCTATGGTTCCACTCCGGGGTTCTGTCTGAAACCTGGCGGAACCCTGGGAAGGAACCCCATAACATAGTGTACAAAAAAGTCTAAACGGAGCCTCTGCTTTGTAACATTTTTGTAAACCAGAGTTCCAGATTCCCTGCAAAGACATAAAACAACATTATCTACAGTAGCAGTATTACAGCAGTCATCACCATCATTCATACATAAGATGATGACGACTGCTATAAGAGCCAAGAGATCTTGTGCTAATGAGTGAGATCTTTTAGGTCTAATACTGTATGTGGCCAGAGGGGGTCATGGGAGAACCTCTGAGGAGCGCCGCTGACAGAGAGATCGGATCCAGCTCCTGTAGTCTGTAGAGCCATTTCTGCAGGGTAGAATAAAAACATTTTGTTACATTTTTTAATTCACGCATGTTTAGGAAAAGTTTTCTTTCTCTGTGGACTAAGGCCGCCTGTCCACGGTGGCGACGGAATATCGCTAGTGGTATTCCTGTGCCGCGGGGGAGGAGTGGGGAGCACTAAAAGGTCTCCACGATGAACCTATATTAATAATAGGCTCACCGTGGAGAATCGCGGCAAATTGAGGCATGCCTCAATTTTAACCACGTGAGCAAAACAATCGCTATGCTTTTCAGCTAGTGTGCAGTAGGCTGCGCTTTCCATAGTTATTAGAGATGAGCGAGCACCAAAATGCTCGGGTGCTCGTTACTCGGGACGAAATTATCGCGATGCTCGAGGGTTCGTTTCGAATAACGAACCCCATTGAAGTCAATGGGCGACCCGAGCATTTTTGTATTTCGCCGATGCTCGCTTAGGTTTTCATTTGTGAAAATCTGGACAATTCAAGAAAGTGATGGGAACGACACAGCAACGGATAGGGCAGGTGAGGGGCTACATGTTGGGTTGCATCTCAAGTTCCCAGGTCCCACTATTAAACCACGATAGCGGCAAGAGTGGGCCCCCCCCCCTCCCAACAACTTTTACTTCTGAAAAGCCCTCATTAGCATGGCATACCTTAGCTAAGCACCACACTACCTCCAACAAAGCACAATCACTGCCTGCATGACACTCCGCTGCCACTTCTCCTGGGTTACATGCTGCCCAACCCCCCCCCCCCCCCCGCACGACCCAGTGTCCACAGCGCACATCAAAGTGTCCCTGCGCAGCCTTCAGCTGCACTCATGCCACACCACCCTCATGTCTATTTATAAGTGCGTCTGCCATGAGGAGGAACCGCAGGCACACACTGCAGAGGATTGGCATGGCTAGGCAGCGACCCTCTTTAAAAGGGACGGGGCGATAGCCCACAATGCTGTACAGAAGCAATGAGAAATCCAATCCTGTGCCACCTCCATCAGGAGCTGCACACGTGGGCATAGCAATGGGGAACCTATGTGCCACACACTATTCATTCTGTCAAGGTGTCTGCATGCCTCAGTCAGACCGCGTTTTTTTTATAAATAGTCACAGGCAGGTACAACTCCGCAATGGGAATTCCGTGTGCACCCACAGCATGGGTGGCTCCCTGGAACCCACCGGCTGTACATAAATGTATCCCATTGCAGTGCCCTGGACAGCAGAGCTAATGTCAGATTAAATGCAGGTGGGCTTGGGCCCACACTGCATGCCCCAGTCAGACTGGGGTTCTTTAGAAGTGGACACATGCAGTTACAACTCCCTGTGGACCCACAGCATGGGTGGGTGCCAGGAAGCCACCGGCGGTGCATAAATATATCCCATTGCATTGCCCATCACAGCTGATGTAACGTCAGCTTTAATGCAGGTGGGCAAAAAATTAATTGGATTGCACTGTAAGCGAGGGCCCCAAAAAATTGGTGTACCAACAGTACTAATGTACCTCAGAAAAATTGCCCATGCCCAACCAAGAGGGCAGGTGAAATCCATTAATCGCTTTGGTTAATGTGGCTTAATTGGTAACTAGGCCTGGAGGCAGCCCAGTTAAAATAAAAATTGGTTCAGGTGAAAGTTTCAACGCTTTAATGAGCATTGAAACGTATAAAAATTGTTTACAAAAATTATATGACTGAGCTTTGTGGGCCTAAGAAAAATTGCCCGTTCGGCGTGATTACGTGAGGTTTCAGGAGGAGGAGCAGGAGGAGGAGGAGGAATATTATACACAGATTGATGAAGCAAAAAGGTCCCCGTTTTTGATGGTGATAGAGAACGATGCTTCCATCGCGGGTGCAGCCTACGTATTGCTTAGGTATCGCTGCTGTCCGCTGGTGGAGAAGAGAAGTCTGGGGAAATCCAGGCTTTGTTCATCTTGATGAGTGTAAGCCTGTCGGCACTGTCGGTTGACAGGCGGGTACGCTTATCCGTGATGATTCCCCCAGCCGCACTAAACACCCTCTCTGACAAGACGCTAGCCGCAGGACAAGCAAGCACCTCCAGGGCATACAGCGCGAGTGTCCAGCTGGCCACGTGTCCAGCTTCGACACCCAGTAGTTGTAGGGGGCAGAGGCGTCACCGAGGACGGTCGTGCGATCGGCTACGTACTCCCTCACCATCCTTTTACAGTGCTCCCGCCAACTCAGCCTTGACTGGGGAGCGGTGACACAGTCTTGCTGGGGAGCCATAAAGCTGGCAAAGGCCTTGGAAAATGTTCCCCTGCCTGCGCTGTACATGCTGCCTGATCTCTGCGCCTCCCCTGCTACCTGGCCCTCGGAACTGCACCTTCTGCCACTAGCGCTGTCGGATGGGAATGTTACCATCAGTTTGTCCGCCAGGGTCCTGTGGTATAGCATCACTCTCGAACCCCTTTCCTCTTCGGGTATGAGAGTGGAAAGGTTCTCCTTATACCGTGGGTCGAGCAGTGTGTACACCCAGTAATCCGTAGTGGCCAGAATGCGTGTAACGCGAGGGTCTCGTGAAAGGCATCCTAACATGAAGTCAGCCATGTGTGCCAGGGTACCTGTACGCAACACATGGCTGTCATCACTAGGAAGATCACTTTCAGGATCCTCCTCCTCCTCCGGCCATATACGCTGAAAGGATGACAGGCAAGCAGCATGGGTACCCTCAGCAGTGGGCCAAGCTGTCTCTTCCCCCTCCTCCTCATGCTCCTCCCCCTCCTCTTCAATGCGCTGAGATATAGACATGAGGGTGCTCTGACTATCCAGCGACATACTGTCTTCCCCCGCCTCCGTTTCCAAGCGCAAAGCATCTGCCTTTATGCTTTGCAGGGAACTTCTCAAGAGGCATAGCAGAGGAATGGTGATGCTAATGATTGCAGCATCCCCGCTCACCATCTGGGTAGACTCCTCAAAGTTTCCATGGACCTGGCAGATGGCTGCCAACCAGGCCCACTCTTCTGTAAAGAATTGAGGAGGCTGACTCCCACTACGCCGCCCATGTTGGAGTTGGTATTCCACTATAGCTCTACGCTGCTCATAGAGTCTGGCCTACATGTGGAGCATAGAGTTCCACCGTGTGGGCACGTCGCACAGCAGTCGGTGCACTGGCAGATTAAACCGATGTTGCAGGGTCCGCAGGGTGGCAGCGTCCGTCTTGGACTTGCGGAAATGTGCGCTGACCCGGTGCACCTTTCGGAGCAGGTATGACAAGTGTGGGTAGCTTTTCAGAAAGCGCTGAACCACCAAATTAAAGACATGGGCCAGGCATGGCACGTGCGTGAGGCTGCCGAGCTGCAGAGCCGCCACCACGTTACCGCCGTTGTCACACACGACCATGCCCGGTTGGAGGCTCAGCGGCGAAAGCCAGTGGTCGGTCTGCTCTGTCAGACCCTGCAGCAGTTCGTGGGCCGTGTGCCTCTTCTCTCCTAAGCTGAGTAGTTTCAGCATGGCCTGCTGACGCTTGGCCACCGCTGTGCTGCCACGCCACGCGACACCGACTGCTGGCGACGTGCTGCTGCTGACACATCTTGATTGCGAGACAGAGGTTGCGTTGGAGGAGGAGGAGGGTGGTTTAGTGGAGGAAGCATACACCGCCGCAGATACCAGCACCGAGCTGGGGCCCGCAATTCTGGGGGTGGGTAGGACGTGAGTGGTCCCAGGCTCTGACTCTGTCCCAGCCTCCACTCAATTCACCCAATGTGCCGTCAGGGAGATATAGTGGCCCTGCCCGCCTGTGCTTGTCCATGTGTCCATTGTTAAGTGGACCTTGGCAGTAACCGCGTTGGTGAGGGCGCGTACAATGTTGCGGGAGACGTGGTCATGCAGGGCTGGGACGGCACATCGGGAAAAGTAGTGGCGACTGGGAACCGAGTAGCGCGGGGCCGCCGCCGCCAACATGATTTTGAAAGCCTCCGTTTCCACAAGCCTATACGGCAGCATCTCCAGGCTGATCAATTTGGCTATGTGCACGTTTAACCCTTGAGCGTGCGGGTGCGTGGCGGCGTACTTGCGCCTGCGCTCAAACAGTTGCGCTAGCGACGTCTGGACGCTGTGCTGAGAGACATTGCTGGATGGGGCCGAGGACAGCGGAGGTGAGGGTGTGGGTGCAGGCCAGTAGGCACTCGTGCCTGTGTCCTCAGAGGGAGGATTGGATCTCAGTAGCAGGTTGGGGCACAGGGGGAGAGGCAGTGGTGCAAACCGGAGGCGGTGAACGTCCTTCGTCCCACCTTGTGGGGTGCTTGGCCATCATATGCCTGCGCATGCTGGTGGTGGTGGCTCCCCAGCTGATCTTGGCGCGACAAAGGTTGCACACCACTGTTCGTCGGTCATCAGGCGTCTCTGTGAAAAACTGCCACACCTTAGAGCACCTTGGCCTCTGCAGGGTGGCATGGCACAAGGGGGCGCTTTGGGAAACAGTTGGTGGATTATTCGGTCTGGCCCTGCCTCTACCTCTGGCCACCGCACTGGCTTGGCCTGTGCCCACACCCTGACTTGGGCCTCCGCGTCCTCGCCCGCGTCTACGTCCTCTAGGCCTACCCCTACCCCTCAGCATGCTGTATTACCAGTAGTGCAGAAACAGAACTCTGTAATTAAATGTGCCGCTTATTGGCCTGTGGTTGGAGGCTGACTTCGCTTACGGAACGCACAGCAGAGGCAGGAAAGAATTTTGCGCAAGCCTGCTGTAACACTTAGCTGGCTGCGTATGAATTAGGACAACTACCCCCAGCAGAGACCCAGTACACTTGTGGACAGGAATACAGCGGTGATGTAAGAGGCAACACAGAGGCAGGAAAGAATTTCGCGCAATCCTGCTGTAACACTTAGCTGGCTGCGTATGAATTAGGACAACTACCCCCAGCAGAGACCCAGTACACTTGTGGACAGGAATACAGCGGTGATGTAAGAGGCAACACAGAGGCAGGAAAGAATTTTGCGCAAGCCTGCTGTAACACTTAGCTGGCTGCATATGAATTAGGACAACTACCCCCAGCAGAGACCCAGTACACTTGTGGACAGGAATACAGAGGTGATGTAAGAGGCAACACAGAGGCAGGAAAGAATTTTGCGTAAGCCTGCTGTAACACTTAGCTGGCTGCGTATGAATTAGGACAACTACCCCCAGCAGAGACCCAGTACACTTGTGGACAGGAATACAGCGGTGATGTAAGAGGCAACACAGAGTCAGGAAAGAATTTTGCGCAAGCCTGCTGTAACACTTAGCTGGCTGCGTATGAATTAGGACAACTACCCCCAGCAGAGACCCAGTACACTGAGGACGGTCACAGGCAGCCCAAATAGATTTTTTTTCCCAAATGTTTTTGGAAAGGCCCACTGCCTATATACACTAAATATGTCTTCTGTCCCTGCCTCACCACTACTGGCCCTGGACAATGTAAAATTACTGCAGGACACAATGCTCTGCACGGCCGATATACAAAAAAAAAAAGTGCAACACTGCAAAAAGCAGCCTCCACACTACTGCACACGGTTAGATGTGGCCCTAAGAAGGACCGTTGGGGTTCTTGAAGCCTAAAATAACTCCTAACGCTCTCCCTATTGCAGCTCCGGCACCAGCAGCACTGTCCCTGATCTTTGTCAGAATGCATCTGTGGCGAGCCGCGGGAGGGACAGATTTATATACTCGGGTGACACCTGATCTCGCCAGCCACTCACTGCAGGGGGGTGGTATAGGGCTTGAACGTCGCAGGGGGAAGTTGTAATGCCTTCCCTGTCTCTCTAATAGTTATCCTCTGGCTGCATAATATCTCTTTAATTCGTGAAGAGACAGACATTTTTTGTCTTCTTCATTTTTATCTGCCCACTTTCAAAAAATCATAACTTTTTTAGTATTCTATCAATGTAAGTGTCCAATGGTTTTTTTTGTGGGACAACTTGTATTTTCCGATGGTACGATTTATTATATCAAAAACCTTTAAAACCTGAAAAAATTTCCAAGCCGAGTTAACTAGAAAAAAAAGGAGTTAGTGACTTTTTCTTTGGGAGTTTTTGTTTTTATTGCATACAAACTCTAGCAAGATAATGTTCTTCTGGTCGTCATTACAGGTACAATGATACCAAACTTACACATTTATTTTTGTAGTACTTTTAAAAACAAAATATATAAAAAAATTATTTTCAGTTGCCATCTTCTGACCACCATAATCCTTTTTATTTTTCCATTAATGCAGCCGTTTGAAGGCTTGTTTTTTGCGAGAAAACTGTTGTTTCCATTGGTTCCATCTTGGGATACATATAACTTTTTGACTGATTTTTATATCACATTTTTTTTCAAAGACAGGGCAGCAAAAAAAGTGCGGTTATAGTGTTGTGGGTTTTTCTCTAAAAGGGTTCACTGATGGATAAATAATGTTTTATTTTGATTGGACTTTTATGGATGTGATAGAGCTCTTTGGGGAATGTTAGAAGTAGGTTGTTGTCTTTGAAGCTCTAAGAGATGCTTACACATGACTCAGTTTTTGGTATTGTGCCAGAGGGGCTGAAAGTCTACAGACATCTCAAGCCACTTGGTGCTGCTAGATGGACTGGACTAGTTACCCGTGGAATATTACCTGGCTCCCGCTTTTGCAGTGGTGCATTACTTCACTGGAACCCCACTCCTTCCAGTTTCTGGGTATACTCCAACACTCGTATTCGGTATGGCTACACCAGATAAAGACTTTGCACCCTATTCTATATTCATGAAGAATTTTTTCCTGGCTGTTTTAAATAAAACCCGTTCAGTTATACGCAACATGTGAGAACAGAAGGTCAGAGAGTATATATTGTATATTCTGAACTGTCCCTCTTTGGCAGAGCTTCTGTTACTTCCCCTCCCCCCCACAAGTAGCTGCATAAGGCTTGCAAATAATTTGTATTGACTAGACTCGCGACTCTGAACAATGTCTGAGGTCACAATCTTCCCACAATTTCATGTAAATGAAAATGTTCTCTGATACCATCGGGGAAAGTATGTCAAGACAGGATAGATTTAACGCCTTCATTACTTTAATCAATTAATTTCTTTGCTCTACCAGAAAATAGATGAACAGTGTTATGACCGAGGGTCATTGATGCGCTTCCGGGATACATTCTGCATTTCTGGTATCCCTACTTTCAAGAAAACATAACTTTTTCATTTCTCCAGTGACATATCTGCATGATGGCTTGTTGTTTTCGAGATGAGTTGTATCTTTCAATGATATCATTTAATTTACCATATAATGTATTGGAAATTTAAGTACATTTCTAAGTAGGGAAAAACCCCACAATTGCACCATTTGGGAAGGAGGGGTGTTTCCAATGTCCATGGTGCAGCAGAAATGACATGTTGTCTTTATTCTGTGGGTAAGTACAATTACACGGATATCACATTTATATTATCTCTTTTTATATAGTGATGCCTCAAAAAATAAAATACTCTTTTAAAAAAAGAATTGCTTTCTGTCTCCATCTTTTGACCCCATAACTCTTTTTGTTCTTCCATCGATGGGGCTGTGTGAGAGCTCATTTTTTGTGGGGCGACTAGTAGTTTGTATTGTTTTGGGGTAACATACAACTCTTAGAGCTCTTTTTTCTGTAATGTTTTCTTGGTTTCACTTCTGCTGTTGTGTTTTTTTCTCCCAGTTAAACATGTGAGATTAATAATATAATATTTAAATAAATTGGGCCTTTATGCATGCAGTGATACCAATTTTTACATTGTTTTTTAATTTATTTTTTCTCAACCGGGAATTAAAAAAAAAATATATTTTTTTTTACTTTAATAAATATTTTTTATTCTTAGAATTCAAAAAAAATCTTTATTTTCCTTTTCTTTAACCTATTTTATTAGTCTCTACAGAGGACTTGAACCTGCGACAGCATGGAGTGGGCCAGGAAAGCATGTACTGGGCCACTACAATATTAGAACAGGTCCGATTATTTTACAGGCTGCGGTTTATTCTCCGTAAATATACATAAATTAGCAATGTCAAAGAATGATAGACATAGCTTTAAATCAGTGGTAGCATTTAAAGGGGTTGTACAGTATTAGAAAAACATCTTCCCAGCCACACACCTGGCCATAGGTTATGTCTAGCATTGCAGCTTAGCTTAGTTGCAACACCAAGTACGCTCTATGGCCAGTTGTTGGGGTGTCCTTGGAAGAAAGCCCCCATGTTTTTCTAAGCTTGCCCTTAATTTAATATGTGTAAAATGTTAATGTTACTGTCATTTTATTCTAAGGCCAGACATAAACATCTCTAAAGCTAAGCTTCTTATACCATCTACTCCTATAAAACGAACTTCTATACATGTACATGAATATTACGTTTTCAAAATAGAGCTCTCCCCTTCCTCGTTCTTTCTTTTCTCTTGTTTATTAATTGTTAAATTGGAAAATCTTAATAAAGCAGTTTTAAAAAGTCACTTCTACACTCTTTATTAGTTTCACATACATCTTACTAGTGGGAACGCACAAGGGTGAACAGGTTTATTTCAAAAAGGGCAAAAACACATGAGCGTGTACAGAGCGTAATTCCGCACTCTTGCACGCGGGGTTAAAAAAAAAAGCGGGAAGATAAGTCCTGCCCAATTTTTAGAGTACATATAAAACTATGTGCAAGAAGAATAGGGCAAGTCCTATCTGTTCTCACGCGTAGCAATATAGTAAAAGCAAAACCATTGAAATCAATGCTTTTGTTTTGTCCCATTGTGCAAGTGTGATTTACATGGCCATATAACGGGATAAAGACATGCCCATAAAATAACTAAAATATATATGAGACACGCACTGGCGACAGCATAAGGCAATTTCTGGAACTAGACTAGCTTAGATATAATAGCTTAGCTCTATGTGCAGCTGTAATGTGGTCACCGAATCATAGTTAGATACAAGGTCTTCACAGTGATAGTGACTGTAGCGCACCGCTGAGGATGTAAGTGGAAACAAGTTGCTTTTAAAAAATTGATAGCGCAGTTAAAATTAGTGCGGCAAAGGGGCTTGTGAGCTCACTTGGCTTAGAGGCTCACTTGTAAGTATTAGAGATGAGCGAGCACCAAAATGCTCGGGTGCTCAATACTCGGGACGAAAATTTTGCGATGCTCGAGGGTTCGTTTCGAATAACGAACCCCATTGAAGTCAATGGGCGACCCGAGCATTTTTGTATATCGCCGATGCACGCTAAGGTTTTCATTTGTGAAAATCTGGGCAATTCAAGAAAGTGATGGGAACGACACAGCAACGGATAGGGCAGGCGAGGGGCTACATGTTGGGCTGCATCTCAAGTTCCCAGGTCCCACTATTAAGCAACAATTTTTACTTCTGAAAAGCCCTCATTAGCAATGCATACCTTAACCAAGCACCACACTACCTCCAACAAAGCACAATCACTGCCCACATGACACTCCGCTGCCACTTCTGGGTTACATGCTGCCCAACCCCCCCCCCCCCCCGCACGACCCAGTGTCCACAGCACACACCAAAGTGTCCCTGCGCAGCCTTCAGCTGCCCTCATGCCACACCACCCTCATGTCTATTTATAAGTGTGTCTTGCATGAGGAGGAACCGCAAGCACACACTGCAGAGGGTTGGCACGGCTAGACAGCGACCCTCTTTAAAAGGGGCGGGGCGATAGCCCACAATGCTGTACAGAAGCAATGAGAAATCCAATCCTGTGCCACCTCCATCAGGAGCTGAAGATAGAAGAAATGAGGAGGGCGCTTCAGTCAGGAACCAATAAAGTAAAATACGGAGGGTAAGTTTAACCAGTAGATGTATGTGACTTACCCGGTGATAAGTGAGGGCTTGCAGGGACCTCACTATCACCTCCAAATCCAGGCGAGCCTATAGTGATTTTATATATACTCCGGTATATATATAGATGGGTGGTGGGAATTCTTTGCGCCAATCCAGGGGGGCTAGGTCCGGAGAGCTGCTGATGATGGTGGGTGCTATTGGCAAATAGTACCCACTATGGATAAGCGAGAAGGATTGCACATAAGTGCAAAAAAGTACACCAGCGCTGCTTACAGAGGTCTGTAATAGCACAAAGAATCCACGTCACTCAGCTCTCCGTCCCGCCCAGAATCTGTGACAATTCCGTCAATCATCTGCACCACGGGACCCCTGCACACGTGGGCATAGCAATGGGGAACCTATGTGCCACACACTATTCATTCTGTCAAGGTGTCTGCATGCCCCAGTCAGACCGCGGTTTTTTATAAATAGTCACAGGCAGGTACAACTCCGCAATGGGAATTCCGTGTGCACCCACAGCATGGGTGGCTCCCTGGAACCCACCGGCTGTACATAAATGTATCCCATTGCAGTGCCCTGGACAGCAGAGCTAACGTCAGATTAAATGCAGGTGGGCTTGGGCCCACACTGCTTGCCCCAGTCAGACTGGGGTTCTTTAGAAGTGGACACATGCAGTTACAACTCCGTGTGGACCGACAGCATGGGTGGCTCCCTGGAACCCACCGGCGGTACATAAATATATCCCATTGCAGTGCCCAGCACAGCTGAGGTAATGTCAGCTTTAATGCAGGTGGGCAAAAAATTACTAGGATTACACTGTAGGCGAGGGCCCCAAAAAATTGGTGTACCAACAGTACTAATGTACCTCAGAAAAATTGCCCATGCCCAACCAAGAGGGCAGGTGAAACCCATTAATCGCTTTGGTTAATGTGGCTTAATTTGTAACTAGACCTGGAGGCAGCCCAGTTAAAATAAAAATTGGTTCAGGTGCAAGTTTCAACACTTTAATGAGCATTGAAACGTATAAAAATTGTTTACAAAAATTATATGACTGAGCCTTGTGGGCCTAAGAAAAATTGCCCGTTCGGCGTGATTACGTGAGGTTTCAGGAGGAGGAGCAGGAGGAGGAGGATGAATAGAATACACAGATTGATGAAGCTAAAAGGTCCCCGTTTTTGATGGTGATAGAGAACGATGCTTCCATCCGCGGGTGCAGCCTACGTATTGCTTAGGTATCGCTGCTGTCCGCTGGTGGAGAAGAGAAGTCTGGGGAAATCCAGGCTTTGCTCATCTTTATGAGTGTAAGCCTGTTGGCACTGTCGGTTGACAGGCGGGTACGCTTATCCGTGAGGATTCCCCCAGCCGCACTAAACACCCTCTCTGACAAGACGCTAGCCCAGGGCATACAGCGCGAGTTCAGGCCACGTGTCCAGCTTCGACAACCAGTAGTTGTAGGGGGCAGAGGCGTCACCGAGGACGGTCGTGCGATCAGCTACGTACTCCCTCACCATCCTTTTACTGTGCTCCCGCCGACTCAGCCTTGACTGGGGAGCGGTGACACAGTCTTGCTGGGGAGCCATAAAGCTGGCAAAGGCCTTGGATAGTGTTCCCCTGCCTGTGCTGTACATGCTGCCTGATCTCCGTGCCTCCCCTGCTACCTGGCCCTCGGAACTGCGCCTTCTGCCACTAGTGCTGTCGGATGGGAATGTTACCATCAGTTTGTCCGCCAGGGTCCTGTGGTATAGCATCACTCTCGGGTATGAGAGTGGAAAGGTTCTCCTTATACCGTGGGTCGAGCAGTGTGTACACCCAGTAATCCGTAGTGGCCAGAATGCGTGTAACGCGAGGGTCACGAGAAAGGCATCCTAGCATGAAGTCAGCCATGTGTGCCAGGGTACCTGTACGCAACACATGGCTGTCCTCACTAGGAAGATCACTTTCAGGATCCTCCTCCTCCTCCGCCTCCTCAGGCCATACAAGCTGAAAGGATGACAGGCAAGCAGCATGGGTACCCTCAGCAGTGGGCCAAGCTGTCTCTTCCCCCTACTCCTCCTCCTCCTCCTCAACTCGCTGAGATATATACATGAGGGTGCTCTGACTATCCAGCGAAATACTGTCTTCACCCGCCTCCATTTCCGAGTGCAAAGCGTCTGCCTTTATGCTTTGCAGGGAACTTCTCAAGAGGCATAGCAGAGGAATGGTGACGCTAATGATTGCAGCATCCCCGCTCACCATCTGGGTAGACTCCTCAAAGTTTCCAAGGACCTGGCAGATGTCTGCCAACCAGGCCCACTCTTCTGTAAAGAATTGAGGAGGCTAACTCCCACTACGCTGCCCATGTTGGAGTTGGTATTCCACTATAGCTCTACACTGCTCATAGAGTCTGGCCAACATGTGGAGCGTAGAGTTCCACCGTGTGGGCACGTCGCACATCAGTCGGTGCACTGGCAGATTAAACCGATGTTGCACGGTGCGCAGGGTGGCAGCGTCCATGTTGGACTTGCGGAAATGTGCGCTGAGCCGGCGTACCTTTCCGAGCAGGTCTGACAAGTGTGGGTAGCTTTTCAGAAAGCGTCGAACCACCAAATTAAAGACATGGGCCAGGCATGGCACGTGCGTGAGGCTGCCGAGCTGCAGAGCCGCCACCAGGTTACGGCCGTTGTCACACACGACCATGCCCGGTTGGAGGCTCAGCGGCGAAAGCCAGCGGTCGGTCTGCTCTGTCAGACCCTGCAGCAGTTCGTGGGCCGTGTGCCTCTTCTCTCCTAAGCTGAGTAGTTTCAGCACGGCCTGCTGACGCTTGCCCACCGCTGTGCTGCCACGCCGCGCGACACCGACTGCTGGCGGCGTGCTGCTGCTGCTGACACATCTTGATTGCGAGACAGAGGTTGCGTTGGAGGAGGAGGATGGTTTAGTGGAGGAAGCATACACCGCCGCAGAGGCCAGCACCGAGCTGGGGCCCGCAATTCTGGGGGTGGGTAGGACGTGAGCGGTCCCAGCCTCCACTAAATTCACCCAATGTGCCGTCAGGGAGATATAGTGGCCCTGCCCGCCTGTGCTTGTCCACGTGTCCGTTGTTAAGTGGACCTTGGCAGTAACCGCGTTGGTGAGGGCGCGTACAATGTTGCGGGAGACGTGGTCGTGCAGGGCTGGGACGGCACATCGAGAAAAGTAGTGGCGACTGGGAACCGAGTAGCGCGGGGCCTGCCGCCGCCATCATGCTTTTGAAAGCCTCCATTTCCCCAAGCCTATACGGCAGCATCGCCAGGCTGATCAATTTGGCTATGTGCACGTTTAACGCTTGAGCGTGCGGGTGCGTGGCGGCGTACTTGCGCTTGCGCTCAAACACTTGCGCTAGCGACGGCTGGACAGTGCGCTGAGAGACATTGGTGGATGGGGCCGAGGACAGCGGAGGTGAGGGTGTGAGTGCAGGCCAGGAGATGGTAGTGCCTGTGTCCTGAGAGGGGGGTTGGATGTCAGTGGCAGGTTGGGGCACAGGGGGAGAGGCAGTGGTGCAAACCGGAGGCGGTGAACGGCCTTCGTCCCACCTTGTGGGGTGCTTGGCCATCATATGCCTGCGCATGCTGGTGGTATTACGAGTAGAGCAGAAACAGAACGCTGTAATTAAATGTGCCGCTTATTGGCCTGTGGTTGGAGGCTGACTTCGCTTTCGGAACGCACAGCAGAGCCAGGAAAGAATTTTGTGCAAGCCTGCTGTAACACGTAGCTGGCTGCGTATTAATTAGGACAACTATCCCCAGCAGAGACGCAGTACACTGAGCACGGTCACAGGCAGCCCAAATAGATTGTATTTTCCCCAAATTGTTTTGGAAAAGCCCACTGTCTATATAGACAGTATATCTCTTTCACTGTCCCTGCCTCACCACTACTGGCCCTGGACTATGTAAAATTACTGCAGACTGAGGACGCAATGCTCTGCACGGCCGATATACAAAAAAAAAAAAGTGCAACACTGCAAAAAGCAGCCTCCACAGTACTGCACACAGTCCGATGTGGCCCTAAGAAGGACCGTTGGGGTTCTTGAAGCCTAAAATCACTCCTAACACTCTCCCTATAGCAGCTCCACTATCAGCAGCACTTTCCCTGAACTATGTCAGAATGCATCTGTGGCGAGCCGCGGGAGGGGCCGATTTAAATACTCGGGTGACACCTGATCTCGCCAGCCACTCACTGCAGGGGGGTGGTATAGGGCTTGAACGTCGCAGGGGAAAGTTGTAATGCCTTCCCTGTCTTTCTATTGGCCAGAAAAGTGCGCTAACGTCTCAGAGATGAAAGTGAAAGTAACTCGAACATCGCGTGGTACTCGTCACGAGTAACGAGCATCTCGAACACGCTAATACTCGAACGAGTATCAAGCTTGGACGAGTACGTTCGCTCATCTCTAGTAAGTATGAACCCTGTAGCAGTGCCCCTGCTATGTGCTTCATAGTGTAAATACTGAATTAGCAGCATGTATAGTGAATATTAATAGGCCATTTTCATATTAAAACTGTTAATTTTAGCTTTCATAGATATGGCTTAGTCATCCTGTTTATAGCTTGAGCTACCATTGTCATTAGGTATATAATTGGTTGCATAGCTGCAACTATATCTTTGTTCTAGGAACCTAAAACTGGTACTTATGTACATGCATGTTATAGCGGGCAATCGTCACTAATGGTGATGACTGTTGTAGTAGGCATGGAGAAAAAGACCGGAGGATTTCCGCCGCTCAAAGCTTGCATAGGATTACGTTAACAAACGCACAGAAACGTCACTCACCCGGATGCCGGCTCCGGTCTGCGCATGCGTCGGCAGCCGGCACATGAAAGAGCCAGGGCCACCGGGCGCGGGTGAGTACACGCTCGTCCCTGCAGGCGCTCATGTCGGGTCCCGCGGCGAGAATTCTCGCCACCAGATCCGACCCGCTCGTCTCCAGGCGGCCTTAGCCCTTTGTAAACTCCCTGCAGGAAAAGTCCTCCAAACCAGTAAGTATACAGTATGTTTAGACTAAGAAGATACAGTATATACATTAAAGTTGTTGTACTAGAATTGACTTTTATGACCTATCCAAAGAGTAGGAGAACCTTGAATAGAGTCACGGCCAAACATGTGTCCTGTTATTCCATTAATCTCAATGCAGCTGCTGACAAACTGTTATCATCCCTATCGGTGTGCACTCCTAGTGTTTATGTTGGGGCCGGCCTCACTTCCAGTTTGTTGGGCAGAGATCACAGCTTCTACTAACCCCAGCGATGCACTCCTCTGTCCAGATCCTCGTTAGTGATGGTTGTCATCGCAGTACTCCTCTCACTCCGGGTCTCTAGAATGACTGTTCTTTACTATTCAGAAGCCTCGCTGTTCTCAGCCTCCTAAATCTCAGTTCTGCAAGCCTTCTCCACACAGCCTGCAGCTCCTGCACCCTGACTTTAGTCGCTGTGCTCTCCTGTTGTGCAACAAATATTGTCTATTCTATGTGAGAGCCTGATACAATCAATAAGCGTCCATAAAGCATTCTCAGTTCTGCTGCGCCAAAATTTTGTGCAAAATGGTAATTTTGGTGCAGTTTTGGCATGCTTTACAGTTCAACTCTATAGCTACTATTGAACCCTTTAAATTGCGTCCCTTATACTTGCATGTTTGCCCACCACTTAATTCAAGCTCCTACTCACACAGGACATGGGACCTCCTTTTTGGCATTAGTGGGGGTGTCAGCAGTGAGACCCCCACCAATCAGACTTTTATCACATATTTTGTGGATAGTTGATAAAAGTCAATTATAGGAATACCCTTTAAATTCTCTCCAAACCTTAATAAAACTATAAGGACTCATAGGACTTTGTGTGCCGCCACATCGTGCTCTGCACTACACCATATTGGGTAGATATGCTCCACTAGAAGCTCACTTTTTTGGTCGGATCCATACACGGTTGGACAGAAAAACATCTTTATAAGCCTCAGTATGGAACTGGAAGCATTGTAGGTAACCAAGGCACCAGTGAAGCCTATGGGAACCATATTACTGCTTCATACACCTTGGTGGATACATGGGGCATTGATACATGAGACCTTATATACAGTAGTAAAAATCAATGGATGCAGTAAAATATGGATTCCCAAGGCTCCATTGCTGCGTGTACTTTGTATATACAGCTTCTATTGTTTAATATTGTTATAGTCCACTCCACATAGAAAAACAGCTAGAGTAAAGCAAGTACCATTTTACTATTTACTGCTGTGCAACTCTAAGAATTCTTCATTTTATGGGGTAATGTGTAAGGCCTTCTTGGGGCGCATACAGAGGAACAGAGTTATAGGTTCATATTAAAAACTGCTATATTCGCTTTACTTTGGAGGATGGAAAAGTCAATTTTTGTGTCAACCAGGTGTGAATGTGAGAGCCCAGGAGACAGGGCGGAAAGGAAGCTTTTCGGAAAGGTTCACTGTTCAGCGCCTGAAATATGGCTGTTAATTTAGCCCAAAAAAGGGACGTTCTTACAAGCCCTTTACGGTGTGAATGGGGAACGTGGTGATCATATGTCGTCTCCTAAGGCTTTAAACGGTTCCTTAAGGCCTCCTTCACACGGGCAACAACGTCGAGCGATTTTGTAGCGTTGCTACAATGCTACAAATCGCATGTATGTGAACCCCATGCTTTCCATGCAATGTTTTGAAGCATGCTACAAAACGACACACAAACCTCGCAGGTCCGGCAATATGCCTGTGACTCGTGAGGTTTTGTAGCCCATGTTTCCCTGTGGAGCTTTCCTCTCTGTTGCATCACATTGCACGAAAACGCGGTTTTCGTACTATGCAACTTTGACAGTAACAAATGCTACTGTCAAAGCTATAATCTAAGCCCTAACTGCAGGAAAAAAAATACACATACATCACCTTAGACACGCTGTCAGCCCGGCCGCAGCTTCTCCCCGGGGCCCCAACACTGATCTTCTTCTTGTCCTCTTCTGGCCGGGGATTCAAAAATCTTCGCCTCCTGGAAGTGCCGGCAGTGATTGGCTAACACTTAGCCAATCACAGATGGCGCTTGATGAATGGCAATGATTGAACCAATCACAGCCATTCTTCGAGCACTGGCTGTGATTGGCTAAGCTTCAGCCAATCACAGCCAGCGCTTCCTGCCAGAAGACGGAGACAATCAGTGCCGGGACCTGGGGAGAAGCTGCGGCGGCGCCCCGGATAGCGGGGGAGAGGTGATGTATCCTTTTTTTTTCTTTAGTTACAGCTTATTTTTGGGGTAGGGCTTATATTTCAAGCCCCGCTCCCCTGAAAATCCACGCATGTGATGCTACAAAGTCGCGTGACTTTGTGGCGTCACATGTGCCTTTGTAGCGCTACAACATCGCGGTATTGCCGAGAGAAGACGCTGCGATTTTCCCACCCATATATCTATGTGTAATCTTTCTTCATCCGTTATAAACAGATAACATTGTACAATATATGTTACACTCATAATCCGAAGATACAAGTGCAAATACACAAACAACCAAATCAGATCTAGAAGAAGACCAAAATAGAGGAATACCCACATTTACTGAAGCTCGAAAAAGAACAATTACACAGAACTCATAACGCAGTCACGCCAAAAAGTTAGGAGTCGTGATGCAGCTCCAAATTCTAAGAGGGAACGCTGCCTCTAATCATTAAGGATATCTGAGGAGCTTCTATAACCGCTGCAAGACCTGAAACAAGAGGCCATAAAAGACCTCCGAAAACAATAATCCTATACAAAGTGGGTGACTATAACCAGCAGTCGGACAATGCTGGCGGGCAGCAGAAGAAAAAGAAGATGAAGAAGGAAGATGAAAGGAAAGAGGAGATCTGAGTATAAGAGCGTATCAGAGAGAGGGAAAAAGAGGGAGGGGTAAAAGAATGGGCTTACTGCCCTAAGCAAGTGGGGGCAATTTTCCAGTCATTATCTAAGAAGGCGGAAGAAAAGAGAAAACTGCGTGGATTCCATAAATGTCAGCCCCAAAATAATATAATAAGGGACCCAGTTGAGCGCTCAGGTTTCTTTTCAGCAATCAGCTCCGCTATATATATAAAATACGCCTTACCTCAGTAGTCCATTTACGGAGAGAGGGCACCACCAGAGATCTCCAATGTCTTGGGATTACCAACAGTGCCGTGGATAGGAGGTGTCACAGTATGTCCTTTTCGACCTGAGGTAGTACATTTGGAATCACAGTAAGAAGGGTCACCCGTGGGGTGTCCCATAGCCAAGAAATGTCAACCGATACAGTACCAGAACCAAGCTCATAACATAAACGCAGTACAGGACCAAAGTCCTAACATAAACACAGCACCAGAAACAAGCTCAGTACATAACTGCATCATCAGAACCAAACTGATAACATAATGACGTCACCAGAACCAAGCTCATGTGATCGCTCGCTGGTTTACCCTTCAACGGAACAGTCATTGCTGCAGCCTTTCACTCAGAGACCATTTACACGTATTTGTGTACATCCCGTGGTCTCAGTAACCCATGAGCGTGCGTTGGAGAAGGGTCACAATTTCACATCCCCTCCCCGAAGTACCCCATAGTAGTCGACAAACGATATTTCAGCCCATGTGAATGCTCCCAACAATTTGTTCAAGTATCATGAAAGTGACCAAGAAGTGACCGACAATCGCTGGATGTAAAAGCACTCAGACCGCCGCGGGCTGTACACTCTATCTACTATATCAAGTGACTAGGAAATGGTTGCCCCATGTAAAGCCCCCCTAATGTTACCGGCCCATATGAACACAAGAATAAAAAGTAAAAAAAAATCTGCTTTCAATTCTTTGTTCCTCTTTGAAGAGTTCACATATTTGTGTTCTTGATCTGACAGACGAACAGCCGGATCTTATTCTTAGATATGCAGTCACACCTCTAGTTTCATCGTCTTCTAGATTCACCGGTTTCCAGTTTCATTGATTTTTCAAGACAGAATTTCTCCTCTAGTTTCACTGTCTGCTTCTAGTTTCATTGGTGGCCGCCAGCCCACGTGGCCTCGCTGCTGACACGGCCCACGTGATCTCCTGCTCAGCGTCTCCTCCTCCTCCTGATGCTGAAACGTTACCCACCCTTCACCAGCGTTGCTGTGGGCAGCTAGTAAAACAGTACTGTAGTGTAATGTAAGTAGCCCTGCTTACCCAGGTAACACAGTGATAACACGCAGTAATAACGCTCGGGAGAGATAATGATGCCAGCTGCAGTCCTATGTAATACCACTGATAACACACAGTGATAATGCTGAGGAGAGATACTGATGTCACCTGCAGTCCCATGTAACACCACTAATAATAATAATAATAATAATCTTTATTTGTATAGCGCCAACTTATTCCGCAGCGCTAATAACACACAGTTATAACGTTGAGGACAGATAGTGATGTCACCTGCAGTCCTATGTAACACCAGAGATAACACACAGTGACAACGCTCAGGAGAGATACCGATGTCGCCTGCAGTGCTATGTAACACCACCAATAACACACAGTTATAATGCTGAGGCAAGATAAGGTTTTTACGATGAGGATATATATATACTCACCTTCTCCCGGCAGCCGGAGCTCCGCGCGGCCGTCCTGCAGTGGGTGTGAAGGGGGTGTGAGTCAGACCTGCCCCCTGATTGGCTCAGCGCTGAGCCAATCAGAGGCATGTCTCACTCACACCCATTCATGAATTCATGAATGGATGTGAGTCAGACCTGCCCCTGATTGGCTCAGTGCTGAGAGACAGCAGTCACTCACCCATTCATGAATTCATGAATGGGTGTGTGAGTGAAACCTGCCTCTGATTGGTCAGGGCTGTGACCAATCAGAGGCAGATCATTCAGCAGGCGGGGATTTTAAAGCCCCGCCGGCTGAATAGTGCCGAGAAGCAGTTCAGGAGAACTGACAGCGGCCGTGGCTGGACTCCGGCTGCAGCGGAAAGGTGAGTATACAATTTTTTTTTATTTTAACACATTTTAGGATGAATTGCAGGGAAGGGCTTATATATTTAACCCCTTCCCGACAATTAACCCCGCGCACGCCGGCAGCCCATTGCTTTCAATGGAGCGGCTGTATTGCCGGCTCCATTGAATTCAATGGGCAAACATCGTTCTTCTCTGTCACAGCTG
Source organism: Eleutherodactylus coqui (assembly GCF_035609145.1). NCBI lineage: Eukaryota > Metazoa > Chordata > Amphibia > Anura > Eleutherodactylidae > Eleutherodactylus > Eleutherodactylus coqui. Next base: position 37,555,293 of record NC_089845.1, read on the forward strand.
TTACAGCTATGGCAGAGAAGAATGATTTGTCTTCTATATGTTCTCAATGGGGTCGGCGCTGCTGCCGCCGGCCCCATTGAGCGCATATAGAGAAGAGAACAGGAATTGCAGATCGCAGATAGGTGCGATCTGCGATTTCTGTTCTATAATTTATCGGACGAGCGCATAAAAAGCGCTCATGCGTCCGATACGATTGCAAAGCAATGGTTTTATAAAATCGCCGGGCGCATGCGCATGCGCAAATCACGGCAAAAAACGCCCGTCTGACTAAGGCCTAAGGGTGACTACCCACTACAGTTTTTTCACTGCAAAATTCGCAGCGTTTTTTTTCTGCAGTCTATGGGACTTGTAATGTTAAAATCGCGATTTTGCGGTAAATTGCGATTTTGCGCGATCACGATTTTAACATTACAAGTCCCATAGACCCCTGCAGAAAAAAACGCTGCGAATATCGCAGTGAAAAAAAACTGTAGTGGGTAGTCACCCTTATATAGCACCACAGAAAACACATAGTGATAACTCTGAGGAGAGGTAACGATCTCACCTGCAGTCCTATGTAACACCACAGATAACACACAGTGATAACTCTGAGGAGAGATAACGATCTCACCTGCAGTCCTATGGAACACCACAGATAACACACAGTGATAACGCTGAGGAGAGATAGCGATCTCATCTGCAGTCCTATGTAACACCACAGACAACACACAGTGATAACGCTGTCGCAAGATAACGTTGTTACCTGCAGTCCTATCACACAGTGATAATGCTGAGGAGAGATTACGATGTGACCTTCAATCCTATGTAACACAGAGATAACACACAGTGATAATGCTGAGGACAGATAGCAATGTTACCTGCAGTCCTATGTAACACCATAGATAAAACACAGTCATAGTGCCAAGGAGAGATAATGATGCCAACTGCAGTCCTATGTAACACCACAGATAACACACAGTGATAATGCTGAGAAGAGATAACAATGTCACCTGCAGTCCTATGTAACACCACAGGTAACACGCAGTGATAATGCTGAGGACAGATAACGTTGTTACCTGCAGTCCTATGTAACACCACAGATCAAATGCAGTGATAACGACGAGGACAGATAGTGATGTCACCTGCAGTCCTATGTAACACCAGAGAAAACACACAGTAAAAACGCTGAGAAGAGATAACGATGTTACCTGCAGTCCTATGTAACACCACAGCATGGCGGTGGCTGTTTGTTGCTGCCGACAACCAGTGGCAACTGCTCCAATAAGCCCCACGGCTCATTAGAGCTGTCAAATGCCGCTGTCAATACTGATAGCGGCATTTAAATCCCCTGAATGATGTTCGGGGGTACCGTACGCCCCCCTGTGATGAGAACGCAGAGAGCCGTGCGGGTGTCATGGCAGCGGGGGCCAGTCTATCACGCTACCTCACCCATGGTGTGGCTAGATGGACTGCCTGCCCGATCGCAGTATGATGTAATGCTATGGCCTCTTCCAGACAACGCTGGGTGGCAGTTACCTATATATGTATATGTGAAGTTGTCACGCGTGATGCCATTGTTCCTTCTCACTGTAGATTATCCGGTGGTTGAATAAAGACCGGTCAGGGAGGAGAACACAGGATGATATCAGGCCTACAGTCTCAGTTATCTGCAGTGCTCCGCTCCTGGACACACACACTGTCCGGGACTCTGAATAACTCCGGAGGACCAACACCACTCTCCTCTGACACTCACTCTGACTTCTGTGGTTGGCTCTGCACAGCGGACTCCTCACTCCTGGCTCTCTTCAGAGGAGGTTCCTGGCATGGAACGCCTCAGGATATCTCTCCTCTTCTTCCATATCTTCACCACATGAGGGTTGAAGGTACCCCCATGTGGTCGGCACTCCACTCTCGACCACTGAAGATGATGGACCCCCTACCACACCCCAATCACTCACATTTATAGGGTACAGACATCACGTGAAGAGACTTTCCCAGACATATCCCAGCCACATTCAGACATTAACCTCTTACATGCTGCAGCTGTGCGATATACACAACAAGAGACAAGACAGCATCCACATTAAAGACATGACATGTATGACATTTATGGAGGGGCCAGAAATAGGTGTTTGGGGCCACTATACTATTACAGAGGGCAGTGTGGGAGCTGTGGATAATAGAGACTCTTCGATTGGATTTTGAGCACTTTGTTTCCAACAGACCGCCTTGATATTAGGGGTGCGTTATTCTGTGTATTATGTTACATGATTTGTATTTCTATTTACCGGGACTGTTCTTGTGGCTCTATAAAGTATTGTGCACAATGTATTAGTAGTTCTAGCATCCAGCTAGTAGTGTAATTACTCACTTGTCATGTTACTGTTATTCACTTATATCGCTTTGTTTATAAATAAATATTGTACATTTTGGTTACTCCATCGTATCCTGAACTCTGCGTCACAAGACCACCACCCGCTACAATACAGCCTAAGGCCGCCTGCAGATGGCCGGGTTGGATCCGGCAGCGATAATCCTCGCCGTGGGACCCAACCCCAGCACCTGCAGAGAGCAGCGCATACTCACCCACGCCCCGCAGCTCTGGATCTTTCATGTGCCGGCTGCCGGGCAGCCGGCGCATGCACAGACCGGAGTGGGCGGCGGGTGAGTGACGTTTCTGTGCGGGGCTCAGCGAGCCCTGCACAGAAATAGAACATGCTGCGGTTTGTTTGCCGCGCGAGATTTCGCGCTGACAAACCGCTGCCATCTGCCTAGGATTGCGTTCGCTAACGCAATCCTATGGCAGCTTCCAAGGGCGGAAATTCCCACTGTGGAATTTCCGCCCGCCTACTGGCGGCCTAACTCGCTCTACTGCTCCTCCCTTTTGAAAATTCGCAGCATGCTCCATTTTACTGCGGTTCCCGCATGGACGGCTGCCGTTGACATTGCGGACGGGCTGCGGATTCCGTGAGAAAGCTGGAGATTTAAAAAAAACAAACCCTGTATGCCTATACTCACAGAACAGCTTACCGTGCTGCACAGCAGCCACACGTTGGGGTTTGTTTACAGCCCAAGTTTAATGACTAATTTAAAAGGTGAAAGATGTAGAATAATCTCATGAGGAATAAATATATTTAAGCCGGCGATGTTCCCGAGTAGCCGGGTCACAGGACATAAGAGGAGCTGATTCCAGCTGTCTGAATAGTCATCTATGATGGAAGCAGTGCAAACTGTACACCTGCCTATAATAACCATCCAGATGTGGGCGATGATACAGTTGTTACACTCAGCAATAAGTGACACATTCACCATTATATCTGGAGGAAACATTTACAACTCATAGGACCAATATTTAAAGGGGTTGAGAACATGGCTGCTTTCTTCCACAATCCATGCCGCTAACTGGAGGTTGACGTGTCACGTTCTGCTAGTTCTGATGCAGAACATGTACATTATCATGCGGCTATGTCTCTTATGGAGTAAATGGAGCTTCTGCCCAAAACAGTTCTACTGGTTCGGTTTGCCCAACACTAACACTGTCTAAGGTCTCATTCACATGAGCGATTATCAGCAGCGTAAAAAAAAGTTGCACCTTCAAAAGAAAGAGAAATCGGCGTCCATTTTTGGTTGCTGATTTTTTTCACTACGTGAAAAGATAGGTCTTGCCCTATCCTATGACGAAAAACACTGGAAGCTCCCATTAAGGCCTGATGTCCACGGGCATAATTGAAATGCGGATCATCCGCAGTTCAATATGCCCCCTAGACAATCATTTGGCATCCGCAGGTAATTAAACACCTGCGGCCGTCATTTTACCCCGGCGTGTGGATCGCATGTGTGGGGGGGAAAATGCAGCATGCTCTATTTTCTGCTGATTCTCGCACGGACGGCTTCCAATTAAGCCAAGGGAAGCGTCCGATCTGCGGCACAGCCACAGCTGACACTGCAGACGTGCTGCGGATCCGCAGGAAAGCAAGACAATTAAAAACAAATGCACTGTGCAAGCTGCAGCATGCCAACCGGCGCCCCGAGCGCGTCCGCCATGCGGAAGAAAGAAGATCCGTCTGAGATGGAGAAGACCGGCACCGCAGGCAAACAAGTAAGAAAATGTACATAAAATGTCCATGGCTGCGGGCACCGGTGGACTCCGCTATGGGATTCCACACTTGGAATCCGTCCGTACCCGTGGACATGAGGCCTAAGTCCTATGGGGAGGGAGTTTACCTGCGTCCGGAGCTCGGGAAAGAAGACAGCTGGCTCTATTAAAGCATTAGAAGTCATTACAAGGATTTCTGCCAACTGGATTTCCGCGCTGCAGCGTATGTTTTACACGATACACCCGTGTGAATGACGAGAAAACGCTAATTAATCTCAGGACTCAATCGCAGACAATCTTCCATGATGAGTGTAAAGACTCATCACCCGTGTGAATGAGGCCTATGAGTCACAGACGCCCCATATAACACTCCCAGCGTGTTATACAGAGCTTAATGGCTCTAACGGTGCATTCAGATGTAATGATTATCATTCAAAAAATCATTAAAATGAGCAAAAGTGAACGATAATCGTCTGCTTTAAACGTGAGCCACTGACCGAAATATAAATGAGAATCGCTCACTCCGTTCGCCATTCAGTATCAGCACTAACAATCACGGTTGGCTCCTTCACTTCTCGTTCCGGTCAAACTCCCCCCGCTATGTGCTTACATAGGAATGTGAAACACTGAACCAGAAGTGAATGATTCTCAGTGATGATCTGCCTGTCCAACAGGCTACACGAGTGCGGATGAGTTAGCCGTGACGTCACTCGCTCCTTCGATGGGTCACATGAGCATCGTCTTGTCTAAAAGGGGCATTAGACGATCTTGTAACCAATTTTAGGGATTTTGGTGAACTTCCAGTTTGGTTCAAACTCATTCAGAACAAACTGAACTTTTTGTAAAACTTCGGTGAACTGGCCAAAACAAACTTTTCAAGCGTCCACTTATAGCTGCTCCTTAGATCAGGTTCCAGGACCGCCGCCTCCTGGGAGGAACAGGCGCTACACAGGACTATTAGTAAAATGCGGACCACTCCAGTGCTTTGGTATAAACATATATAGTTTTATTGACACTCATTTTGTTTTTCAGCATCTGTTGGTGGCTGCTCTTTTTCGGCAGCAGATGGTGGCTGCCATTTTTTGGTGGCAGGCGGTGGCTGCTGTTTTTCAGCATCTGTCGATAGTTGGTGTTTTTTGGCAGCCGGTGATGACTGATGGTTTATGCGGCTGGCGGCTGCGGGTGTTTTTCAGCATCTGTTGGCGGATGGTCTTTTTTTGCAGCTGGAGCTGGCTGGTGTTTTTCTGCTGGATGGCGGATGGTTTTGTTGGATGGTCACGTTTTTGGCAGTAAGTGGTGGCTGGTGTTTTTCGCCAGTGGGTGATGTTTTCGGCGGCAGGTGATGGCTGTTATTTTTTGGCAGCAGATAGTGGCTGCAGTTTTTCGGTGGCAAGTGGTGGTATCTATCTATCTATCTAATATCTATCTATCTATCTATCTATCTATCTATCTATCTATCTATCTATCTATCTATCTCCTATCTATCTATCTATCTATCAATCTATCTATCTCATATCTATCTATCTATCTATCTATCTAATATCTATCTATCTATCTAATATCTATCTATCTATCTAATATCTATCTATGTATCTAACCACGGTCCTCTGTTTTCTGGGGCATCACAGCAGACTCTGTAAAAAAAACAAGCAATATCACTACACTAATACTGTGTGTATATAGATAGATATGTGTGTGTATATAGATAGATATATGTGTGTATATAGATAGATATGTGTGTGTATATAGATAGATATATGTGTGTGTATATAGATAGATATGTGTGTGTATATAGATAGATATGTGTGTGTATATAGATATATGTGTGTATATAGATAGATATGTGTGTATATAGATAGATATGTGTGTATATATAGATATATGTGTGTATATAGATAGATATGTGTGTATATAGATAGATATATGTGTGTGTATATAGATAGATATGTGTGTATATAGATAGATATATGTGTGTACATAGATAGATATATGTGTGTATATAGATATATGTGTGTATATAGATAGATATGTGTGTATATAGATAGATATGTGTGTATATATAGATATATGTGTGTATATAGATAGATATGTGTGTATATAGATAGATATGTGTGTATATAGATAGATATGTGTTGTCTGCACTAGTGTGCATTTAGAATCGTCCGAAAAAACAAAACGGTTCATGCTCTAATACGCTCCATAGCGGCAGGTGTATTAGCGCATGCGCCCGTGTGCTTCTGCCCTAAGGGAGTGAAATAGTACATACGTGTAGCAACAGAGGACGGCGATCACGAGGAACAGAAGTGGGGCTGCAACAATGATGTACTGCGGTATAGATTGGAATCTCTCTTCTATTTCCTCTATTTCCGAGTCCAAACTCCTCCGGACTCCTAAAACAAAGGGAAGAATTTATTTAGTGATTTCACCAGTTTTGTGCAACAAATAAAAAGTAAATTTTGGCACAAACCTCTTTCTATGTAAAGATTTATGATTTTTTACTATTATTTGCCGCTGTCATCGCTTTTTAAGAAAGTGAGTGGGATTTGGGGAAAGGGGTGGGGCTACATACAGACCAACAGCTTTACAGAAATTGTCAAAAATTATATCTACAGGATAGGGGATAACTTGCCTATCGTGGGTGTTTCACTGCTGAGCCCCCTGCCGATCATGAGAACGGGTCTCCTGTGTCTCGCTCTGCCCATCACTATGGGAGTCGCTTCTGCCTTTGCAGTGAAGTCACTGTGAACGGATCGCCGGCTGAGCATGCGCGGTCGGTGCTCTATGCATATCAATGGACTGACCGAAATAGCTGAGCAGATACTGCAGCCCCATTGAAAGTGAATGTGCGACCGTCGCTCCGTTCAGTCTCCTCCTCACTGCGGGGGTGCAGTAGCCCCACAGTGTGGAGGACAGGGGGCACGGGCTCCCTGTTCTCAAGACCGGCAGGGGTCTCAGCGATGATAGTGGCCTCACAGCCCTGTGCCCACTCCGCTATATATCTGAGATAGGGTTATATAAACTTTCTACACGGTGGGTACTTACTCTCTAGATCTTGACTCTCCAACGGGCCCCTGCTCTCCTCCTCTGCTGCTTGCAGGGGAATCGGATAGGAAGCAGCAGAGGATAGCAAAATAAAAATGACCAAAAGTCCAAACATCTTGTCAGTGAAACAGCTGCAAGTAGAATGAAGGTCTTCAGAACAAGTACTGGAGTATTGTCCAGAACACGGTGATGTCATAATAGTCACTGCATCATCCCTATGTGACTTCCCCCTCTATGACACATCACCTGCCACATTACTACAATATTAACCCCTTAGTGACTCCGCCTATTTATTGGGATTTTCATCTCCACTTTATAAAGCCATAACTTTGTTATGCGGAATAAGTTGGCGCCATACAAATAAAGATGAGTGTTATTTTCCCATTGACACGGCCGTATGAGGGCTTGTTTGTTGGATCTCGAGCTGTAGTTTTAATTGGTACCATTTTGTGGTACATGTAGTGTATAACTTTTATTAATTTTTTTGGGGGGAGCAGGGTGGGAAAACACATCAATGATATTTCTTGATGCGGGTCGTTATGATTTCGATACCAAATGATACATTATTTTTAGGTTTTTCCACTTTGGACCATAAAAACACTTTCTTTTGGAAAAGTTTTTTTCTTTGCATCGCTGCATGCAAAGTCCCAGAACTGTTTGATGTTTCCATGGACGAGTTCTGGGAGGGCTTGTTTTTGCAGGATGAGCTGTAGTTTGTTTTTTGTACCATTTTCGATATCTATGACTTTTTCTAACAAAACATAAGCTTATTGGTTCTGGTTTTTTAGCTTTAATTTTTTAAAATAACGTTTTCTGTGAAAGATAAAAAGTCTGTTTGATTGATTGTATGTCGTTACGGATTCGCCAATGCCAAAAATGTATATTTTTATTCACCTTTTCAAACTGACAAAGAGAAAAGTGAGCAAAAAGGGGTTTTTTTGTTTGTATTTTTTTTTGTTTAACTTTTCTAATATATTTTTTTATGTCCGGTAGGGAATTTAAACCTAATACTTCTGCCCCCCTATTTCCTATAACTCCTAAAAAGAAATAACCAAGATATAAAGTCCCAATATTTGTACATGTGCGGTGCTTGTATTTGTCTTGTAGCTTCTGACTTGATAATGGCCCTGTGCAGCTGAGATGTATGTTGTATTTTAACATGGCCTATTTTGGGCTTAAGGACCCAAGGATTTTTGGCGGATTTTCTTCTCCATTTATCAAAAGTCATAATTTTTTAAATTTTCCGTCGGCCAAATAAGGGCTTGTTTTTTCGGCATCATTTTTGGGTACATTGACTATATTGTAAAACTTTTTTTTTTATTATAGCAGGGAGAGAAAACGCATCAATTCTGCCATAGATTTTTTATTTTTTTTACAGCGTTAATCATGCAGCATAAATGACGCAATCCTTTTTTTCTGCAGGCCGGTACGGTTGCAATGATACCAAAATTCTTAAATTTTTTTAAAGGTTTTTCCACTTTTCTGCAATAAAAATCCTTTTTTTGGAAATCTTTTTTTTTTTCTAAATCACTGCCTTCAAAGTCCTGTAACTTTTTTATTTTTTGATGTATGGAGCTCTATGAGGGATTATTTTTTGTGATACGAGCTGTAGTTTTTATTGGTACCATTTTGGGGTGCATACGGCTTTTTTGATCACTTTTATTGCGTTTTTAGGAGGCAAAATGCTAAAAGTTAGCATTTTGCCTCAGTTTTTTAGCGTTTTTTTTCCCGCTTCATTCCCTGCACAGTTAAAAGCATGTGCAGCTTATTGTACGCATTGTTACGGACGCGACAATACCAAATATGTGGGGGTTTTAATTGAGAAAAAGCATTAAAAAGGGTTCTTTTTTAAAACTTTTTCTTACATTTTTTTTAAATTCATTTTTTAAATCTTTTTTGTCACACAACTTGTGTCCCCCTGGGGGACTTTCTCCACAGTACTGCTGATCGCTGTGATAAGGCTACTGCCCTGCCATGCCTTATCACTTATACAGCGATCTGAGGCACTGGCAACACAGGACGTAAGTTTACGTCCTGTTGCGGAAAGTACCCCCGCTGCCAGGACGTAAACTTATGCCCTGGAGCGGGAAGGGGTTAACGGTGCATGTCGGCTGCAGCGAGTGGTGCATGGAGGCTGCAGCGAGTGGTGCATGGAGGCTGCAATGAATCCTACAATAGAACTAGTGGGGACTACTTGTATGATACATCGTGGTTGCTGTCTGTAAATGCAGCTATTTTCCCATCATGTGAAGGAATATGCACTGAAGCCTCCGAGCCGAACCTCTAGGGGGCAGAAGCTTGGCCCCAGATAGTAAAGCAAAAGAAGGACTTTATTGGCTTTGGCTAAGATCACCCCCCGTGGTTTGTCTTCGCGCCGTACTAAACTTTTAGCAAAGCTCAACCTACAGCGGCATTTGACTCTTTTGGTTCACTCAACACTTTTCTTGAGGAACCAGATCAGAACAAGAGGGGCAGTCTGAGATTAGTTGGAGGAAGAGAAGACAAGCAATGTCAGGGAATGTTATGTGACTGAAAGAGTAGTGGATGCTCGGAACAAACTCCCAGCAGACGGGGTTGGAGCATCAACAATAAATGACTTCAGGCTGCCTGGGATAAGCACATATCCATCCGCAGAGAGAACTAATAGAAGGGCCGACTAGATGGACCGCGGGGGCTTTTATCAGGTCATGTTTCTAAACAAAACCCTTTATAGGATGCCAGTAGGATGACGCCTTGAGCCTCCTTCACACGGGCGATTTTGCGCGCAGTTTTATGCATGCAGAATCGCTCACGCAAATTGCATCCAAAAGAACCCACTGATTTCACTTGATTTTACATGGAGCATGTTTGTGCCCACATTTCTGTCGGGCGAAAATATTTGTGACATGCTCTATTATTGTGTGTATTTGCACACCCCGGGCTCAATAGGAGTCAAAGTGGCGCAATTTCACGGGGACGTTTGATTAACGGGGTCTAAGTAGAAGTGTAAAACAAAGACCAGGCAGCATCAGATGAATTTTTCAAGATAGCTTCAGACTCTTTATTCCTCCATCAAAGGAAAACCTGCGCCGTTCCGGTCACTATGGTGACCTTTCTCAAGCATGGTTAACCAGCACAAACTGACACATATAAATACACCAACTATACAATGACAGACACAATTCAGGTGTGGACCAACTAACCCACCATTAACCCCATGTGTGCATATACATACCTCACATTGGTACGGTCAGCTTCAAGTCCATGTGGAGACATCCCAGAGTCATGCACAGGTTAAAAGGGGTTGAACCTCATACAAGATACCTCACATACGGCATCAGATGGTATGTAAATTAACCTCCTCTATAATGAAAAAGCACCTATTACTTACTTTGCTATTGAGCAATCTGGCTGCTGTCAAAAAAATCATCCTTACCTTTATACATATAACAACATGTTTAAAGACTCTATTAAGTCAGTGGGAGTATTCTTATTAAATCCCCACCAAGTCATAATCATGCGCATCGTAGCGCTCACATAATGACGTAGGCATTAGAGATGAGCGAACGCGTTCGTCCGAGCTTGATATTCGTGCGAATATTAGGGTGTTCGGGATGTTCGTTATTCGTGACGAACACCATGCGGTGTTCTGGTTACTTTCACTTCCTTCCCTGAGACGTTAGCGCGCTTTTCTGGCCAATTGAAAGACAGGGAAGGCATTACAACTTCCCCCTGCAACGTTTAAGCCCTATACCACCCCCCTGCTGTGAGTGGCTGGCGAGATCAGGTGTTCGCCTAATATAAAAGTCGGCCCCTCCCGCGGTTCGCCTCAGATGCGGTGTGAGTTAGATGAGGGACAGTGCTGTTTATACCGGAGCTGCTGTAGGGAAAGAATTGGTAGTTAGTGTAGGCTTCAAGACCCCCCAAAGGTCCTTATTAGGGCCACTGATAGCTGTGTGTTGGCTGCTGTTAGCAGTGGGATTTTTTTTTTCTCAAAATCGCCTCTGCAGACCGTTGCACCTGGCATTAGGGACAGAAGTGCTGCATAGGCAGGGAGAGTGTTAGGAGTGAGTGTAGCCTTCAAGAACCTCAACGGTCCTTTCTAGGGCCATATTTATCCGTGTGCAGTACTGTCCAGGCTGCTGTTGGCTGTGCTGCATTTTTTTTGGGCTTCTCAAAATCGCCTCTGCAGAGCATTGCACCCTCCATTGATACTGCAGGGAAAGAATTGTATAGGCAGGGCCACAACACCGTTATTATTCATAGAATATACGCAGTGCTGCCTGTTGGTGGGAAAAAACTGAAAACAAATCTATTTGTCCAGCCTCTGTCCGTCCTTACGGGCGGTGGACACGTGTGAGCTGCGTGAAAAACATTGCTAAATCATACGCAGCCAGCTACGCTTTACTGCTGGGTTCGCCATTTGCTTTCCTTAATTGGGAAAAAAAATACCTGCTCTCCAAGAGTTATAATAACTCTGCTACCCTCACGTTCTGTGACACATAAGCAGGGACACAGCGCAGTTATTAAACTTCGCAGGTTCATTGAATATACGCAGTGCTGCCTGTTGGTGGGAAAAAACTGAAAACAAATCTATTTGTCCAGCCTGTGTCCGTCCTTACGCCTGTGGAGACGTGTGAGCTGCGTGAAAAACATTGCTAAATCATACGCAGCCAGCTACGCTTTACTGCTAGGTTCGCCATTTGCTTTCCTTAATTGGGAAAAAAAATACCTGCTCTCCAAGAGTTATAATAACTCTGCTACCCTCACGTTCTGTGACACATAAGCAGGGACACAGCACAGTTATTAAACTTCTCAGGTTCATTGAATATACGCAGTGCTGCCTGTTGGTGGGAAAAAACTGAAAAGAAATCTATTTGTCCAGCCTGTATCCGTCCTTACGCCTGTGGAGACGTGTGAGCTGCGTGAAAAACATTGCTAAATCATACGCAGCCAGCTACGCTTTACTGCTGGGTTCGCCATTTGCTTTCCTTAATTGGGAAAAAAAATACCTGCTCTCCAAGAGTTATAATAACTCTGCTACCCTCACGTTCTGTGACACATAAGCAGGGACACAGCACAGTTATTAAACTTCTCAGGTTCATAGAATATACGCAGTGCTGCCTGTTGGTGGGAAAAAACTGAAAACAAATCTATTTGTCCAGCCTCTGTCCGTCCTTACGGGCGGTGGACACGTGTGAGCTGTGTGAAAAACATTGCTAAATCATACGCAGCCAGCTACGCTTTACTGCTGGCTTCGCCATTTGCTTTCCTTAATTGGGAAAAAAAATACCTGCTCTCCAAGAGTTATAATAACTCTGCTACCCTCACGTTCTGTGACACATAAGCAGGGACACAGCACAGTTATTAAACTTAGATAATTCATTCACTAGAGGCAGTGGGGCCTTTCGTTTTCCAAAAAGGGCAAAAATTATATTTGGCCTGCAGTCTTGCGCCAATTTATTTCCTGCCTGGGAAATCTAATCACTGGTAATACAGCATGCTGAGGGGTAGGGGTAAGCCTAGAGGACGTGGACGTGGACGTGGCCGAGGACGCGGAGGGCCAAGTGAGGGTGTGGGCACAGGCCAAGCTCCTGATCCAGGTGTGTCGCAGCTGTCTGCTGCGCGATTAGGAGAGAGGCACGTTTCTGGCGTCCCCACATTCATCGCCCAATTAATGGGTCCACGTGGGAGACGGTTATTAGAAAATGAGCAGTGTGAGCAGGTCCTGTCCTGGATGGCAGAAAGTGCTTCGAGCAACCTATCGTCTACCCGCAGTTCTGCGCCGTCCACTGCTGCCAATCCGAATCCTCTGTCTGCTGCTCCTCCTTCCTCCCAGCCTCCTCACTCCACTACAATGACACCTGCTCAGGAGCGGGAACACTCCCAGGAACTGTTCTCGGGCCCCTGCTTAGATTGGGCAGCAGCGGTTCCTCTCCCACCAGAGGAGTTTATCGTCACTGATGCCCAACCATTCGAAAGTTCCCGGGGTCCGGGGGAAGAGGCTGGGGACTTCCGCCAACTGTCTCAACAACTTTCTGTGGGTGAGGAGGACGATGACGATCAGACACAGTTGTCTTGCAGTGAGGTAGTAGTAAGGGCAGTAAGTCCCAGGGAGCAGCGCACAGAGGATTCGGAGGAAGAGCAGCAGGACGATGAGGTGACTGACCCCACCTGGTGTGCAACGCTTACTCAGGAGGACAGGTCTTCAGAGGGGGAGTCAAGGGCATCAGCAGGGCAGGTTGCAAGAGGCAGTGCAGTGGCCAGGGGTAGAGGCAGGGCCAGACCGAATAATCCACCAAGTGTTTCCCAAAGCGCCCCCTCGCGCCATGCCACCCTGCGGAGGCCGAGGTGCTCTAAGGTCTGGCAGTTTTTCACAGAGACGCCTGACGACCGACGAACAGTGGTGTGCAACCTTTGTCGCGCAAAGCTCAGCCGGGGAGCCAACACCAACAGCCTCACCACCACCACCATGCGCAGACATATGATGGCCAAGCACCCCGCAAGGTGGGACAAAGGCCGTTCACCGCCTCCGGTTTGCACCCCTGCCTCTCCCCCTGTGCCCCAACCTGCCACTGAGATGCAACCCCCCTCTCAGGACACAGGCACTACCGCCTCATGGCCTGCACCCACACCCTCATCTCCGCTGTCCTCGGCCCCATCCAGCAGTGTAGTTCAGCGCACCGTTCAGCCGTCGCTTGCGCAAGTGTTCGAGCGCAAGCGCAAGTACGCCGCCACGCACCCGCACGCTCAAACGTTAACCGTCCGCATCGCAAAATTCATCAGCCTTGAGATGCTGCCGTATAGGGTTGTGGAAACGGAGTCCTTCAAAAGTATCATGGAGGCGGCGGCCCCGCGCTACTCAGTTCCCAGTCGCCACTACTTTTCCCGATGTGCCGTCCCAGCCCTGCACGACCACGTCTCCCGCAACATTGTGCGCGCCCTCACCAACGCGGTTACTGCCACGGTCCACTTAACTACGGACACGTGGACAAGCACAGGCGGGCAGGGCCACTACATCTCCCTGACGGCACATTGGGTGAATTTAGTGGAGGCTGGGACAGAGTCAGAGCCTGGGACCGCTCACGTCCTACCCACCCCCAGAATTGCGGGCCCCAGCTCGGTGGTGGTATCTGCGGAGGTGTATGCTTCCTCCACTAAAGCACCCTCCTCCTCCTCCTCCTCCTCTGTCTCACAATCAAGATGTGTTAGCAGCAGCATGTCGCCAGCAGTCGGTGTCGCGCGGTGTGGCAGCACAGCGGTGGGCAAGCGTCAGCAGGCCGTGCTGAAACTACTCAGCTTAGGCGATAAGAGGCACACGGCCCACGAACTGCTGCAGGGTCTGACACAGCAGACCGACCGCTGGCTTGCGCCGCTGAGCCTCCAACCGGGCATGGTCGTGTGTGACAACGGCCGTAACCTGGTGGCGGCTCTGCAGCTCGGCAGCCTCACGCACGTGCCATGCCTGGCCCACGTCTTTAATTTGGTGGTTCAGCGGTTTCTGAAAAGCTACCCACGCTTGTCAGACCTGCTCGTAAAGGCGCGCCGGCTCTGCGCACATTTCCGCAAGTCCCACACGGACGCTGCCACCCTGCGCACCCTGCAACATCACTTTAAGCTGCCAGTGCACCGACTGCTGTGCGACGTGCCCACACGGTGGAACTCTACGCTCCACATGTTGGCCAGGCTCTATGAACAGCGTAGAGCTATAGTCGAATACCAACTCCAACATGGGCGGCGCAGTGGGAGTCAGCCTCCTCAATTCCTTTCAGAAGAGTGGGCCTGGTTGGCAGACATCTGCCATGTCCTTGGTAATTTTGAGGAGTCTACCCAGGTGGTGAGCGGCGATGCTACAATCATTAGCGTCACCATTCCTCTGCTATGCATCTTGAGAAATTCCCTGCAAACCATAAAGGCAGCTGCTTTGCGCTCGGAAACGGGGGCGGGGGAAGACAGTATGCCGCTGGATAGTCAGGGCACCCTCCTGTCTATTTCTCAGCGCGTACAGGAGGAGGAGGAGGAGCATGAGGAGGATGAGGAGGAGGGGGAAGAGACAGCTTGGCCCGCTGCTGACGGTACACCGGCTGATTGCCTGTCATCCTTTCAGCGTGTATGGCCTGAGGAGGAGGAGGAGGAGGAGGATCCTGAAAGTGATCTTCCTAGTGAAGACAGCCATGTGTTGCGTACAGGTACCCTGGCACACATGGCTGACTTCATGTTAGGATGCCTTTCTCGTGACCCTCGCGTTGCACGCATTCTGGCCACTACGGATTACTGGGTGTACACACTGCTCGATCCACGGTATAAGGAGAACCTGCCCACTCTGATTCCCGAAGAGGAAAGGGGTTCGAGAGTGTTGCTATACCACAGGACCCTTGCGGACAAGCTGATGGTAAAATTCCCAGCCGACAGCGCTAGTGGCAGAAGGCGCAGTTCCGAGGGCCATGTTGCAGGGGATGTGCGTAGATCGAGCAGCATGTACATCCCAGGCAGTGCAACAGTCTTTAAGGGCCTGGCCAGCTTTATGGCTCCCCACCAAGACTGTGTCACCGCTCCCCAGTCACGGCTGAGTCGGCGGGAGCACTGCAAAAGGATGGTGAGGGAGTACGTAGCGGATCGCACGACCATCCTTGGTGACGCCTCTGCCCCCTACAACTACTGGGTGTCGAAGCTGGACACGTGGCCTGAACTAGCCCTGTATGCCCTTGAGGTGCTTGCTTGTCCTGCGGCTAGCGTGTTGTCGGAGAGGGTGTTTAGTGCGGCTGGGGGAATCATCACCGATAAGCGTAGCCGCTTGTCAACCGACAGTGCCGACAGGCTAACACTCATCAAGATGAACAAAGGCTGGATTTCGCCAGACTTCTGTTCTCCACCAGCGGACAGCAGCGATACGTAAGCAATACGTAGGCTGCACCCGCGGATGGAAGCTACGTTCTCTCTCACCATCCAAAACGGGGACATTTGTGCTTCATCAATCTGTGTCTAATATTCCTCCTCCTCCTCCTCCTCCTGTTCCTCCTCGTGAAACCTCACGTAATCACGCTGAACGGGCAATTTTTCTTAGGGCCACAAGGCTCACTCAAATAATTTTTCAGAACAATTTTTATAAGTTTCAATGCGCTTAAAAGCATTGGAACTTTAACTTGAACCAATTTTTCGTTACACTGGGCTGCCTCCAGGCCTAGTTACCACTTAAGCCACATTAACCAAAGCGATTAATGGGTTTCACCTGCCCTCTTGGCTGGCCATGGCCAATTTTTGGGATGTACATTAGTACTGTTGATACAGCAATTTTTGTGGGCCCTCGCCTACAGTGTAATCAAATTAATTTTTAGCCCACCTGCATTACAGCTGACGTTACCTCAGCTGTGTTGGGCAATGCAATGGGATATTTTTGTGTACCGCCGGTGGGTTCCAGGGAGCCACCCATGCTGTAGGTGCACACTGAGTTTTTAATACTTCTGTACACTTCTAAAAAACCCGTCTGACTGGGGCATGCAGTGTGGGCCGAAGCCCACCTGTATTACGCACGACATTACTACCTCAGCTGTGTTGGGCAATGCAATGGGATATTTCTATGTACCGCCGGTGGCTTCCTGGCACCCACCCAGGCAGTGGGTCCACAGGGAGTTAAACCTACATGTGTCCACTTGTAAAGAACCCCAGTCTGACTGGGGCATGCAGTGTGGGCCGAAACCCACCTGCATTAACCCTTTCCAGTCCACTGTGTGACCTGTGAAGACATTAGGGTTTAAGGCTGTACAGCTCCGTTGTTGGTAGACGTCCGTCGGGGTTCTCTTACTGTATATTGCCAGCCTCTCTGCTGTCGGAGCCTATCCTACGTGTCAGCTCATGCAGTACTGGCTTTAGCCAGCATATAGCGCCGTTGTATAACAGCAGAAAAAGAGTAAGCCCCCTAGGAAAACCATATACAAATTGGATTGGAAAGGGTTAAGCACAACATTACTACCTCAGCTGTGTTGGGCAATGCAATGGGATATTTCTATGTACCGCCGGTGGCTTCCTGGCACCCACCCATGCTGTAGGTGCACACGGAGTTTTTACTACATCTGTACACTTATAAAGAACCCCAGTCAGACTGGGGCATGCAGTGTGGGCCGAAGCCCACCTGCATTAAGCACGACATTACTACCTCAGCTGTGTTGGGCAATGCAATGGGATATTTCTGTGTACCGCCGGTGGCTTCCTGGCACCCACCCAGGCAGTGGGTCGACAGGGACTTCACAATAGGGAGTTGTACCTGCCTGTGTCTATGAATTAAAAAGCCCGGTCTGACTGGGGCATGCAGACACCTTGACAGAATGAATAGTGTGTGGCACATAGGTTCCCCATTGCTATGCCCACGTGTGCAGCTCCTGATGGCGGTGGCACAGGATTCTATTTATCATTGCTTCTGTACAGCATTGTGGGCTATCGCTCCGCCACTTTTAAAGAGGGTCGCTGCCTAGCCGTGCCAACCTCTGCAGTGTGTGCCTGCGGTCCCTCGTCATGGCAGACGCAATTCTAAATAGACATGAGCGTGGTGTGGCATGAGGGCAGCTGAAGGCTGCGCAGGGACACTTTGGTGTGCGCTGTGGGGGGGAGGGGGGCCGTTTGGGCAGCATGTAACCCAGGAGAAGTGTCAGTGGAGTGTCATGCAGGCAGTGATTGTGCTTTGTTGGAGGTAGTGTGGTGCTTAGCAAAGGTATGCCATGCTAATGAGGGCTTTTCAGAAGTAAAAGTTGTTGGGAGGGGGGGGGGCCCACTCTTGCCGGTATTGTGGCTTAATAGTGGGACCTGGGAACTTGAGATGCAGCCCAACATGTAGCCCCTCGCCTGCCCTATCCGTCACTGTGTCATTCCCATCACTTTCCTGAATTGCCCAGATTTTCACACATGAAAACCTTAGCGAGCATCGGCGAAATACAAAAATGTTCTGGTCGCCCATTGACTTCAATGGGGTTCGTTGTTCGAAACGAACCCTCGAGCATCACGGGAAGTTCGTTACGAATAACGAACACCCGAACATTTTGGTGTTCGCTCATCTCTAGTAGGCATGTATATTTAGATCGCACAAACACAAGTGTTATAAGAACCTCGTGTGGTGCAGAGTGAAAGTTCCTGCCCATGACCCGAAGGCTGCAAGTTCGATCCCCACATGTGTCAGGTAGCTGGCTCAAGATCGATTCAATCCTCCACCCCCCCGATGCCGGCAAAATAAGGACCCAACCCGGCGGGAGGCAACAAGCAATCGCTACCTGAAAGCGCTGCGGAACAAGTCAGCGCCACACAAATACCAAGATTTACTTTATTTTACTAGTGCACACTCATGATAATGCCGATCTCCAACCAGATCTAGATAATTGATTAGAACACTAATGTCGCTCAGATAATAAAATTAGGGTATTAGATAGTTCATATTTGTTTTAGAACAAATTTATTTTAGTGTAACAATAAGCCAAATGTCAGAATCTAATCTTAGAGGGGAAAGGGGAAAGGGAAATCGCATGAGTGCAATCAATACCAATAGGGAGTAAGAACCACCTTGATATACATTTATCAAAGTGATTGTTGAATACAATATCAACATCTATTCCCACTAAGAAAAATCGAGTCATCAACAGAAAGCTGCCAAGTGTCTTATTTTTATTAATTGTTCCATTATTACATTATCTCAATCATCCATATAATAAAGAAAACATTTTTGGAAAAAAAAAATTTTTTCAAAAAAGACGGCAGAATCCCTGTAGATGTCACCACATGGAATCAAGACAGTCCAACCACCTGTGGGTACAAAACAGAATAAAATAACATATACATATATACATTAAAAACTATATTAAAAAATGTATACTCATTCATTCTACATTCAGTGTATCAATTAAGAACCTATACTGTATCAATATTTTTAAGATCTTCATATTAATCACGATCACTTACAGGGGAGAACCTTTCCACCTTTCTGTAAAATTACTACCAATACAGATCATCTCATATATGGGGTGCCACATGGTACTCTATATTGAGCCCCTTAGGTTGCAATGTATCTAGTATATATATCCACTTAAGCTCCTTCCTTTTGAGTAGTAGCTCTCTGTCGCCCCTCCTCTCCAGTGGAGGAACATGGTCTATGATTTTGTATCTGAGTTGGCTCACAGAGTGCCTACACTCAAGGAAGTGCTTGACGACAGGTAGTTCTTTCATCTCAGTTCTGATAGTACTCTTATGTTTGTTTATGCGGGAGCGTACTTCCTGTATTGTCTCCCCTACATGTGCTTTACCACAAGGACAAGTAATCAGATAGATTACAAATTTGGACCTGCAGGTAAAGTATTCCTTAATTCTGAAAGTACGTCCCGTGTGTGGATGTTGGAACGTATCACCTTTTACAAGGTTGCTACAATTCGAACAGTTCAGACATGGGTAATTTCCTGGTTTTAAAGGTCCAAGAGTTCTTTGTATAGTTCGTTCTTTTGTTTTAAACAATGGTGTCACTAGTTGATCACGTAAGTTGCGTGATCTTCTATATGCCATCATTGGAAAATTCGTGAACTCTGGTACATTATCACAAGTCCTCATCAGAATAGGCCAATTTTTGTGTAGGATATCCCTAATTTTTCCACTGTCAGCCCCATAGGTTGAAATAAAGGGAACCCTTTGAGAATTCTTCTCCTTAGTTCGTGGAACAAGGAGCTCATACCTTTGTTTTAATAAAGCCTTATTCATTTGATCCCGTGTTAGGGAAGAAGGATATCCTCTATCCAAAAACTTTCTATTCATTTCCTCCATCCTTCTCTCTATCAAAGTATCATCTGTATTCCTCCTCACTCGTAGGAACTGGCTGAATGGCAGCGACTCCAGCATCCGTCTTGAATGATTACTGTCAAACCTCAACAGGTTATTTCTATCTGTTGGTTTAGAAAAAATATCAGTACAAATTCTGTCGCCCTGTTTTTCAATTTTTAAATCCAAAAACTGAATGCTCTGTGTTGAGTAATTAAGGGTAAATTGAAGACCTGGGTCAATGCCATTGAGCCAGTCCCTGAATCGAAGTAGTTCGCATTCCGTCCCCTCCCACGCCAAAAAAAGTCGTCTATAAAACGAACCCAACATTTGATCTGTTGCACATACTGGGATAAGAAGATATGTTGTTCCTCAAAATACCTCATAAAGGTATTCGCATAACTAGGCGCCATATTTGACCCCATGGCTGTGCCCTGTCGCTGCCTGTAATACCGCCCCGCAAAAACAAAATAGTTGTTGTGGAGGATAAAACTAAGCAGCGACAGGGCAAAGCTTCTACCAACTGGGGAGATATCAGATCTATCCAGAAAAAATTGTACTGCATTCAGACCTTGTTCAGGTCCTATTGATGTGTATAGAGCTACAACGTCAAATGTGACTAGGATGGTTGAGGGCGTAAACGTGAGGTTTGTCAAGATGGTCAGGAAGTGACTAGTGTCTCTAATAAAGGAGGCAGCATTAACCGCAAATTCCCGGAGTATCCTATCCAGAAATATAGAGGGTCTGCAAAACAGAGAGTCACAACCGGAGACGATGGGTCTCCCAGGGGGGTCAATTAAACTTTTATGTATTTTTTGGAGTATATAAATTGTGGGCACTCTGGGATGATCAATAATCAGATAGCGTGCTAATTCATTGTCAATTACCCCATCGGTCAAAGCCTCATTTACCAAAATCTTTAGTTCTGTGTGAAACACATCAGTTGGATCATTTTCCAATAATTCATACACAGCACAATCATGAATTTGCCTTAGAACCTCTGTACAATATTTATCTCTGTCAAGAATGACAATGGCTCCGCCCTTATCTGCTGGTTTAATAATAATACCCTCATCCTTAGAGAGAGTTTCAAGGGCTTTTTTGTCAATCCTGGAGAGATTATTAGTATTTTTCGATTTCCTCAATCGTGACTGTTCTTTTAAGATTCTTGCATCATTCTTAACCATCTTTGCAAATGTTTCGATACTTGGATTGTTATTAGGCGGAGTATACTGACTCCTGTTTCGCAGTCCAACACCAACCAGGGAAAACACCCCACGGGGGTTGGACTGCGAAACAGCAGAGGTAGGTGGCTGTGAGTCAAAGTGGGATTTAAGGCGAAGATTCCTAAAGAATCTTTCTAGGTCCAGATCAAGTTGGAACCAATCAGTTACTGTTTTTGGGCAAAAAGACAATCCCTTTTCCAATACAGATAATTCATCTTTGGTCAATACCCTGGTGGAAATATTTACCACAAGTCCCTTCTCGGTTGTCTCTATTTCGGTGGAAGGTGTCGATTCCCGGACCTTGTTTTCATGTTGTATCCGCCTCTTGCGGGAACGTTGATGCTTGATCCCGCCTCGCCGTGCGCTAGATCGCGTTGTTCCATTTCTCTGTTGAGGGAATTTGTTGAACCCATCTGGCCTAAAAAAAGAGCCATTAGTGACAGAGCCCCTCTGTGAACTTTCACCAGAGTTGGAAGTATCAGACATGAAGCCACTAGTGTTAAAATTTCTTTGCTTCCTCTTTCTTTGACGATTTTTAGGCAATTTGTAGTCACTAGGGACACTCTTGGTTGCTTTATCTTTATGCCAGCTATAAACATGTCCAGCAGTGTAGTCATTAGCATCCCTGAACCACGTATTGCACACCCCAGGCTCAATAGGAGTCAAATGGCGCAATTTCACGGGGACGTTTGATTATCTGGTCTAAGTAGGCTGGCCAGGCTACTAATTAGGCCGCTTCTCCTGTTCAAACATGGCGCAGGTGTGTCCCACGCCAATGTAAATGGGCCCGGCAGCTGAAAAAAAGTACAGCAAAGAGAGTGTATTCGCCTGCGAGGGGACGTGATCGCGCTCCGCTCAGAGCACAATTACAACATGTTGTCGCGAGTGCTAAAACGTCACGCTCATCTGCAGGAGAGAAATTTGTGGTCGTGAGATGCACGACTATAAACCCGATTCTTTTGAATGGGGTCATACACATGAGCAATTATTTCCCGCATCACATCATGGGGGGGAAACAACGCGGCATGTTACCTATTGTATCTAATGGGGCCGGCAAAAGCATTGCGCCGCCTGCAAGGTGTACAGGAGTGGGATGTGATGTTTCCCATTGACCCGCCTCACATCTGTGGGTCATGGCATGTTGGCGAGCGTGATATCAGGACAGGCTCACGGCCCGGTATCACACTTGCCCTGGTGAAATCAGCCTTACTTTACATGAAGCGAAGCAGAACCACCAGAACCACCCAGTAGACCATATAATGTGAACCCTCCTGTATATCATGCACATGATCCTCAGCCGCCACGTGTTTATACCATTGTGTGATCTCACGCTGCGGAGGAACGGGAAGTGTTTCTGGAGGTCTGATCCTTCCTGTCTGGAAGATTTGAGCCTTTTATTTACTGCACAATTAACAATGCAAAAATACTAAAAGGGAGAACATAAAAGTTTGCTAAATGCATTCTAGTCTAATCTATCATCCTCGATCTTGGGTCATGCTGACTAACCTCATAAACTTTATGGCTATGTATATTCTGCTCCTATGCAGACCAATGTGTTTCCATGGTTACAGAGTGCAAACCGTTTGTGTGCAGCCTGATCTTGCAGTCATGGGCGTCCTTAATGGGTGTGCAAACTGTGATATTGTATAGGGCACACAGAAGCTTCTGCTGAAGGGAGGGCCATAGATGTCCTGGTAGTCGAAGCTTGTAGCCACCAAGAATCTCAGTATTAGTTGTATTATTTAGACTGCATGCAGCATATTCTTAGTTTAGGCTAATTTTATATTTGGGGGTAATTGGTTATAGTACCACAGTATGTAAAGCTGACATGCAGCATCCCATAGGGAGACCCTGGACACCTGACATACGTGGGGAGCTGGGAGGGTAAAGTGCTGACTTGCCATGGTGGCACTTACCATGCGCCTTCGCGGAGGAACACATGCAGCCAAGGCCAGAGCAACACTGCAGTCCACCTAGGACACCTATAGGATTAGGAATGCCCACCAAACTGGAGAAACGGGGGGGGGGGGGGGGGAATTGTCACACGTGATGCCGTTGTTCCTGCATATGCTGGTATGACCCTCGGTGGATAAGAAATGCATCCACAAACAGTTCTTTAGTACCATGGGTCTCTGGGAATGGTCAGAGCCCGGTATTAATGTTACTTGAATAATTGTGAGTGAAATAATACAAGGCAGTTCAATAAAAGACTTCACAGTGCAGGTAGATGAACAGACTTCAAAGATTATTAACTTGCAGTACCTCCACACGGCTCTTCTAGATTTACACGTGTGAACAGAGATTATTGACTTGAAGTACCTCCACCCAGCCATGGAGACATGTGGGTGTAACAAATAAAGGGTATACCTCTACGTGGTGATCTAGACTTCAGATGGCAGCGTAGGAAAAAAGAAGAGGTAGTACCTCTGCACTGGCCTCATATAAACACAGATTAGAACTCACAGATGCTCTTTTTCTCTCTCTCCGGGGCTCACTCTCCTTACATCCAGTTCACAAGCAATACAGGAAATTTTCCCTCCTCTTCCATGCTTCGACACATGAGGGCTGAAGGTGCCCTCATATGTCTGGACCTCCTGAACAGCCACACTCCTGAAGACATGAACCCCTTAGGCCTCACGTCCACGGGGAAAATCAGGCCCGCTACGGATTCTCCATGAAGAATCTGTAGCGGGTCCCTCCTGCCCCACGGACATGAGGCATTAAAATAACTCACCTGCTGCGGGCCGTGCGTGTCTTCCCTTTTTCGCGTCCGGATCTTCTCTCTTCGGCCCGGCAGATGTGCTTGGCACGTCGGCTGCGTGCCACGCGCATGCGCTGGGCACATCCGCCGGGCCGAAGAAAGAAGATCTTGCCGCGAAGGAAGGAAGATCTGCATCGACCAGAGCAGTTGAGTTTAATTCAGGCGCGGGTATCCTGCAGATCTGGACAGCTTCCATAGGCTTCAATAGAAGCCTGCGGGAGCCGTCCCCGCGGGAGACCCGCACCTAAATGGAGCATGTCCATTTTTTTTCATGCTCCAGAAATTTTTTAATTCACTTCTATTGACCATCCGCAGGTATTTATCTACCCGCGGGTGGTCAATGCATCCCTATGGGGCGCGGATCCGCGTGTGGGTGATCCGCTGCGGATTTTAATTGTTCTTTTCCCTGTGGACATGAACTTCTTAGTGCTCTCAATCACTCACATTTATAAACTCTCTCATACCACACGACAGGACAGACTTGATACATTTACATTCAGGCTTTGGATTTTATTAAAAGTTAACCTCTTAAGCGCTGCAGCTGTGCAACACACATACTGGAAATGACAAGACAGCTTTGCACAGTGCGTAAACATAAGACATACATGTATGACATTTATGGAGAGGACCAGGATGAAGTTCTGGGTCACTACAGAGATATAAAAAAAAACATACATACATCCAGTTCAGCCTATTATCCTGCAATGTTGATCCAAAGGAACCCCTCCCCAAACCAATGTTCCTCATTTTAGGGAAAAAAATGACTTCCCAATTTCAATCTGGCAATTGGAATAATCCCCGAATCACCGACCCTTCTGAAGTATTCAGTAACTATAACATGTAATATTTTAACACTCAAGAGAGGCATTCAGGCCCAGTTTGTACTCTTCTAGTGGGTTCTCCATCAACACGTCCTCAGGCAGAGAGTTCAGAAGTAACACTGCTCTTACAGTAAAGAACCCCCTTCTCTGGTGTAGAAGCCTTGTTTTCTCTAGATATTACTGTCCTGGCTATGTATATATGATGGGCGGCATCTCTGTGCTGACCCCTGATATATTTAAACATAGTTATTAGAGCGCCCCCTTGTTACAGTCCTGGGTATAATAGATGATGGGAGAGATCTCTGTACTGACCCCTGATATATCTATACATAGTTATTAGAGCGCCCCCTTGTTACAGCTCTGGATATAAATAGATGATGGGCGGGATCTCTGTTCTGACCCCTGATATATTTATATATAGTTATTAGAGCCCCCCTTGTTACAGTCCTGGGTATAATAGATGATGGGCGGGATCTCTGTACTGACCCCTGATGTATACATAGTTATTAGAGTGCCCCCTTGTTACAGTCCTGGGTATAACAGATGATGCGAGAGATCTCTGTACTGACCCCTGATATATTTATACATAGTTATTAGAGCGCCTTCTTGTTACAGTCCTGGGTATAATAGATGATGGGAGAGATCTCTGTACTGACCCCTGATATATTTATATATAGGTATTAGAGCGCCCTTTGTTACAGTCCTGGGTATAATAGATGATGGGCGGGATCTCTGTATTGACCCCTGATATATTTTTATATAGTTATTAGAGCGCCCCCTTGTTACAGTCCTCGGTTTATGTAATGTGGGGGGTCTTCAACGGAGACCAGTGCGGATGTTGCCTGAGTCCAAATTCAAAGGAAAGTTATAACGAGTACTTGGAGAACCATAAGAATCCACTATACACACAGCATGTGAATCAAAATGAATTCTGCTTTATTAGGAGAAACACACAGCTTATATAGGCCGTCGCCCACAGGGTGCGACTTTGAAGAATTACTTAATCAGGTGACTAGTTTGAAAAACAGAATATTAGCACATTTCATTCTTGCGGAAACAACGTATCTTTAAAGAAAACACATCTGCTGCTTTCGGGTGCATCCGACTACAAATTGTCAGTAACGAAACCTATCTCCTTAGTTCGTTATCTGGTTCAAGGTCCGGACTAAAATAAGGAACTTCTAAGTTCCACTCCTTATGTTATGTTACTCAGAAACAAGATTAACCCTTAACAATCCCCCATTTGGACATCAGAGCCACCATTATCTCCTGGTTCTGTCACCCGTTGGATCCGGCTCCAGCCGAATCCCCAGGTTGGAATGGTGCACTCTATGTCCATCTAGGGTATCAAGACATTTAAATGGGTGCAGAAAATTGGCTTTCAGTACATTTAGCTACGCATGAAATTATTACCTTTATTGCAATATATACACATAAGATTATCATTACCACTTGTAATATACTTTGTAGAATTTCCATGAACCAACCTCCTAACCCCGAGAACCAATTGGCAGGGTTAAGAAAGCTAAACCATCCCTGATCTTCATCTTGTTTTATGCTGGCAGCTATTTTCAATATACTTTTTGACATATGATTCTATATCCAAGTTCTATTAGCAACTTCCGAATGTTTTTCATATTTTTCATTTCCATAATATATTACATATACAACCAGATAATCTAATGTCACATTTATTACACTGTTCCCTATATTTTCATTTGCTATCAACATAAAACCAATTTTGTCAAATCTGGGCTTGAAAAACAAAAAATTCAAAAAAAACGTTAGATGTTGAATACAAATGTCTCTTCCTGTAAAATTGTTTCTTCTTCTCTTGATCTTCTTTAGATCCTAAACCTATAGGATCTCCGATGCAGGTAAGCAGGGGGATTATTGTGCCCTCACTGCTTCCCCTGGTTAGCCAAAGAACAGACCCTAAGTAGGAATCTGTCCCTGCCCATTACATTGGTATCAAACAATCCTCTCCATTCTCCATATCCAGAAGTATCCACAGCTGACTATAGAGCCCCTTTATTCCAATGTTGCAGATGCCCTCTCTACACCACTTTGTTGCCCAAGGTCTTCAGGGAGGAGCTGTGAGGCTTAGCCCTCCTTTGACGTCATCAACTGGCGGTCAGCATTCTGCAGAACATCTGAGGTTCACTCTGATGACAGTGTAGCAGCAGTCAGGCACACTTGTCAGTTCTTCAGGCTCAGTTGGATAGTCTCAGCGTATGGACAGATGCAGCATGCACTTAGAGAAGATGAAATTTCAAATCACAATTGCAAAAGTCCAAATGCCCTGGTGGAAATGAGTCAGTTCATAAATTTACTCAGTCCCAAATAAACTTGATGCAGAATAAATCAGTCTATGGCAAATCCAACAGAAACAAAATCACAATCCGGGGTCTTGTGTGCTTTTCTTCACCCCTTCATAAAAATAGATAAAATAAAAATCTGTGGGTCAAATTGATCAATAAAACAATCTCTGCCCAGAGGGACCGCAGTAATTGTCTGTTGTACCAAAGGAATATTTCTAATATTCCTAATCTTTCTACATTTCAGCACAAATACCTTCTACATACAGTAGACATAAAACTCAAGAATTTTACTATGTAAACAAACAATATAATATCAAACATTGCAAATCAATCAAGTTTACAATACAATAATCTTAGGCCTCATGTCCACGGGCAAAAGAAGAATTAAAGTCCGCAGCAGATTTTAACTCTTCTCCTGCCCGCGGATCCGCACCCCATAGGGATGCATTGACCACCCGCGGGTAGATAAATACCCGCGGATGGTCAATAAAAGGGATTTTAAAAAAAATGGAGCATGAAAAAATCTGGACCATGCTCCATTTTCGTGCGGGTCTCCCGCGGGGACGGCTCCCGCAGGCTTCTATTGAAGCCTATGGAAGCCGTCCGGATCCACGGGAGACAAAATTCGGAATTTACTCACCCGCTCGGGTTCTTCCCTTCGCCGCGGCTCCATCTTCTCTCCGTCGCGGCCAGATCTTTTTTCTTCGGGCCAGCACATGCGCAGGGCACGTCACCCGGCCGCGACGCAGAGAACATGACGCCACGGCGAAGGGAAGATCCGGAGCTGGTGAAAGGTAAGTTAATTCTTATTTTCAGCGCTCATGTTCGCGGGGTAGGAGGGACCCGCTACGGATTGTCCATGGAGAATCTGGAGCGGGCCTGATTTTCCCCGTGGACATGAGGCCTTATTAGATTGATCAAAATCATCATCAGTACAGTTACTTATTTTTCACATGTTATCAAACACTGCGAACCACGTTAAGCAAATTTTATAACACAATATTCCTAGATTTGTCATGATCCTCTTCATTAGTAGTTATGTATTTACCACATCCCATTCCTAGATTTGTAATAACACGTTTCCGTAATTAAGATTGTCATGCAATATACATTCACATAATTTTTCCACAAAACAGAACCCAAATAGATATTCTATTAGTCCAACTCATGGAAATACATTTGTACATAGTAATATCCCAGCACACAGTCACAATTATGTGTATCTCACACTCACACTTATTAGGGTCCCAATCAACTCCCGCCTTGGCCACCACAGTATGAACCTTTTTCTTATTTACTCTATCATTTCCCGTTGCTCTCTGGTGACTGCCCCTGCGTGTGTGCTTTAACCTTTATTATGGCCACCTGTTCTGGCAACATGATGGTCTGCATTAATCTACCTACTGAAACACCATTCTTGATAGGCTTGCCTTGTGCCGTGAGAAAGCTCCTGGACCGCCAGATGGGTCCATAATCGTGTGCAGTACCAAAGGCGTACCTGGAATCAGTGTAGATGTTAGCAGTGGTACCTTCGTACAGGCCTCCGTTAGAGCACGGAGCTCAGCCTCCTGCGCTGACATGTGTGGCGGCAGTGGTTTTTGTACAAGCATCTCATTCAGTGTGACTACTTCAAATCCCCCATCGGAACCAAGTTTCCCACTTGTTCCCCAATCAGCATTTTTCTTGTGGGAAACTAAAGGGATACTGTTTGACCCAGGGGTGCGTATCCTGGCTTCAGATTTACCATCATAGGGGGTATATTCAATTTCCCTATGTCTGTCTTGGAGGTGGCTTACGATTTGTCAGGACCTGCGAAAAGCTGAGTTTCTGCAGTAGCTGTCAAGACAAATACATGAGCCGGATCTGCCAAGAGAGCAGTTAGTTTACAAACCTCTTCTGAACTGTCACCTGAGGTCTCAACCCGTACCGATCCATCTGGTGAGAATTTGATGGATGCAGATAAGGCTTGTAAGTAGAGATGAGCGAACGTACTCGTCCGAGCTTGATACTCGTTCGAGTATTAGCGTGTTCGAGATGCTCGTTACTCGTGACGAGTACCACGTGATGTTCGAGTTACTTTCACTTT
Organism: Eleutherodactylus coqui; assembly: GCF_035609145.1. Lineage (NCBI taxonomy): Eukaryota > Metazoa > Chordata > Amphibia > Anura > Eleutherodactylidae > Eleutherodactylus > Eleutherodactylus coqui. The sequence goes on from NC_089845.1 coordinate 37,584,387, forward strand.
CATCTCTGAGACGTTAGCTCGCTTTTCTGGCCAATAGAAAGACAGGGAAGGCATTACAACTTCCCCCTGCGACGTTCAAGCCCTATACCAGCCCCCTGCAGTGAGTGGCTGGCGGGATCAGGTGTCACCCGAGTATATAAATCGGCCCCTCCCGCGGCTCGCCACAGATGCGTTCTGACATAGCTCAGGGAAAGTGCTGCTGGTGCCGGAGCTGCTATAGGGAGAGTGTTAGGAGTATTTTTGGCTTTAAGAACCCCAACGGTCCTTCTTAGGGCCACATCTAACCGTGTGCAGTAGTGTGGAGGCTGCTTTTTGCAGTGTTGCACATTTCTTTTTTTTTTGTATATCGGCCGTGCAGAGCATTGCGCCCTGCAGTAATTATACATAGACCAGGGCCAGTAGTGGTGGTGAGGCAGGGACAGAAGACATATTTATTGAATATAGGCAGTGGGCCTTTCCAAAAACATTTGGGAAAAAAAATCTATTTGGGCTGCCTGTGACTATCCTCTGTGTACTGGGTCTGTGCTGGGGGTAGTTGTCCTCCTAATTCATACGCAGCCAGCTAAGTGTTACAACAGGCTTGCGCAAAATTATTTCCTGGCTCTGTGTTGGCTGTTACATCACCGCTCTATTCCTGTCCACAGTGCAAAAGTCTGCAGTTATTTTACATACTCCAGGGCCAGTAGTGGTGAGGCAGGGACAGAAGGCATATTTATTGAATATAGGCAGTGGGCTTTTCCAAAAACATTTGGGAAAAAAAATCTATTTGGGCTGCCTGTGACTATCCTCAGTGTACTGGGTCTGTGCTGGGGGTAGTTGTCCTCCTAATTCATACGCAGCCAGCTAAGTGTTGCAGCAGGCTTGCGCAAAATTATTTCCTGGCTCTGCTGTGCGTTCCGTAAGCGAAGTCAGCCTCCAACCACAGGCCAATAAGTGGCACATTTAATTACAGCGTTCTGTTTCTGCACTACTGGAAATACAGCATGCTGAGGGGTAGGGGTAGGCCTAGAGGACGTGGACGCGGGCGAGGACGTGGAGGCTCAAGTCAGGGTGTGGGCACAGGCCGAGCCAGTGCGGTGGCCAGGGGTAGAGGCAGGGCCAGACCGAATAATCCACCAACTGTTTCCCAAAGCGCCCCCTCGCGCCATGCCACCCTGCAGATGTCAAGGTGCTCTACGGTGTGGCAGTTTTTCACAGAGACGCCTGACGACCGACAAACAGTGGTGTGCAACGTTTGTCGCGCCAAGATCAGCTGGGGAGCCACCACCACCAGCATGCGCAGGCATATGATGGCCAAGCACCCCACACGGTGGGACGAAGGCCGTTCACCGCCTCCGGTTTGCACCACTGCCTCTCCCCCTGTGCCCCAACCTGCCACTGAGATCCAACCCCCCTCTGAGGACACAGGCACTACCGTCTCCTGGCCTGCACCCACACCCTCACCTCCGCTGTCCTCGGCCCCATCCAGCAATGTCTCTCAGCGCAGCGTCCAGACGTTGCTAGCGCCACTGTTTGAGCGCAAGCGCAAGTACGCCGCCACGCACCCGCACGCTCAAGCGTTAAACATGCACATTGCCAAATTGATCAGCCTGGAGATGCTGCCGTATAGGCTTGTGGAAACGGAGGCTTTCAAAAGCATGATGGCGGCGGCGGCCCCGCGCTACTCGGTTCCCAGTTGCCACTACTTTTCCCGATGTGCCGTCCTAGCCCTGCACGACCACGTCTCCCGCTACATTGTATGCGCCCTCACCAACGCGGTTACTGCCAAGGTCCACTTAACAACGGACACGTGGACAAGAACAGGCGGGCAGGGCCACTATATCTCCCTGACAGCACATTGGGTGAATTTAGTGGAGGCTGGGACCGAGTCAGAGCCTGGGACCGCTCACGTCCAACCCATCCCCAGAATTGAGGGCCCCAGCACGGTGCTGGTATCTGCGGCCGTGTATGCTTCCTCCACTAAACCACCCTCCTCCTCCTCCAACGCAACCTCTGTCTCGCAATCAAGATGCGTCAGCAGCAGCAGCACGTCGCCAGCAGTCCGTGTCGCGCGGCGTGGCAGCACAGCGGTGGGCAAGCGTCAGCAGGCCGTGCTGAAACTACTCAGCTTAGGAGAGAAGAGGCACACGGCCCAGGAACTGCTGCAGGGTCTGACAGAGCAGACCGACCGCTGGCTTGCGCCGCTGAGCCTCCAACCGGGCATGGTCGTGTGTGACAACGGCCATAACCTGGTGGCGGCTCTGCAGCTCGGCAACCTCACGCACGTGCCATGCCTGGCCCATGTCTTTAATTTGGTGGTTCAGCGCTTTCTGAAAAGCTAACCACACTTGTCATACCTGCTCGGAAAGGTGCTCCGGGTCAGCGCGCATTTCCGCAACTACAAGACGGACGCTACCACCCTGCAGACCCTGCAACATCGGTTTAATCTGCCAGTGCATCGACTGCTGTGCGACGTGCCCACATGGTGGAACTCTACGCTCCACATGTTGGCCAGGCTCTATGAGCAGCGTAGAGCTATACGCTGCCAACTCCAACATGGGCAGCGTAGTGGGAGTCAGCCTCCTCAATTCTTTACAGAAGAGTGGGCCTGGTTGGCAGACATCTGCCAGGTCCTTGGAAACTTTGAGGAGTCTACCCAGATGGTGAGCGGGGATGCTGCAATCATTAGCGTCACCATTCCTCTGCTATGCCTCTTGAGAAGTTCCCTGTAAAGCATAAAGGCAGACGCATTGCGCTCGGAAACGGAGGCGTGGGAAGACAGTATGTCGCTGGATAGTCAGAGCACCCTCATGTCTATATCTCAGCGCGTTGAGGAGGAGGAAGAGGAGGGGGAGGAGCTTGAGGAGGAGGGGGAACAGACAGCTTGGGCCACTGCTGAGGGTACACATGCTGCTTGCCTGTCATCCTTTCAGCGTGTATGGCCTGAGGAAGAGGAGGAGGATCCTGAAAGTGATCTTCCTAGTGAGGACAGCCATGTGTTGCGTACAGGTACCCTGGCACACATGGCTGACTTCATGTTAGGATGCCTTTCTCGTGACCCTCGCGTTACACGCATTCTGGCCACTACGGATTACTGGGTGTACACACTGCTCAACCCACGGTATAAGGAGAACCTTTCCACTCTCATTCCCGAAGAGGAAAGGGGTTCCAGAATTATGCTATACCACAGGGCGCTGGTGGACAAACTGATGGTAAACTTCCCATCCGACAGCGCTAGTGGCAGAAGGCGCAGTTCCGAGGGCCAGGTAGCAGGGGAGGCGCAGAGATCAGGCAGCATGTACAGCGCAGGCAGGGGAACATTCTCCAAGGCCTTTGCCAGCTTTATGGCTCCCCAGCAAGACTGTGTCACCGCTCCCCAGTCAAGGCTGAGTTGGCGGGAGCACTGTAAAAGGATGGTGAGGGAGTATGTAGCCGATCGCACGACCGTCCTCGGTGACGCCTCTGCCCCCTACAACTACTGGGTGTCGAAGCTGGACACGTGGCCTGAACTCGTGCTGTATGCCCTGGAGGTGCTTGCTTGTCCTGCGGCTGGTGTCTTGTCAGAGAGGGTGTTTAGTGCGGCTGGGGGAATCATCACGGATAAGCGTACCCGCCTGTCAACCGACAGTGCCGACAGGCTTACACTCAACAAGATGAACAAAGCCTGGATTTCCCCAGACTTCTCTTCTTCACCAGCGGACAGCAGCGATACCTAAGCAATACGTAGGCTGCACCCGCGGATGGAAGCATTGTTCTCTATCACCATCAAAAACGTGGACCTTTTAGCTTCATCAATCTGTGTATAATATTCCTCCTCCTCCTCCTCCTGCTCCTCTTCCTGAAACCTCACGTAATTACTCCAAACGGGCAATTTTTCTTAGGCCCACAAGGCTCAGTCATATAATTTTTCTAAACAATTTTTATACGTTTCAATGCTCATTAAAGCGTTGAAACTTGCACCTGAACCTATTTTTATTTTAACTGGGCTGCCTCCAGGCCTAGTTACCAATTAAGCCACATTAACCAAAGCAATTAATGGGTTTCACCTGCCCTCTTGGTTGGGCAAGGGCAATTTTTCTGAGGTACATTAGTACTGTTGGTACACCAATTTTTTAGGGCCCTCGTCTACAGTGTAATCCAATTAATTTTTGGCCCACCTGCATTACAGCTGACGTTACATCAGCTGTGCTGGGCACTGCAATGGGATATATTTATGTACCGCCGGTGGGTTCCAGGGCGCCACCCATGCTGTCAGTCCACACGGAATTGTAACTACATGTGTCCACTTCTAAAGAACCCCAGTCTGACTGGGGCATGCAGTGTGGGCCGAAGCCCACCTGCATTAAACATGACATTACCTCAGCTGTGATGGGCAATGCTATGGGATATATTTATGTGCCTCCGGTGGCTTCCTGGCACCCACCCATGCTGTCGGTCCACAGGGACTTCACAATAGGGAGTTGTACCTGCCTGTGTCTATAAATTAAAAAGCCCGGTCAGGTTGGGGCATGCAGACACCTTGACAGAATGAATAGTGTGTGGCACATAGGTTCCCCATTGCTATGCCCACGTGTGCAGCTCCTGATGGTGGTGGAACAGGATTATATTTCTCATTGCTTCTGTACAGCATTGTGGGCTATCGCCCCGCCCCTTTTAAAGAGGGTCGCTGCTTAGCCGTGCCAACCCTCTGCAGTGTGTGCCTGCGGTTCCTCCTCATGGCAGACGCACTTATAAATAGACATGAATGTGGCGTGGCATGAGGGCAGCTGAAGGCTGCGCAGGGACAATTTGGTGTGCGCTGTGGACACTGGGTCGTGCGGGGGGGGGGGGGGGCGTTTGGCAGCATGTAACCCAGGAGAAGTGGCAGCGGAGTGTCATGCAGGCAGTGATTGTGCTTTGTTGGAGGTAGTGTGGTGCTTAGCTAAGGTATGCATTGCTAATGAGGGCTTTTCAGAAGTAAAAGTTGTTGGGAGGGGGGGGCACTCTTGCCGCTATTGTGGCTTAATAGTGGGACCTGGGAACTTGAGATGCAGCCCAACATGTAGCCCCTCGCCTGCCCTATCCGTTGCTGTGTCATTCCCATCACTTTCTTGAATTTCCCAGATTTTCACAAATGGAAACCTTAGCGAGCATCGGCGATATACAAAAATGCTCGAGTCGCCCATTGACTTCAATGGGGTTCGTTACTCGAAACGAACCCTCGAGCATCGCGATAATTTCGTCCCGAGTAACGAGCACCCGAGCATTTTGGTGCTCGCTCATCTCTACTTGTAAGATATCAGTACAAATAACAGTGATATGAATTACAACAGGGCAGAACAATCCACAAACATCTACCCACATTGGAATATGATATTCTTTAAGCAAATTCATTATTAATCTGATCCTGCCTGCAATGTCTCAAAAAATTTGAGAAGAAAAAAACTTTTCCTAACTGCCCAAGCTTCTCACCCCCCCCCCTTTCAGAGAAGAGAAGGATGAAACATTACATACTTTTACATCATCTAGCTCCACCCCTTCGATGCTGGTCGTTTCCAGGTCTCTTCTACAGAGCATTCTCTCAGAGACAGTACAATACTAACAGCATTTAGCAGTGATACAGACGTCCAACCAATCACAGAACTGACATTTACCCAGAAAGCAAAAATATACCTTAAAATCCCTATATGTTTTCTATTTTTAAGACCGTATAATTCACGTAATTCATTACAAGTTTCTTATTTCATCAGCATTTGTCCCTCTCACTATGACCCTGAATCTTATCTCTCTATGAAACAGAACAATAGCTAAGATATTAATAAGCAGCCAGAACATTCAGACTTTAAACAGCATTAATCATTAGTAATTACAAGAGGTATATTTCTCTGAGGATATGAATAGTTAAACACTAGAGATGAGCGAACGTACTTGTCCGAGCTTGATGCTCGGGCGAATATTAGGGTGTTCGGGATGCTCGTTACTCTTAACGAGCACCACGCGATGTTCGGGTTACTTTCACATTCATCTCTGAGACGTTAGCGCGCTTTTCTGGCCAATTGAAAGACAGGGAAGGCATTACAACTTCCCCCTGTGATGTTCCAGCCCTATACCACCCCCTGCTGTGAGTGGCTGGGGAGATCAGGTGTCACCCGAGTATAAAAATCGGCCCCTCCCACGGCTCGCCTCAGATGCGTTGTGACAGAGATCAGGGACAGTGCTATCGTGTTGGAGCTGCTGTAGGGAGAGTGTTAGGAGTTAGTGTAGGCTTCAAGAACCCCAACGGTCCTTCTTAGGGCCACATCTAACCGTGTGCAGTACTGTGGAGGCTGCCTTTTGCAGTGGTGCACATTTTTTTTTTTTCCAAATCGGCCGTGCAGAGCATTGCGCCCTGCAGTAATACTACAGGGACAGAAGTGGTGGTTAGGCAGGGAGAGTGTTAGGAGTTAGTGTAGGCTTCAAGAACCCCAACGGTCCTTCTTAGGGCCACATCTAACCGTGTGCAGTACTGTGGAGGCTGCTGTTAGCAGTGTTGCACTTTTTTTTTTTTTCCAAATCGGCCGTGCAGAGCATTGCGCCCTGCAGTAATACTCCAGGGACAGAATTGTGTAGGCAGGGCCAGAAGACATATTTTATTGATTGAATATAGGCAGTGGGCCTTTCCTTTAAAAAAAAGGGCAAAAATTCTATTTGGCCTGCAGGCTTGCGCCAATTTATTTCCTGGCTGGGAAATCACCGCTCTGCTGCAGTTAATAACAGTGCAACACTGCAGTTCTGTGACACACTGCAGGGCCACAACACATTTATTATTGATTGAATATAGGCAGTGGGCCTTTCCTTTAAAAAAAAAGGGCAACTATTCTATTTGGCCTGCCTCTGACAGTCCTCAGCGTTCTGGGTACGTGTGTGCTGGGTGGAGAACTTAAACAAAAATCATACGCAGCCAGCTAAGTTTAACAGCAGGCTTGCGCCAATTTATTTCCTGGCTGGGAAATCACTGGTAATACAGCATGCTGAGGGGTAGGGGTAGGCCTAGAGGACGTGGACGCGGCCGAGGACGCGTAGGCCCAAGTGAGGGTGTGGGCACAGGCCGAGCTCCTGATCCAGGTGTATCGCAGCCGACTGCTGCGCGATTAGGAGAGAGGCACGTTTCTGGCGTCCCCACATTCATCGCACAATTAATGGGTCCACGCGGGAGACCTTTATTAGAAAATGAGCAGTGTGAGCAGGTCCTGTCGTGGATGGCAGAAAGTGCTTCGAGCAAGCTATCGTCCACCCACAATTCTGCGCCGTCCAGTGCTGCAAATCCGAATCCTCTGGCTGCTGCTCCTCCTTCCTCCTAGCCTCCTCACTCCACTACAATGACACATGCTCAGGAGCGGGAAGACTCCCAGGAACTGTTCTCGGGCCCCTGCTCAGATTGGGCAGCAGTGGTTCCTCTCCCAGCAGAGGAGTTTATCGTCACTGATGCCCAACCATTGGAAAGTTCCCGGGGTCCGGGGGATGAGGCTGGGCTGCCTCCAAGCCTAGTTACCACTTAAGCCACATTAACCAAAGCGATTAATGGGTTTCACCTGCCATCTTGGTTGGGCATGGCCAATTTTTTCAGGGGTACATTAGTACTGTTGGTACACCAATTTTTTTGGGCCCTCACCTACAGTGTAATCATTGTAATTTCTATGTTCTTCGCCTGCACTCATGGTACAGAAAGGTGTGTGCAGTTGGCCTACACTTTAGCTACATAAATGTAACTGGGGCCTTGTCTATACTGCAGCTACTGAAATGTGAAAGAGACTGTTATCTCCCTAAACTGCTGCAATGGGAATGTTACTGGGGCCTGTCTTGAGTGCTACTATTACTGAAATGGAACTAAGACTGCGTTCCCCCTATACTGCTGCTAGTGATATGTTAGTGGGGCCTGTCCCTAATGCTACCGCTGAAATGTTAATAATTCTGGGCTCTGCCTATACCGCTGCTAATGGTATGTCACTGGGGTGTGGAAACAGAGTCTTCACAAAGACATGATGGCGGCGAGGCCATTTCCCACCAACGCTGTTACTGTTAAGGTGCATATAACAACGGACACGTGGAGAGGACACATAGTGCCTCCAAAACATCCCCCTCCTCCTCCAACAATGAAAACATTCTTGGCATATACCTTTGCATTGGTCCGTCTGGTGGCAGTCCAAGAATTTCACCTTTAACGACACAACAAGAGAGCACCACCACCATCCCCCCGCCACGGCCCACTTAATCCTGGCCACATTCCGAAAACCAACTACATAAAACCGCGCTACTAGGTCCGCAGTCACCACCACATTACCACCAACGAGGTTACTGTTAAGGTACATATTACCAGTCTGACTGGGGCATGCAGTGTGGGCCGAAGCCCACCTGTATTGTATCTGACGTTAGCTCTGCTGAGTAGGGCACTGCAATGGGATATATTTATGTACCGCAGGTGGCTTCCTGGCACCCACCCATGCTGTGGGTCCACAGGAAGTTGTTACTACATCTGTCCACTTGTAAAGAACCCCAGTCAGACTGGGGCATGCAGTGTGGGCCGAAGCCCACCTGCATTAAGCACGACATTACCTCAGCCATGCTGGGCAATGCAATGGGATTTATTTATGTACCGCCGGTGGGTTCCAGGGAGCCACCCATGCTGTAGGTGCACACGGAGTTGAACCTACATCTGTCCACTTGTAAAGAACCCCAGTCTGACTGGGGCATGCAGTGTGGGCCGAAGCCCACCTGTATTGTATCTGACGTTAGCTCTGCAGAGTAGGGCACTGCAATGGGATATATTTATGTACCGCCGATGGCTTCCTGGCACCCACCCATGCTGTGGGTCCACAGGGAGTTGTTACTACATCTGTCCACTTGTAAAGAACCCCAGTCAGACTGGGGCATGCAGTGTGGGCCGAAGCCCACCTGCATTAAGCACGACATTACCTCAGCCGTGCTGGGCAATGCAATGGAATTTATTTATGTACCGCCGGTGGGTTCCAGGGAGCCACCCATGCTGTAGGTGCACACGGAGTTGAAGCTACATCTGTCCACTTGTAAAGAACCCCAGTCTGACTGGGGCATGCAGTGTGGGCTGAAGCCCACCTGTATTGTATCTGACGTTAGCTCTGCTGAGTAGGGCACTGCAATGGGATATATTTATGTACCGCCGGTGGCTTCCTGGCACCCACCCATGCTGTGGGTCCACAGGGAGTTGTTACTACATCTGTCCACTTGTAAAGAACCCCAGTCTGACTGGGGCATGCAGTGTGGGCTGAAGCCCACCTGCATTAACCATGACATTACCTCAGCTGTGATGGGCAATGCAATGGGATTTATTTATGTACCACCGGTGGGTTCCAGGGAGACACCCATGCTGTAGGTGCACACGGAGTTTAACCTACATCTGTCCACTTGTAAAGAACCCCAGTCAGACTGGGGCATGCAGTGTGGGCCGAAGCCCACCTGTATTAAGCACGACATTACCTCAGCTGTGATGGGCAATGCAATGGGATATTTTTATGTACCGCCGGTGGGTTCCAAGGAGCCACCCATGCTGTGGGTGCACACGGAATTCCCATTGCGGAGTTGGACCTGGCTGTGACTATTTATAAAAAAACGCGGTCTGACTGGGGCATGCAGACACCTTGACAGAATAAATAGTGTGTGGCACATAGGTTCCCCATTGCTATGCCCACGTGTGCAGCTCCAGATGGAGGTGGCACAGGATTGGATTTCTCATTGCTTCTGTACAGCATTGTGGACTATCGGCCCGCCCCTTTTATGGGGGGTCGCTGCCTAGCCATGCCAACCCTCTGCAGTGTGTGCCTGCTTTTCCTCTGGCAGACGCACTTATAAATAGACATGAGGGTGGCGTGGCATGAGGGCAGCTGAAGGCTGGGCAGGGACAATTTGGTGTACGCTGTGGACACTGTCGTGCGGGGGGGCGGATTGGGCAGCATGTAACCCAGGAAAAGTGGCAGCGGAGTGTCATGCAGGCAGTGATTGTGCTTTGTTGGAGGTAGTGTGGTGCTTAGCTAAGGTATGCCATGCTAATGAGGGCTTTTCAGAAGTAAAAGTTGTTGGGAGGGGGGGGGGGCCCACTCTTGCCGGTATTGTGGCTTAATAGTGGGACCTCTGAACTTGAGATGCAGCCCAACATGTAGCCCCTCGCCTGCCCTATCCGTTGCTGTGTCGTTCCCATCACTTTCTTGAATTGCCCAGATTTTCACACATGAAAAGTGTGAATAGAGAGTGCTCGCTCATCTCTATTAAACACATAGAAAAGAAAACATGCTAAGAGCTTCTAACCGCGCAACATTTTCCGCATTTTTAACCCTTGTATTCTTAAAAGCCCCCACAGATGTGAGTGGGGTATAACTTTCTTACACTTTCTTACACTTTGTTGTAGAAGACTAAGACGTACAACAAAGATTAGATTACATAACATCAAGACATACAAGACAAACAATAATGGTTATTTGTCACATAATTGTCCACAGATTCTGCATGAACTTGCTTTATGTCACAGAGGAACACAAACTATAAGAGGATTCCCTTTCTCTGATAACCCCTTCCTGCCGTATCTACACTTGCCTCAATCCATCTGTCTAACTACTTTTATCCAACCTTTTGACTATCTCTGAATCCTTCCCAAACTTGCTGGTCTAAGACTCCCAAAATTCTAAACACCTGCTTTTCTCAACAACTTACTACATTCTCTCCCCACAGCTAACTTACTTTCTCTGTCTTTTGCTATTTATCTAGCTATAGGCATACCCCTTGCTCTGTACGTTTCCCATCTGTTTGTATATTTTATAAGCTTGTCTTCATATGTCTGCCCCTTTCCTCTTTTTATTTGTCCCACAGACCTCTATTTGTATTATTTTTTTTAATTTTTTTCTCAACCCTGAAGGTAATTTATTTCCCACTATTCATCACTAAGTATACAGGACCTCATATCACACAGTATACTAAGGGCACCTAGTCTCTGGTCCTGGAATAGTTTTACGGACTCACTACAGCAGTCCCTTAGACTACTTAGGGGGGGTTTAGGGGAGACCAGACCTCTCCTCTAAGGGAACTTCTGGTGATATAACAGATTCAGTAAAAGCAAATTATGGCTAAAATGACACAGACTATCAACGTACAGATTTCAACAATTGCTACAGGCAACATGGCATGAAAATATCCCAGTAGTGAGTTCTTCCGTCTAGCACGGTTACTAAGAACACCGTAAAATTACAGGCAGATGCATCCTATATAACATGCAGTGACTCACCTCCTGTCAACACAGGACTGAAGTCAGGGGATCCCAGAGCTGGAGTGGCAAGTCAAGGGCTTACCTTACACCGGTGTTTTGTAGATCTGGGGTCCCGTGGCCTCTGGTCCGGCTGGTCGTCAGGTAGGGTCGTCAGGTATCGGCTGCAGGTAAGGAGTTAGCTTCTGCCCCACGTTTGGCGCCAAGTAAACTGTTGGGGGTCAATGGAGACCAGTGCGGATGTTGCCTGAGTCCAAATTCAAAGGAAAGTTATAACGAGTACTTGGAGAACCATAAGAATCCACTATACACACAGCATGTGAATCAAAATGAATTCTGCTTTATTAGGAGAAACACACAGCTTATATAGGCCGTCGCCCACAGGGTGCGACTTTGAAGAATTACTTAATCAGGTGACTAGTTTGAAAAACAGAATATTAGCACATTTCATTCTTGCGGAAACAACGTATCTTTAAAGAAAACACATCTGCTGCGTTCGGGTGCATCCGATCACAAACTGTCAGTAACGAAACCTATCTCCTTAGTTTGTTATCTGGTTCAAGGTCCGGACTAAAATAAGGAACTTCTAAGTTCCGCTCCTTATGTTATGTTACTCAGAAACAAGATTAACCCTTAACAGTATGGATTTATATAGATGATGGGAGAGATCTTTCTGATATATCTATACATAGTTACTTCTGGCAGCCGTGACGCACATCCAACTCAGCAGATGCCCTACTCCAACAGCAGCTGGACCACTGATGGCAGTCCGGAGGGCATGTATACTCAGTGGCATTTTTAGGGTATGTTCACACATAGCAGAAATGCTGGACATGTTCTGCATCGGCGAAATCCACATTATTTCCAAATCTGCAGCTGAGTTTAGCTTACACATAACGCTCCTCTCACCTCTGAATACTGAGCGCTGCTGCAGCATCCCATAGGGCAACTCAGAACTCGGGGCATACGCTGAGGAGCTGGGAGGGTAAAGCAGTCACTTGTCATGGTGGCACTTGCCAGACTCCTCCCCAGAGGGACACACACAGCCTCGGCCAGAGCATCGCTTGGCCTCTTTTGAACAACCCTAGGAGAGGGATGGCCAATATAGATGGAACAGGATTACATGTTTGTCACGCGTGACGTCACTGCACGGTGATCTTGGCCTTCTCTTCTCCTACTCGCTCTAAATCTCTCTCTCTTTTTCTCCTCACTCTTTATTGGCTTCTGACATCCATCACTTTAGCATATGAGGGTTGAAAATACCCCCATGTGGCAGGCACTCACTCCTCTTACTACCATTGAAGCTGATGAAGAACCACACTTTGCTCTCAGGCACTCATATTTATATTCTCAAGCATACCATGTAACAAGACATGAATTGATACATTTGCAGGCATCTCCCAGTCTCATGCAAACATTAACCTCTCCTTTGCTGCAGCTGTGCAATACACATAACTGAAGGCAAGACAGGAATGCACAGTGCATCTAGAAAAGACATTACATACATGACACTTATGGAGGGGGCCAGGAGTATACATTCTGGGCCACTACACTGCCAGCACCAAGAGCGCAGTGCACACTATCACCCGGGAACCGCTGCTGATCGCTGCCAGTTAGGTGATGTGGAAGTGGGCTGCCTGTCACCGGGAAGCAGAGAAGGAGGAGCTGGTGTAACGATGTCATTACTGTGTGTGAGGCTGATGTCATTTGCTGGAGAGGGTCATATATGAGGAGTGAATGAGAGGAGCCTGAGATCCGTCCTCTCTGTTAGCAAGCAATTCTGGACTGTGATAATTACAGAAGTACCGCAGCAACACTAACGTATTGTGTCAATTAGGGCTTCGGAAGACAGGCGATTATGCAAAACGCAGCAAATAGAATTCATTGATTTCAAGGGGTTCCCACACATACTGCATTTTTGCGCTAAATTTTACTGCTTAAAAATGTACGCGACATGCTCTATTTTTGTACGCATTTGCACAAGCAAAGCATCATAGCCGTCCGCATGAAATCACGCACTGAACTTGGAAATTTCCCAGTGTTAATCGATAAATTAGGCTGCACAGCTGGTTCAATCAGGGCGCGGAACATGATGCGGGATGCGAACGGGCCTGGCAGCGCAAAAAAATCCCGTAAAATGTGCAGATACGCGCACCATAGCCCGCGATAGCGCTCCCTTCACTGCGCCATTATGTCACGCTATTGGGAGCGTATGTACACCTACGCTCATCTGCAGGAGCCATTAGTGTGGATTTTGATGCGTTTTTAACTGCGGAGTGTTCTGCAGTTTTTCTAGCATTTTTTACAGACTTTAACCCCTTCTCGCTTTAGGATGTACATTTACGTCCTGGAGCGTCGGGGTATGTAGGAAGACAGGTCGCGGGGCGACCTCTCTTCATACAGCGCGGGTGTCAGCTGTTTATTAGCAGTAGTACAGCAGTCATCACCATCATTCATACATAAGATGATGACGACTGCTATAAGAGTACTGTAGAGAGTGACGTTTCAGGCAGAGCCAAGAGATCTTGTGCTAATGAATGAGATCTTGAAGGTCTAATATTGTAAGTGGCCAGAGGGGGTGATGGGAGAACCTCTGAGGAGCGCCACTGACCGGGAAATCGGATCCAACTCCTAAAGGCACCACTAGAGGGAGTTTATGAACTTACTGCATATTTACATACACTGAATGGCCACTTTATTACCAGCTCCCTTCTAGTAGGGCGTTGGACATTGAATAGATGCATCATCGATGCATGCTGCTTGCACCAAATTCTGACCCTTCCATCACTGCTTTTTATATTAGCAATTTGCGTTAACTCTAGATTTTAGAGAGATCAGATGAATTGCAATAAATTGCTAAGTAATTCCTTGTCATCCAAGGGTGTGCACTCACTGCCATAAATAAGGCATGGCATCTAAGCATCCTCCAAGAGCAACTTCTCTCAACCATGCAGGAGCAATTTGGTGATGAACAATACTTTTTCCATTTGTTACAAGGCAAAAGTAATAACGAAGTGAAGAAAACATTGACATTTTGGGTCCATGGCCAGGAAACTCCCTAGATTTCAATCCCATGGAGGACCTGTAGTCAATTCTCAAAAAGTGGGTGGACAAACAAAAACACAGAAATTGTGATAAACTTCAGACACTGATTAGGAGGAATGGCTTGCTATCAGTCTGTATTTGGCCCAGAATCGAACATCCAACATGCCAGGGTGAATGGCAGAAGTCTTGAAAAATAAGAGTGTTAAGAAAATTGTAGATCAATGTATCAGTTAATTGTTCTTTTATTGCATTGTAGGCTAGAAATATATAGCATGGTACTAGTATAAGTAGTGAAGGGGTTAAACGAAACCCTTCTATAGGCTTGCATGTCTTCTGAGGTAGACAGATGAGATAAGACAGTCTGCTATACCACCCATGTATGTATGTTTACAGATGAGGCCCACAGGAAGTAGGACAGACTTCTGGTATCTCTTGCATTCTTTTTCCCTGAATTCATAATGGTTTCATTGTATGTTATAGTTACACCTTAAAGGGGTTGTTCCACGAAAGCAAGTGGGGGTATACACTTCTGTATGGCCATATTAATGCACTTTGTAATGTACATCGTGCATTAATTATGAGCCATACAGAAGTTATTCACTTACCTGTTCCGTTGCTAGCGTCCCCGTCGCCATGGTGCCGTCTAATTTCAGCGTCTAATCGCCCGATTAGACGCGCTTGCGCAGTTCGGTCTTCTCCCTGGTGAATGGGGCCGCTCGTGCCGGAGAGCTGGTCCTCGTAGCTCCGCCCTGTCACGTGTGCCGATTCCAGCCAATCAGGAGGCTGGAATCGGCAATGGAATGCACAGAGCCCACGGTGCACCATGGGAGAAGACCTGCGGTCCACCGTGGTTGAAGATCCCAGCGGCCATCTTAGCAAGGTAAGTAAGAAGTCGCCGCAGCGCGGGGATTCGGGTAAGTACTATCCATTTTTTTTTTTAACACATGCATCGGGTTTGTCTCGCGCCGATCGGGGGGCCTATTGAATTTTTAAAAAAACCGTTTCGGCGCGGGACAACTCCTTTAAGAGGTGTAACTTATGTTAATCATTTTTTGCTTTAGCCTATCATGTATTCTTATTAATCTTGGAGGTATATACTTTTGCTGTGATGTCATTTATGGTACATAAGCTTCGAACACCTTAGAATAAATTAGTTTATTCACAGAGGGGGCAGTAAGAAAAGTCTCCAAAATTATAGTAAAGCCCTATCACAGAGGTGACTTTAAAAAAGATAATTTTAATTAGAAAATTATTAAAATAAAACACATAAGGGCACAACAAACATGACAAAGACGTAGTGTAGCAATTGTTAGGACACCCCTAACACAACTGCTAGAAAAAAAGGGGGGTCGGCCAATAGGAATCTAGATCTAATGTGGGGGTCCCAGGTAGATCTTTTGGGCCCACAGATCCGCAATTTTGTGGCTTGACCCGTAAATCTTTCAGGTTTGAAACCACTCAATAACCTGTCCCATTCAATGAATATGGTGATAGAATGGGTACAGGGGTACTGTGGATCAAACGGAAGGAGAGAATCTTATTTTGCCGGCTGATAATCAATCACTGGCTAGTTGGTAATATTTGTTAGTTCAGATGTCAGCAGCGGATCAAATATGTGCAATTGTGTTGGGATTTCGTCATTGATGATCAAATTGGTTTCAATAACTTGAGTCCTATAAGTGTTGGAGTCGAAATTGATCCCAACACCAATGAATTTTGTAGGGATTTGGTACTGATCTCTGTACCAAACCTCTTACCTCTGACAAAGTCTCCCCACAATTTCTGAGACCTGACAGAGTTTAAGCTCTGGTTAGAAGGGTCATAATAGTCGGTGCTATGTAAGACCCCCAAGCTCCAATTGTTAGTTATACTCAATACATTGTTCGTTTTAGCTCTCTTGTTTTTGCTCAACGCGTTTCACCACTAGATTCCGTGGATCATCAGGAGCTTAGTGAGATTAAAGGTTTTTATCTTATTGAAGAGATTTTGAAAAGTCTTAATAGACTCAATGACGAAGAATCGGATGTCCTAACAGAGAGGAAACAACTGTTTCGGCAGGATATGAAGATGAGACACCTGTTTCGGCAAGATATTCAGAAGGTGAACAAAATATAATAGAAGTCTCTGTTCTTGGGTCCTTAGTACTGTCAGGAGCCAGAACAACAGCTACAACAGCGCCCCCTTAGGTAATAACAATATAGCGCTGGGCTGGTGTCCTGGGAGTATTTCTCCTTTTAGGCAGACATTGGGACAAGAGAGAGACTCCTAATTGATGAAGATAAACAGCTCACTTCTAGATCTATGAAGTTGTTCACCCAAACCTAATCTGCTACGGCAGAATGTTTAGGAGGTGAAGATTGCATAAAAAGGAAGAGTTTCTGTTCTTAGGTCCTTTTTACTGTCAAAACCAGAACATACAGCTCAATCAGCGTCCCATTAGGGTGTGGGCAATATCATGCTGGGCTGATGTCCTGGGGATGTTGTTCCTTCAGAACCGAAAAAAAGGGTTTAAGAAAGCCTCTTGATCAAGTGAGGGCAATCCACCCACCTAAAATCTATAAGATTGTTCACCCGAATCTAATCTGCTCTTTAAAACTAATTAAAGCTTCAAACCGACATGTGTGTCAAAATAGCTCTATATCCAGACGCGGTGGGTCATAGTTGGAGAAAAATGCTCCAGTATAATGCGTCAGTTATAAGAGAGGCTATGCTGTTTCTAGCTCCATTCTTAAGATAAATACCCAAAGGTTACTACCCAGACCTCCTCTCCCCTAAGGTGTCAAAATGACAGAAGAAAGTAGATGGATACAAGATGAAAACAAAAAAGGCTGGTGTCCATAGCCCAGATGGTAGGCTATGGAATGAGCGTTAGGTGGATAGTGCTTGCCTTATAAAGTCCAAATCCCTCCCTATAGGGTGTGGTTTAACCCTCAAAACCAATCGAGATGAGATACGCCTATTTATTTATTAGCCATGTGTAATAAACATCTGTGGTTTATTTTAAAAACGTGCCAAATAGAGTGACTCAGATGCTGATTCTCATTGCAGTCTTATAGTCACAAACAATACTTCAAAACACGGTCACGATTGCTCGCTCCGGGTGTCCGGAGCGGGACAGTGCGGTCCTTGATTAGTGCATAGGGAGGATCCAGGATAACTAGCCACACACGGGGGCCCTACGAGCCGTATTATAGCCAATCAAAATTAGGAGGTGGAGTGTCGGCGTCCGGAGGCGTGTGAGTGTCATGAGATCATGACGCTCCGTATGGTAATCGCCCTGAAGATGCCACGTTCTGCATAACCGGACGCCCATATATGGCGGACGTGGAACGCATCCAGGGGCCCGCCCCGTAGCATGAACCGCATGACCGCATCACGTAGGTGACGTGACTCCACGTCATGACGTCATTACGTCCGACGCCAGGGCTTAGCGTCTGATACTAGAGATGGAACGCATCATACTATCAACAGCCTCTGGCGTCATGACGTCATGCGTGCGGTGTGCGCGGTACCTGCTCTGCTGCTGTCTCCAAGCCTCATCGCGTGAAACAGGTCTGATGCATTATAATGTATCCACGACAGGATACTAGTATCCGGGCCGCATAGAAAAAAAGGGAGGTTTAAACCTATGGGAGGATTTATTGGCCATAGGGTGGGAGAGGGTTCAGATGTATATACAATGTGTGCAATATTCATGCGATGTAAGTATAATTGCTAGAATAAACCATTACCACAAAAAACGGTTTGTTTTGTAAATCTCTCGTGACAGTTGGTCCTTACATCGCAATATAGTATGCGATGTAAGCATAATTGTTAGAATAAACCATTACTACAAGAGACGGTTTGTTTTGTAAATCTTTCGTGACAGTTGGTCCTCATTACATACTAAATAGTTGATATCGTAGTACTTTTTCCATAGTAGTGGCCCAAGGATTTCAGGTAACTGTTAGATATATGAATTATAATGAAGATGTTAAATGTTGGTATATATAACCAACCTATGTCGCGAAAGGTTTACCAAGGATCATCACTTGTGATCTGAATATTTTATTTGGAATGTCTAGAGGCCATAAATCTAAAGTTTTTCAGAGGGTAATATTGCTCAATTACTTGACTACAAAGGGCTCTAATTAGAATCCGTAGTTTCTTGAAAAATTCAGATAAAGCAATTAAATGATAATACTTCGTTCAGGCCCGTTGGTTGTGTGGTTTCGCAACGGTATATCCAACTGGTCTCTTTACGAAGGAGTAAGTTGTCAAGGTCACCCCTTCTGCCATCCGATCTAATTAGTTCTATCCCTTGAAACATCAAACAGTCGGCATTCCCATCGTGTTGTTCCCACACATGTGTTGATACAGATGTGGCTTCTTTTCTCCCTATATTGCCAATATGGCCAAGTATTCTTCTTCGTAGTTGTTGGTGTGTCTTGCCAATGTATTGTTTTTTGCAAATACATGTAATCAGGTAGACTACGTTTGTCGACAGGCAATTTATGAAATCGCGTATGTCATACCTTATGCCTGTTGATGTTGATTCGAAGCTGTTTCCCTTCTTAATGTATTTGCACGCTAGGCATTTGGAACACTTAAAAGTTCCAGACGGTATCGAGCGGACCCAAGAACAGAGACTTCTATTATATTTTGTTCACCTTCTGAATATCTTGCCGAAACAGGTGTCTCATCTTCATATCCTGCCGAAACAGTTGTTTCCTCTCTGTTAGGACATCCGATTCTTCGTCATTGAGTCTATTAAGACTTTTCAAAATCTCTTCAATAAGATAAAAACCTTTAATCTCACTAAGCTCCTGATGATCCACGGAATCTAGTGGTGAAACGCGTTGAGAAAAAACAAGAGAGCTAAAACGAACAATGTATTGAGTATAACTAACAATTGGAGCTTGGGGGTCTTACATAGCACCGACTATTATGACCCTTCTAACCAGAGCTTAAACTCTGTCAGGTCTCAGAAATTGTGGGGAGACTTTGTCAGAGGTAAGAGGTTTGGTACAGAGATCAGTACCAAATCCCTACAAAATTCATTGGTGTTGGGATCAATTTCGACTCCAACACTTATAGGACTCAAGTTATTGAAACCAATTTGATCATCAATGACGAAATCCCAACACAATTGCACATATTTGATCCGCTGCTGACATCTGAGCTAACAAATATTACCAACTAGCCAGTGATTGATTATCAGCCGGCAAAATAAGATTCTCTCCTTCCGTTTGATCCACAGTACCCCTGTACCCATTCTATCACCATATTCATTGAATGGGACAGGTTATTGAGTGGTTTCAAACCTGAAAGATTTACGGGTCAAGCCACAACATTGCGGATCTGTGGGCCCAAAAGATCTACCTGGGACCCCCACATTAGATCTAGATTCCTATTGGCCGACCCCCCTTTTTTTCTAGCAGTTGTGTTAGGGGTGTCCTAACAATTGCTACACTACGTCTTTGTCATGTTTGTTGTGCCCTTATGTGTTTTATTTTAATAATTTTCTAATTAAAATTATCTTTTTTAAAGTCACCTCTGTGATAGGGCATTAGAATAAATTAGAATAAATCATCTGATACTGCACAGGCTGGTGTGATTTGTATTTCTCCTGGGCCCAGACTTCTGCACGAGATCTGGGATCGTCTTCTCTTTGATAAACACATAAATTCTCCTTACAAAGAGTCACAATTGTAAATATTGCGTCTTTGCCTAAACTTGATAATTCGGTCAATAAAAGTCTAAAAACATATAAAATGTTTATTATTGTGCCTCAGTAGCCATAGAAATATTGGACTAAAATATGCAAAACCACTAGAGATGAGCGAACGTACTCGTCCGAGCTTGATATTCGTGCGAATATTAGGGTGTTCGGGATGCTCGTTACTCGTAACGAGCACCACGCGGTGTTCTGGTTACTTTCAGTTTCCTCTCTGAGACGTTAGCGCGCTTTTCTGGCCAATTGAAAGACAGGGAAGGCATTACAACTTCCCCCTGTGATGTTCAAGCCCTATACCACCCCCCTGCTGTGAGTGGCTGGGGCGATCAGATGTCACCCGAGTATAAAAGTCGGCCCCTCCCGCGGCTCGCCACACATGCCTTGTGAGTTAGCTGAGGGAAAGTACTATCGTGCTGGTGCTGCTGTAGGGAGAGCGTTAGGAGTCAGTGTAGGCTTCAAGAACCCCAACGGTCCTTCTCAGGGCCACATCTACCTGTGTGCAGGCTGCTGCTAGCAGTGTTTTTTTTTTCTTCTCAAAATCGGCAGTGCAGAGCATTGCACCCGGCATTAGGGACAGAAGTGGTGTATAGGCAGGGAGAGTGTTAGGAGTGAGTGTAGCCTTCAAGAACCTCAACGGTCCTTTCTAGGGCCAAATTGAAGCGTGTGCAGTACTGTGCTGGCTGCTGTTAGCAGTGTTGCATATTTTTTCTTTTCTAAAAATCGTCTGTGCAGAGCATTGCACCCTCCATTGATACTACAGGGACAGAATTGTGTAGGCAGGGCCACAACACAGTTATTGTTCATTGAATATACGCAGTGGGTGCTTCCCTTTGCAAAAAAGGAAAAGAAATTATATTTGGCCTGCCTGTGTCAGTCCTAAGGTCTCCGTGTACGTGTGTGCTGCGTGGACAACGTACAAAAATCAGACGCAACCAGCTACGGTTTACTGCAGGCTTGCGCCATTGTCTTTCCTGACTGGCAAATACCTGCTCTGCTAGAGTTAATAACTCTGCTACACTATAGTTGTGTGACACTTTTTGAGGGCCACACCACAGATATTAAACTTCTTGTTCATTGAATATACGCAGTGGGTGCTTCCCTAAGCTAAAAAGGAAAAGAAATTATATTTGGCCTGCAGGCTTGCGCCAATTTATTTCCTGCCTGGGAAATCAAATCACTGGTAATACAGCATGCTGAGGGGTAGGGGTAAGCCTAGAGGACGTGGATGTGGACGTGGCCGAGGACGCGTAGGCCCAAGTGAGGGTGTGGGCACAGGCCGAGCTCCTGATCCAGGTGTGTCGCAGCCGACTGCTGCGCGATTAGGAGATAGGCACGTTTCTGGCGTCCCCACATTCATCGCCCAATTAATGGGTCCACGCGGGAGACCTTTATTAGAAAATGAGCAGTGTGAGCAGGTCCTGTCCTGGATGGCAGAAAGTGCTTCGAGCAAGCTATCATCCACCCACAGTTCTGCGTCGTCCAGTGCTGCAAATCCGAATCCTCTGTCTGCTGCTACTCCTTCCTCCCAGCCTCCTCACTCCACTACAATGACACCTGCTCAGGAGCGGGAACACTCCCAGGAACTGTTCTCGGGCCCCTGCTTAGATTGGGCAGCAGTGGTTCCTCTCCCACCAGAGGAGTTTATCGTCACTGATGCCCAACCATTCGAAAGTTCCCGGGGTCCAGGGGAAGAGGCTGGGGACTTCCGCCAACTGTCTCAAGAACTTTCTGTGGGTGAGGAGGACGATGACGATGAGACACAGTTGTCTTGCAGTGAGGTAGTAGTAAGGGCAGTAAGTCCAAGGGAGCAGCGCACAGAGGATTCGGAGGAAGAGCAGCAGGACGATGAGGTGACTGACCCCACCTGGTGTGCAACGCCTACTCAGGACAGGTCTTCAGAGGGGGTGGCAAGGGCATCAGCAGGGCAGGTTGCAAGAGGCAGTGCGGTGGCCAGGGGTAGAGGCAGGGCCAGACTGAATAATCCACCAAGTGTTTCCCAAAGCACACCCTCGCGCCATGCCACCCTGCAGAGGCCGAGGTGCTCTAAGGTCTGGCAGTTTTTCACAGAGACGCCTGACGACCGACGAACAGTGGTGTGCTATGCATCTTGAGAAGTTCCCTGCAAACCATAAAGGCAGCCGCTTTGCGCTCGGAAACAGAGCCGGGGGAAGACAGTATGTCGCTGGATAGTCAGAGCACCCTCCTGTCTATATCTCAGCGCGTTCAGGAGGAGGAGGAGGAGGTGAGGAGGATGAGGAGGAGGGGGAAGAGACAGCTTGGCCCACTGCTGACGGTACCCATGCTGCTTGCCTGTCATCATTTCAGCGTGTATGGCCTGAGGAGGAGGAGGAGGAGGAGGAGGAGGATCCTGAAAGTGATCTTCCTAGTGCGGACAGCCATGTGTTGCGTACAGGTACCCTGGCACACATGGCTGACTTCATGTTAGGATGCCTTTCTCGTGACCCTCGCATTCAACGCATTCTGGCCACTACGGATTACTGGGTGTACACACTGCTCGACCCACGCTATAAGGAGAACCTTCCCAGTCTCATTCCCAAAGAGGAAAGGGGTTCGAGAGTGTTGCTATACCACAGGACCCTGGCGGACAAGCTGATGGTAAAATTCCCATCCGACAGCGGTAGTGGCAGAAGGCGCAGTTCCGAGGGCCAGGTAGCAGGGGAGGTGCGGAGATCGAGCAGCATGTACAGCCCAGACAGTGCAACAGTCTTTAAGGGCCTGGCCCGCTTTATGGCTCCCCAGCAAGACTGTGTCACCGCTCCCCAGTCAAGGCTGAGTCGGCGGGAGCACTGTAAAAGGATGGTGAGGGAGTACGTAGCCGATCGCACGACCATCCTCGGTGACGCCTCTGCCCCCTACAACTACTGGGTGTCGAAGCTGGACACGTGGCCTGAACTAGCGCTGTATGCCCTGGAGGTGCTTGCTTGTCCTGCGGCTAGCGTCTTGTCGGAGAGGGTGTTTAGTGCGGCTGGGGGAATCATCACAGATAAGCGTACCCGCCTGTCAACCGACAGTGCCGACAGGCTAACACTCATCAAGATGAACAATGCCTGGATTTCCCCAGACTTCTCTTCTCTACCAGCGGACAGCAGCGATACGTAAGCAATACATAGGCTGCACCCGCGGATGGAAGCTACGTTCTCTCTCACCATCCAAAACGGGGACATTTCTGCTTCATCAATCTGTGTCTAATATTCCTCCTCCTCCTCCTGCTCCTCCTCCTGAAACCTCAGGTAATCACGCTGAACGGGCAATTTTTCTTAGGGCCACAAGGCTCACTCATCTAATTTTTCGAAACAATTTTTATATGTTTCAATGCTCTTAAAAGCGTTGAAACTTTAACTTGAACCAATTTTTCGTTAAACTGGGCTGCCTCCAGGCCTAGTTACCACTTAAGCCACATTAACCAAAGCGATTAATGGGTTTCACCTGCCATCTTGGTTGGGCATGGCCAATTTTTAATGAGGTACATTAGTACTGTTGGTACACCAATTTTTTGGGGCCATCACCTACAGTGTAATCATAGCAATTTGTATGTTCTTCACCTGCACTCATGGTACAGAAAGGTGTGTGGGGTTGGCCTACACTTTAGCTACATAAATGTAACTTGGGCCTTGGCTATACTGCAGCTACTGAAATGGAACGAAGACTGCGCTCCCACTATACTGCTGCTTCGGAATTGTTACTGGGGCCTGTCTTGAGTGCTACTATTGCTGACATGGAACGAAGACTGCGCTCCCGCTATAATGCTGCTAGTGATATGTTAGTCGGGCCTGTCTTGAGTGCTACTATTGCTGACATGGAACGAAGACTGCGCTCCCGCTATAATGCTGCTAGTGATATGTTAGTGGGGCCTGTCCTAATGCTACGGCTAAAAATGTTACGAATTCTGGGCTCTGCCTATACCGCTGCTAATGGTATGTCTCTGGGGTGTGGAAACAGAGGCTTCCCAAAGACATGATGGCGGCGAGGCCATTTCCCACCAACGCGGTTACTGTAAAGGTGCATATAACCACCGACACGTGTAGAGGACACGTAGTGCCTCAAAAACATCCCCCTCCTCCTCCAACAGGGAAAACAAACATTCTTGGCAAATGCCTTTGCATTGGTTCGTCTGGTGGCAGTCCAAGAATTTCACCTTTACCGACACTACAAGGGAGACCCCCCACCATCCCCCCGCCACGGCCCACTTAATCCTGGCTACATTCCGAAAACCAACAAAATAAAACCGCGCTACTAGGTCCGCAGTCACCACCACATTACCACCAACGCGGTTACTGTAAAGGTGCATATAACCACGGACACGTGTAGAGGACACGTAGTGCCTCAAAAACATCCCCCTCCTCCTCCAACAGGGAAAACAAACATTCTTGGCAAATGCCTTTGCATTGGTTCGTCTGGTGGCAGTCCAAGAATTTTACCTTTACCGACACTACAAGAGAGCCCCCCCACCATCCCCCCGCCACGGCCCACTTAATCCTGGCCACATTCCGAAAACCAACAAAATAAAACCGCGCTACTAGGTCCGCAGTCACCACCACATTACCACCAACGCGGTTACTGTTAAGGTACATATTACCAGTCTGACTGGGGCATGCAGAGACACCTTGACAGAATGAATAGTGTGTGGCACATAGGTTCCCCATTGCTATGCCCACGTGTGCAGCTCCTGATGGTGGTGGCACAGGATTCTATTTCTCATTGCTTCTGTACGGCATTGTGGGCTATCGCCCCGCCCCTTTTAAATTGGGTCGCTGCCTAGCCGTGCCAACCTCTGCAGTGTGTTCCTGTGGTTCCTCCTCATGGCAGACGCACTTCTAAATAGACATGAGGGTGGTGAGGCATTAGGGCAGCTGAAGGCTGCGCAGGGACACTTTGGTGTGTGCTGTGGGGGGGGGAGGGGGGGCGGTTGGGCAGCGTGTAACACAGGAGAAGTGGCAGTGGAGTGTCATCCAGGCAGTGATTGTGCTTTGTTGGAGGTAGTGTGGTGCTTAGCTAAGGTATGCCATGCTAATGAGGGCTTTTCAGAAGTAAAAGTTTTTGGGAGGGGGGGGGGGCACTCTTGCCGCTATTGTGGCTTAATAGTGGGACCTGTGAACTTGAGATGCAGCCCAACACGTAGCCCCTCGCCTGCCCTATCCGTTGCTGTGTCGTTCCCATCACTTTCTTGAATTGCCCAGATTTTCACACAAGGAAACCTTAGCGAGCATCGGCGAAATACAAAAATGGGGTTCGTTACTCGAAACGAACCCTCGAGCATCGCGAAAAGTTCGTCCCGAATAACGAGCACCCGAGCATTTTGGTGCTCGCTCATCTCTAAAAACCACTGAAGCAGCAAACTGTGAAAACCAATATTAGTGTCAGCCTCTAAACTCTTAGCCACAACTGTAATGAGGGCAGGTAAAGACCTTTACTATTCATGGACTTCACTCACTGGTAGAAATCAGGCATTTCTAAAATGTGTAAAAAAATGTAGAAAGAATTATTTTTCCATTGTACTTTTATTTTCACGTTATCTTTTGTATGTGAGGATTATGTGGCTTAACCCCTTAAGGACATGGCCTATTTTGGGCTTAAGGACGCAATGATTTTTGGCAGATTTTCTTCTCCATCTATCAAAAGTCATAACCTTTTTATTTTTCCGTCGACGCGGCCGTATAAGGGCTTGTTTTTTGCGTGCGAACTGTAGTTTTTATCGGTGCCACTTTTGGGTACATTGACTATATTGTAAAATTTTTTTTTTTTCTTTTTATGATAGCAGCGGGAG
Organism: Eleutherodactylus coqui; assembly: GCF_035609145.1. NCBI lineage: Eukaryota > Metazoa > Chordata > Amphibia > Anura > Eleutherodactylidae > Eleutherodactylus > Eleutherodactylus coqui. The sequence goes on from NC_089845.1 coordinate 37,610,157, forward strand.
AAAACGCATCAATTCTGCCATAGATTTTATTTTTTACAGCGTTAATCATGCAGCATAAATGACAGAATCCATTTTTTCTGCGGGTCGGTACGGTTACAACGATACCAAAATTCTTACATTTTTTTCAGGTTTTTCCACTTTTCTGCCATAAAAACCCTTTTTTTGGAAATCTTTTATTTTTTTCTAAATCGCTGCATTCAAAGTCCTGTAACTTATTTATTTTTTTTATGTACGGAGCTCTGTGAGGGCTTATTATTTGTGAGACAAGCTGTAGTTTTTATTGGTACCATTTTGGGGTACATACGGCTTTTTTGATCACTTTTATTGCGTTTTTAGTTTTTAGGGAGGCAAAATGCTAAAAATTAGCATTTTGCCTGAGTTTTTTAGCGTTTTTTTAACGCTATTTTCCGTGCACACTCAAAAGCATGTGCAGCTTATTGTACGCGTCGTTATGGACGTGATAATACCAAATATGTGGGGTTTTAATTTTTTTTTAACCTTTTTTTATGCTAATATGAGAAAAAGTATTAAAAATTTTTTTTTTTTTCCTTTTTTTTTTTACATTTTTTAAAATTAATTTTTTTAATCTTTTTTTTCACACAACTTGTGTCCCCCTGGGGAACTTTCACCACAGTACTGCTGATCGCTGTGATAAGGCATGGCAGGGCTACTGCCCAGCCATGACTTATCTCTTATACAGCGATCATAGGCATTCGCACTACAGGACGCTACAGGACGATAACATCGCGAGAGCCAGCTAAAGACACAGAAAGAGCGAGCTCCCTCTGTGAACTCTATCCCTGCCGCAATCTACTTAGATCGCGGCAGGGAAGGGGTTAACAGCGGGGGGGGGGGGGGCATCGGGACGAGACTTACAGCCGGCTCCTGCTGCGGGATAGCGCGAGATCATATGTGATCTCGCACTATCCCCAGGACGTAAGTTTACGCCCTGTTGCGGGAAGTACCCCGCTGCTAGGACGTAAACTTACGCCCTGGAGCGAGAAGGGGTTAATATACTGTGATTGATCCTTGGAAGCACAGAAGGTACATTTAGTACAGACAGATTTCTACACAATTACATTATATCTGTTTTATGTACTTTACAGCTAAATGTAACGTTATGCGACTTTTATTGTGTTGTAGATAGGCCTTGAAATAATAAAGAAACTGATCATTTTACTTATTTCCTGTGTTTTTTTTCCAATGTATTGTGATGCTGTCACGTCTGTCCAAGACTGCTGAGGAGACGATGGCGAGTAAGGTAATGGAGCAGTCCGGACAGGTGCATGTGCAGGAGACTAAAGGGGGTTAAACACATGAGCGGACCAAACAGAAGGGGTCTAGATCTAAGCATAGCACCTTCAACCCGTTTCAAAGTAGAGCACCCACCCCGAAAGGGACGACTGCACTACTTGAATGAGGCAAGGTCTAAAGTCAGGAGAGGAACTGGAGAACCAAAGCATGAGTCACAGAAAGACTGAACATAAAACACTGAAGACCAACAAAACTGACAACATCATGATTTGGCTGGCTAATAGTATGGAGTTCTCCAGCCAGCCAATCATCACCGGTCTGCTGTATGTGCCTTGTCTGCTTGCATGTGTGAATGGTGTATAGCGTATAGCATCTAAGGCGAGCCAGACCCCTAGCTTCCAGAGTGGGGACATCCTTATTGGGACGATCGCCCCGCAGACAGGACTCCCGGCGTTAAGTTGTCTTGATAGAGTAGTGACTCACGAGACAACAAGGATCCTCAACGTGGGCTTGTGAGCTTAAGTATCGTGACCAAAATATGAACCAATACCTCGTACGTACTTTAGCTATCCATCTGCTTATGTGTGTTGGTATTCTAGGTAGGTGTTTTGGTGTTTGTCAGTCATTGTTTGATGTCTAATTGTAAGTCCTGTTTGCAGCTCACTTTGTTATGATGTTCAGCATGTATGTATGTTCCCCTGTCCCAGTCCTTTCCCTCCAGTCCTTGTTTGGTTTGCATCCATGTAAGACGTTGTTTCCACGGCCTGCATGGACTCAATATATTTTCTAGCCTTCTATTTGAGTTTATCCTGGTGCGAGGTGTGCATTGCGCCTGGGTCGAACGTGACATACAGTCTACCAGTAATGAAGGAGTACAGACTTATGCTTAGAGACCAGGGCATGAGAAGGGTATGACATACGAATGCCCTATCTGTGTGTACAGTGTATAGATTTGCTCTCCTACATTGTCTGGGCCTCCAGAATTACAATTTAGTTGTTATTAAAGGGGTATCCCAAAGACGAGTTATTTTTCCAGTTTTCACCCATCCACTGGATAAGTGGAAACTGATTAATCAGTGGAGTCCAACTGCTGGGACCCCATCAATCCTGAAAATGAGGGTTCTGTTTCACCCTCTTCCATCTACTGCTGGATCGCTTCTCCTATCATTATGATGTAAAATTCAATTTAGCGCTGGCCATGAATGTACTCCACTCATCCATTTATGACAGAAATAGCATTCTCGGGATCGGTGGGAGTCCCAGAGATTGTACCCCCACTGACTTGAAGAAGTCCGCGATACACTCCCTATGTTTTCAATGGGGCTGGCGCTACTGCTGCTGATGTAGCAGAGTTTTCTTTGCATTGTGAGGCGTGTGTTTTTACTCCCTCTCGCAGCACAAGAAAAAAAACGCCAATGGGTAGGCACCCTAATAGTGATTTAAAAAAAAATCTAAATAAACCCTAAAATGCTAAAAACTAAAGCTCTTCACACAAAAAACAGCCCTCAGAGCTATGCTCATGAAAAAATAAGGTTAATGCAACAATGTTAAAACAAAAAATTCCCCCAAAAGGATTTTTATTGATCAAAAGTAGAAAAACCGAAGAAACAAGTAATAATTTTAGTACCGCCATAATTGTACCGGCCCGCAGAAAAAATATCATGTCATTTATGATTAATGCTGTAAAAAAAAGGGTAATGTTAGAATTGATATGTTTTCCCTCCCAAAAATGTATAAAACAATATATGTACCCAGAAATGGTAATAATAAAAACCACAGCTTGCCACATAAAATACAAGCCCTCATGGGGTCGGCGGAAAAAAAAGTTATGAGTTTTGGAAAGTGGAGATGAAAATCTCCCCTTTTACCATATTCCTGTGGCCTGCTATTTCCTTCTACCGTTGTTACCATGCAGCGCGGCGCAGGGTCCAGCGGCCAGCGTGCGCCGTTCCGGCTTTGGCTCCGGCGTCCTGGAGCGGTGACGTCAGGGCTCTCCCGGCGACGTGGGGCGGCCGGTGTGCGGCGGCGTGGGCGGGTCCGCCCGTAGGGCGCCGCCCGCACCACTTCCTCTCTCTTGTACTGTGAGTGGGGGAGGGGGTTTGGCTCCTCCCACTCTCCACCCCTGGGTGGAGTCTTGCAGTTATAGGGCTGGCAGTGACCTGACCTCACTGCCAGTTATTGGTTCTGCTAGCTGCTAGCCAGTCCTGTCTGCAGGTTTCCTCAGCCAAATCGCTAGTTTGCTTGTCAGTGTCCTTTCCGTAGCCTTGTTTAGTTCTCTGCATTTCCTGTTTGGTAACTCCATCTGCCTTCCTTGTCGGCACTCTGTCCCCCGGTAGGTAGTTCCATCTTGTGTAGTCGCCAGGTCCCTAGCCAGGGTAGGGACCGCCGTCCAGTTGTTCGCCTGGGGTTAGCCAGGGCCGAGGTAAGTAGGCAGGGACAGTGGGGTGCGGGAAGTTCAGGGCACCCCACCTGGCGCTCGGGGGGTCAGAGTGCCGTAACAACCGTATACTTGTGAGGCTGTTACACGCTATTTCCTTCTACCGTATTCCTGTGAGGCTGTTACCCGCTATTTCCTTCTACCGTATACCTATGAGGCTGTGGCACGCTATTTCCTTCTACCGTATTCCTGTGAGGCTGTTACCCGCTATTTCCTTCTACCGTATTCCTGTGAGGCTGTGGCCCACTATTTCCTTCTACCGTATACCTGTGGAGCTGCGGCCTGCTATTACCTTCCACTGTATACCTGTGGGACTGTGGCCCGCTATTTCCTTCTACTGTATACCTGTGGGGTTGTGGCCCATTATTTCCTTCTACCGTATACCTGTGAGGCTGTGGCCCGCTATTTCCTTCTACTGTATACCTTTGGGGCTGTGGCCCACTATTTCCTTCTACCGTATACCTGTGAGGCTGTGGCCCGCTATTTCCTTCTACTGTATACCTGTGAGGCTGTGGCCCGCTATTTCCTTCTACTGTATACCTGTGGGGCTGTGGCCCGCTATTTCCTTCTACTGTATACCTGTGGGGCTGTGGCCCGCTATTTCCTTCTATCGTATACCTGTGGGGCTGTGGCCCGCTATTTCCTTCTACTGTATACCTGTTGGGCTGTGGCCCGCTTTTTCCTTCTACCATATACCTGTGGCCCGCTATCTCCTTCTACTGTATACCTGTGGGGCTGTGGCCCGCTATTTCCTTCTACTGTATACCTGTGGGGCTGTGGCCCGCTATTTCCTTCTACCGTATACCTGTGGGGCGGTGGCCCGCTATTTCCTTCTACTGTATACCTGTTGGGCTGTGGCCCGCTTTTTCCTTCTACCATATACCTGTGGCCCGCTATTTCCTTCTACTGTATACCTGTAGGGCTGTGGCCCGCTATTTCCTTTTACCATATACCTGTGAGGCTGTGGCCCGCTATTTCCTTCTACTGTATACCTGTGGGGCTGTGGCCCGCTATTTCCTTCTACTGTATACCTGTGAGGCTGTGGCCCGCTATTTCCTTTTATTGTATACCTGTGGCCCGCAATTTCCCTCTACCATATACTTGTGAGGCTGTGGCCTGCTATTTCCTTCTACTGTATAGCTGTGGCGCTGTGGCCAGCTATTTCCTTCTACTGTATAGCTGTGGGGTTGTGGCCCGCTATTTCCTTCTACTGTATACCTGTGGGGCTGTGGCCAGCTATTTCCTTCTACCGTATACCTGTGGGGTTGTGGCCCGCTATTTCCTTTTATTGTATACCTGTGGCCCGCAATTTCCCTCTACCATATACTTGTGGGGCTGTGGCACGCTATTTCCTTCTACCTAAAACTTTGCACAAATATGTACCCCGTTTTATCGAATGGCGTTATATACATAAGTGATTTTTTTTACTGCATCAAAAATTGCGGCATCTTGTATATTTGGCCGTTCCTTCAGGACGCCTCGCCATTGTTTTCAACGGGCCCGGGAAAACCATCTCACAGTGTGTGAGGTGCGCATGATGTGAGGTTTCCCACTTAAACAATAGGAAACACCTGCTGATCCTCCCTGAAGTGATGCGAGGCGTTTGTATCCGAGGGAACATCGCGGCTTGTCACGGCCCAATATCGCGCTCGCCTGTGTGAAATTGGCCTTATGGAGACATTAAATCACAACGCCAATACGTGTTTATTGTTAAGGCAGTTTAATACTCTTCTGGGTTTTATTCCGTATTTACAGGGATGTCCATCTATTGTTAACCTAGAACTGCAGTAACGGGATCCACCTTGTAATGTTCTTCATACTCGGCTTTATCTAACAAGTTACCCAACAAGTAAAGTTATACATAAGAACATTCTAGACTGCAGCGCATACAGGTCCTCATTATTCCTTCTCCTCTTGTGGCTGGGGGTTTATCTTCATCCCTAGAGGGGAAAAAGCAAATACTTTATCAATTTATCTTTATCTGCAGACGCTAAAGCAAAGTACTGAAATGTAATATTGGTAAAACTACCTCTCATTTAAAAGGACAGTAACACCTTTAAGCAAACCTATGAACATGCTACATGTGATCACATCTGTATAAAACGGGGTTTTCCAGTTGTAATTACAGCATAATGACCGTATGAAGGAAAATACAATTTTTAGAGATTATAAAACCGATGTAATGGGAAAGTGAAGTAGTTTGGCCATGGCGGTCATCTGTAATCTGAGTGGTTGCTATGGGCCACAACTTTTCTTTTCTTTTCTACTGTAGTGGCCCGGTAAATACTTTCCTGGCCCCCTCCATAATGTCATACATGTATGACTTATATTGATGCTCTGTGCAAAACTGCCTTGTCATTCTGTTATGTGTATTGCATAGCTGAAGCAAGTGAGAGGTTAAGTGTTTGTATATCTTGAAAATTGCCTGTAAATGTATCAATTTATGTCATGTGCTATGAGTGAAATTATAAATGGGAGTGCTTGAGAGCGAGAAAGGAGTTCCATGTCTTCTGGGTTCCTGATAAAGAGTGCTGGCTACATGGAGTACCTTTAACCCTCATGTAATGAAGAATGGAAGAGGAAGAGAGGTTTTCCTGCTTGGATGCACCTGTGATGAGAGAGAAGTGAGCTCCCCTAAACAGAGCGAGAGCAACCGTGAGTGAGTTTTTTTCAAGACCTACATCATATTTTCCTAGGCAGCCGTCTGGAGCTAGTGGATCACCGCGTAGAGGTACTCTTATTCATTGTCACACATGGCCATCCTGAGGTCTGGGATCACCGTGTTGAGGTACTGCTGTTCAAGTCTGTTGATTTCCTGCACTGTCAATTCTCTAAATCGTGCCTTGTATTCTTCTGAAGTATGTTAAGTAAAGTTATTCCAGGCTCTGACGGTTCCCAGGGACCTGAGGTACATTGACTTTGACTGCGGCTCATTTATTTTCCGCTGAGGGATTTGTCAGTGGGTAAAGGAACGTTGGCCTGCCTCAACCGTGACAAATCCTATACTTGTTCTACAGTTTATTGGGCATCCCTATCTTAGGGGTGTCCAGAAGAGGCCCAGCGCTGTCCTGGCCTTGGCTGCGTCTGTCCCTCTGGGAGGGAGCATGGTAAGTGCTGCCGTGACAAGCCAGCATCTTGCCACCCCAGCTCCTCAGTGTACACCATGTGCCCAGAGTCACCCTACGGGACTCTGCATTACCAGTTGTGATTCATCTCCACCTCTAAGTTTCAATTCTTTACCGTTTTTTGAAGATGAGTTTCCATTTCGTGAATGAGAACGCTCTTGTATACATGCAGAGGCTGGAAACCTGCACACAACCAGACTGGTTCTCAACTGAGAAGTGGATGGAATGGTTTCTAGACAATGTTCTGTGAGCTCAACAGCCTGGACCACTGACCACATATGTTGTAGTAAAGTAGCAGAGACATTCGTGCAGATGTGTTTAGCTCATAGAGCATTGCCTAGACTAGTGATGGCGAACCTTTGAGTGGCCAAGTGCCCAAATTGCAACTCAAAACCCACTTATTTATCGCAAAACGCCAACATGTCAGGGGGGCGGGGCTTATCACGATGTATGATTTTACCTCCATCGTTATTAAAAGTACAGAGCTGTTCCAAAATAGGCAGGCAGGAAAGCCTTGTGTTTTTTCTCTAACTGGAGCGCTGGTGTATGATTGGTGCAGATATTGACTGGACGTCAGCCACGTATCCGCAGCTGATTTCATACTATGCGGCGCTCCCCTCACCTCCTCCAAAGGCTTCCCGCTGTCAGCGCTCCCCGGCTTCAGGTTCCCGGTTCAAGGAATTAAAATCACCGCCGCCAAAATATCAGGGTTTTTTGACGAATCTTTACGTTTAAAGCGACTTATTCTGCTGCGGCCAGCTCTTCCCCATAGAGAGGAGAGATGGCTGCAGCAGAAATGGTGATAAAATTGACATACCGTGGCTTTGATTTCCGCGTGGCATGTCAATTTCAGCGCGGCTTTTTGCACCTCTTGTCCACAATGAAAGGACCGCTGTGACCCCCAAATACAGCAGCCCCTTCATACTCATGATCGGTGAGAACCCCAGTGGTCTGACGGCCCCGATCACATACTGACGGCACATCCAGGCTATATGTGAGTATTATTACACCGGACCCCTGGAAACTAGATTTTACTATCACACAGACATAGAAAAAATGACTCAGACCAAGTATAGTAAGTTAAATAATGTAACATTTATTTTTATTATGCGTGTTTGGTCGTTACCTCCCATCACTCACGGAGAGGGTACAGCAACACGCAGGACAGGAAAAAACCCCTGTGGGGGAAGCCTGCAGGGAAACCATGGCTGCTGTACTGCCCTTCCTCCGGGCATACTAAGGGAGGTAACACTATAACATGTGTGCAAGGTGAAGGTGCGTGACTATCTACGGTGGCTGCGTGTGACTATCTACGGTGACTGCATGGGACTACCTACGGTGACTGCATGGGACTACCTACGGTGACTGCATGGGACTGCCTACGGTGACTGCATGGGACTATCTATAGTGTGTAATGATGTTTATTGAATGTGTTTCCGGCTGTACGGTGTGTACGTGTGTGCGCACATGTATGAGTATGAGCAATCAATATGTGAGATGGTGTCTGTGTGCATGTGTGTCAGAACCAGCAATTCTCGCGGCCGCCGTGCCCGCACCACCGATCATGCCACCCGGGTTACAGGAGTGCGGTGTAGGGGAGCCCCGGTTCTAGTGATCTCCCCGGGCCGCTGTAAAACTGGTCACCGCCGGGTTGCTAGGGAGGCAGCAGGTGCTTCTCTAGTTACCTGACTACCTAGCAGGCTTCCCTGGTAACGGTCTGTTCTGTAGGCGGGGGGCGTGTCCCCAGCACCTCCTTGATTGCCCTGCGGCTGTCAGGCTCCCCGCCCCAATCAGCTGCTGGGGCGGGAGCTCTGACAGCATTTAAAAGTGTGTGTTTTCCTTCCAGCCCTTGCCAGTGTTAGTTTGGTTCTCCAGCTGCACCCGCGTTTATTCTGACTGCTCTTTGTGACCCCGACTTTCCTGACCTCTGCTTTTGGACCTTGACTACGTTTTTGCTTTCCCCTCTGTACTGCGTACCCTCCTGTTGCCGACCCGGATTGTCTGACCACTCCACCGTTTGTTTGTCTTCAGTGTCTGTTTGTCTTCCTGTGTTCCACTTCCCTAGTGAGGGTAGGGACCGCCGCCCAGTTGTCATCCTGGGGGTTAACATGTGTGTAATTATAAAAACTATAGCGGTCTTCATGGGATGAGGCTGTCGTCGGGATCCTCCTCTGCTTGGCAGAATTTCTTCAACACTGGATACCGGCGGAGGGTCTTACAGAGGATGCAGTATGGATGCTTGAACCGAGTGTCGCTGATGATGAAGTCTTCCTCGTCCATCCTGAATATCGGAATAGCCAAGCTGTGATCTGGCTGCCGCTCTCTTGTCCATGCCCAATGGGAAGGGGCTTCTGCCATGACCTAGAATTAAACAGTGTATGAATATCATTAGCACCACAGACTCTTCATCAAAGACCGCAGTATTTTATATGGTTTCTACTAACCAGATCACAGGTGGTTCGGTCCACCCAAGCTCTAAATCCCAACCGGCGGAGCAGCTGGTCCCGGTGCTGGAAGAGTACTTCTGTGTTCTCCATCCAGGTGTCTCCTAAGGCCCAGGGGTAGATCTGCCACCGAAACGGGAGTTCCTCTTCCATCTGATTGGCTAAGAACCTGGCAGAAAAGATTAAACAAGATGATAAAACGAGTCAGAACCGTGTAGAGCAGATTACCTATATAAGAAGGAGAGACCTGGAGAAAAGGGGAGAGCTAATGAACACTAGTATTAGTAATGTTACCGGATCCTGGAATCTTCTCCGTATCTCACTTGGACTCTCCTGTTACTTGTTTTAGTATACATTTTTCTATTTACAGATCTGGTATAATAAAAGCAACTCACAGAGCTGGGAAGAAGTTCTTGCGATATTCCTCGGTACGGAGTCCGGCTCTCCTGAAGTACACGAGGACCATCGCCAGGAGGTACTGGTGGGAGGAGAAGGACAGTTAGAGGCTGCGACTACTAACAAGTAAAGGATATAATAACTACTCTGGATGGGTAAATCTCAGTGTTACATCTAATAATGACTATTATGTCACCAGGTTATACAGTGCGGTGTATCTCCAGGCCTATTACATTAGCCTAAGTCCCTACATGTATATATGGTGGATATTCTGTAATATTACCTTGTCGGATATCTTCATACACTCATCACAGGCGAGGAACATCCAGAAAT